>NC_091829.1:38610658-38910658 GCF_038994185.2 Dermacentor albipictus
TATATATATATATATATATATATATATATATATATTCGCCGTCTTTGTACGACCGCACCAATCTGCGCGTTGATTTACTATTGCCGTTTTCCGGGTATTCAGAACGGGGTTCTTATTCGGAAGGCTTCTTAGCTCGTGGGAGGGGGGGGGGGGGGGTGTAACCGTGATTTCTCTATTCAACACGGCAAGCTCGTCCGTATGTTGCCTGACCGTAGTCGAGACTGTATAGTCACAAAGACTAAAAACCACCCGCACCTGCCGCGGTGTAGCTTGCTATATGGCCAGAGCCCTATAAGGACTCTGCTATGGTTATGTGGTAGCGCTGCCAAGATCGAGGTCGCGAATTCGATCCTGCGGCCACGGGGGCCGCATTTCTACGAAGGCAAAAATACGAAAAAACGTTCGCGTATTTGGATTTAGGTAATACTCTTGCTTGGGCTAGTTGGTTCATGCTTGAAGTAGTAAAGGCAAGGTGCAGAAGACCAGGACACAGGAAGAAGAACTAAGTCTATTTTTAATAGTTAGTATTTTATTATAGTTTTTATTTATTTATTTATTCAGTTTACCCTACAGGCTCGGAGGAGCATTGGGTGGGGGGGGGGGGTACAGAAAAATGACAAATAATTAACGCAAAGAAAGGAACTGCATAGTAAGAGAAACAAATAAGTTTGTACATTGGAAAAAAAAGGCACACTGTTAAACATTGGAAAAAATACATACAAATTCAAGGAAATACAATGGAAAACAAAGTCCAAAACAATACAAAGTCGAATACAATACGAAGTCGTACAACAAAGTCAAGCGAACATGAGACGTTCCAAATGTTCACGAAATTTCGCAGGATCTTTTATTGAGACAATATGATGGTCGATAGAGTGCTGGTTTTTACTTCGAAAGTTTTGTGCGCGACTCGGCGTGAATAACCTACATAAGGCAGGCTTGTTGCGAAAATAAACTTAGTTGTGAGTGGCGCCGGTCCTGTTGTTTGTGTTCTTCTTCCTGAGTCCTGGTCTCCTGCGCCCTTGGCTTTACTACTTGGATTTAGGTGCAGGTTAAAGAACCCCACGTGGTGAAAGTTAATAGTTAATCCTGAGTCCGGCACCTCGGCAACCATCATAATCGGATCGTGGTTTTTGGAACGCGAATCTGCAGAGTATAATTTTTAATTTTTCTAAAGTCACACTACAGAGAAACAACAAATCAGTTCATATATATATAACGTGCTCTTTCGAAACGTTCAAAACTCGATTTTCGTTAATTTCTCGGCAAGTAGTTGCTTTTTGATAGAGAAAGCGAAGGCCAATGTTCCTTTTCTTCTTTTATATATGTATATGTATATACATACATTTCACGCCTATAGAACAACTCCGGTGAGTCATTAAGACTTCACGGACTTAAATGTCTTTTCATATTTGGCCTTTTGTGGCGCATTAAGATTCCTTAAAACTTGCTAAGTTTAGTACTTGGCTCCTTTAAGAGACAGCTGTATAACTGATAAATGGATATGTTTTCCCGTTGAACCGACTGTAGTTATAGGTCGCCCGAGTAGAAGCCGTTAAAATCCTTGACGTCACGCCCACATGATGCGCGAACATCAGAACAGCGTCGCTAACCGTCTGTCTTTCCTATTTCTTTTTTGATGAGTGGCTTTTATTTTTGGTATTGCAGAAGCGTAATTTACTAATGCGCCTCTCATCTTGTTCTACTTTTTGTTGTGCCTTTAAACAGCGAAAAAGAAACAAATGAAAGCAAGAAAAGCGAACGGGCGAGATGTGTAGCAAAGATGCCCCTCGGCCCCCTCGCAGCCTAATGATGATTATCATTACTTGTCAGTATCATAAATCAATCATCAATCGGCTCATTGTCCTCGATGGGTAGATCGACATGCCTTGAATGTCAACAATGCCTAGCCTAACCTAACCTAACCTATCTAAAGTGCTATACACATTATTCGGATTATGCCCCATTCCGCAACAAAGGCGTATGACGTCCCTATGCAGAGAACGTAGAGAACGGCATATATAGTCGGCCGCAAAACGTTTACAGGACACGAAACTGTCAAGAAAAAAAAGAATTCTGTGCTGATTTAGGCGTAAATGCGAGGGAAATGCGTGAGCATAACGTGCGTCGCCCCTCTCTTGGAAGCCACGGATTCGTGATTTAAACCGCGCTCACCACATTGCAAAGTGTTTTTCAGAAGCTCGACTTAGGGCCTGCCTTTTTCAGGAGCGAAGTGCATGAGACGGTGGTCCGGATCAGACCACCGTCACTATAATACATGTATACCGCGTCATTGGCTTCCCACACTTCAAACGCAGATTTTTTTTTTTTCCATGTGACACTCCTAATGCAAACGCATTAAAGAAAAGCTGGGTTTCCACGTAGTCCTTTCACGTAGCCGCGAATTTGAAGTTTCATCGTTCACTAATTATATTATACGCGACCTACACAGTGGTCCATTAAATTACAAGCGCCATGGCTGATAAACGGAGTAAAAATTCCCATTCGTCGTGGAACTATCCCGTCCCGTAATGTTTCGTGGCTGGCTCTACATTTAAGTGTGTACATACCGCAATAGGCGTCGTAAAAAATATGCACAGCTTATAAGTGTAAATGCAGTTTTCCGAACATCGTGATCTGTTTTATTACAGATTTAAGAGCTTATAGGATCAATGTCCTGCAGGGGACATAAAGTAGGCTGATGATGATGACGATGATGATGATGAGGCTCGATGTCGTAACATCGTGAAAGTTCCAGATTCTCATTTTTTCCCCCAAAGGATTGGCGGGCGTAAATCAAAGTAATGCTGCCGTAACGCGTGTTTGGGTACTTAATCATTTTCTAATGCCAGAAGTCTGCGTCATCTGGTTTACTTATCAATCAAATGTTTACTGATCATAATTAAATACAAAATAAATTAGATAAAGACAAGACCCCAGAGCTCCTGTCAGTGTTTTGTGAGCGGTCCCAAGATTGAGCAAAAAACTATATTACATCCAAAACAATGGCATAAAGCATAATTAAAGGGGTAGTTTATTAGAAAACCTTATAAGTACGTGTCATACAATAAAACGAAGAAATAAGTAAAGCATTAAAGCAGTATTAAAGTGCAAGCAACTAACACAAAGCAAAAAGGGAAGCCTAATCGGTAGTTAGTTGCAAGGTAAACTTTAAATGGTCAATGATATCCTGCACATCGCTGTGATTAAAATTCAAGTATACGAAGTGTTCGCTTGAATGTGTGAGAATATGTTATTGAGCTGGCGCTGCTTGGTAGCTTGTTCCATAATTTTTGTTGCGGTAAATTAAAACGGAAAGAAACAGTTGATTAGAGGGATTTAATTAGAGTTAGATTAGAATTTGATCTTTTAAAAAGTAGCAGTTTCTCCCGAAAGCCGAAGCATCAATTGCGATAGCAAATTAGTGGAGAGTTATAGGAAGGAAGTATAGTATTTTCTTGGCTGTGTTAGGCTTACTCAGTGGCGTAGCAATAGGAGGGGGGGGGCCGTGGGCCCCGGGTGCAAGGGCCCAGTGTGGGGGGAGGGGGGGTGTCATATACGTCTGAAGACACCCTTTCCGCCGGCTACACCCGGGGGGGGGTGTGACAGAAGACCTATGGGCCCCGGGTGTCAGACGACCTAGCTACGCCACTGGGCTTACTCACTGTATTAACAAGCATATAGTGTCACGCGCGCCCAAGCAGGCATAAGCACATCGCACTCGATGACCGCGAAAACTCGCTGTCAAGACGCTGGAGCGAGGAACCGCGGCAGCCGCAGCGAGCGAATATACTATCGTACTGCGTCTCGCATCGACGCGAACACAGCGCACGGGCGGACTCTGTCCCCGTCGTGGATGGCTTTCAAGATACAGCGGCCCGATAGCAAAGGTGCCCTCACCCACCCTGCCCTCCCGCCAGAGCCTTCCGCGCGACAGAGGACGGTGCGCTTCCTCCCCGCTTTCCTCGCTTACGCGCGCGAGATTGAACCCTGATTGCCGGCTCACACTTGCACTCTTTCACTCGCACATATACATCACCCGCCGCGGTTGCTCAGTGGCTATGGTGTTTGGCTGCTGAGCACGAGGTCGCGGGATCGAATCCCGGCCACGGCGGCCGCATTTCGATGGGGGCGAAATGCGAAAACATCCGTGTACTTAGATTTAGGTGCACGTTAATGAACCCCAGGTGGTCGAAATTTCCGGAGTCCCCCACTACGGCGTGCCTCATAATCAGAAAGTGGTTTTGCCACGTACAACCCCATATATTATTATTATTCGCACATATACAGCATACGGCTCGCGGAGACGATTTTGTCGCCCTTGGACTTTACGCGAAACCTCACGGCGACGGCGACGGCAGAAATGCGCCTGGAGTGTCCATGTAATTGCTATCGCAATTAAGACTAATCTCCTGCGAACTGCATATAAAGTAACAAAAGTATGGGTGATGCTCCTACGAAATCAGCTGGAATCGGGCGTGTGTGATAAGCGATCGAATGTTTGTTGAAGTTAATAGATACCTACGACGTTAGCTTACGATAAAGAAAGTGGGGAGATCAGAAGTCAGACACGAAACTCAGTGCGCAATTGACAGTCTGACAATCGTGCAGCGAATATGCAAATTACGTCGCCACAATAGCATTTTTTTTCTTCAATTCAACAAATTTTATTCGGTTCTGTTCGTCGCTTGCCTGATGAACGTACGTTTGGAATGGAAAGTGAGTGGACCAGGGGTTGTGCCAAAAGCGCCCCCGGCAACTCAGACCGGCGATACGAAATTGACGAATGCAATGGAATGTTTGCAATGTAAAGTCTGAATTGCAGGCTGCTTCGGATTGCAGTTAACCCTCGTTATAACGAACGCTTTATTTATTTATTTTTTTCATGTTCTCGCTTTACTTTGACTAGTTTAGCTTCCCAAAACAAACCGAATACGAGAAACTATGCTTTGAATTCCTAGTGCCACTCCGACAAACCGGGGCTGAGGTAAAAAATAAAAATAAAAGGTAAATTAATGTAACAATAAGAAAAAGAGGGAAGATTGGTTTTCATTTTCTTGAGGAATAACCAATCTTTTTATAACGAATTATGGAAGAAAAATATTAGATTTCATGCACATTGACACGCTCGCTCAGCAAGCCTCTGGTTTTCGTTTAGATGCATCCAAAGTGGGTGAAGTCCGCCTACGATGCTATGAAGAAATCCGTGACCAACGCTGGAGTCTAACCAATGCCTTCCAGCACAGCAGCCCAATGCTCTAATAGTTAGGCCACGATCGCCATTTTTATTTTCTTTATTGCCTCGCATGTCACAGAGCTTGCAAACTCGAAAGAAAAGTGCAACAAGATCATATATACGGTGAGCCGTCAGCTTTTGTTCGCTGATCACTGCACGTTTCTAGGATTTCGGCACGTGTAACAAAGCCTGGGAACTCATTCAGGTACATACGTATACGTCTGCACCTTCTGCACTTCGGTTCTCAAAAAAAAAAAAAGCATTGGCGAACAGGTCTTAACACCAGTACCGACCCGCCGTGGTTGCTCAGTGGCTATGGTGTCGGGCTGCTGAGCACGAGGTCGCGAGATCGAATCCCGGCCACGGCGGCCGCATTTCGATGGGGGCGAATTGCGAAAACACCCGTGTACTTAGATTTGGGTGCACGTTAAAGAACCCCAGGTGGTCGAAATTTCCGGGGTCCTCCACTATATACGGCGTGCCTCATGATCAGAAAGTGGTTTTGGCGCGTAAAGCCCCATATTTTAATTTTTAACACCAGTACCACACATTGTGCGCAACCGTCCGTGTTTGGCGTGTGCCGTGCAGGCCCAGGAGCGTATACAAGATCGAAAGGCACGCATGCTTCTCTCGTACCTATGCAGTCGGTCTACGTCAGGCACGGGCGTCACGTGTCAGTGTGCCACGTGTCAGTGCCTCGCACTCTTCCCTCGCGACAGTTAGAGCTTTGAGACGCCGTGTTAGCGTATACTCATGCCTTCGGGATGGGCCCGCGTTTTGTGAGCCCGACAATAGAGAGCTTTAGACTAGGGGACGCAAGCCGCTTGCGTACGCAAGAAACTAGGGGTCGTGGTACTGCGCATGCGCAGACACCTACGTCACGGTCTGCGCATGCGCAGTACCGTCGCCCCTAATTCGTGCGTACGCAAGCCGCTTGCGTCCCCTAAACTAAAGCTCTCCAATAGCTCCGAACTGGGGGCAAGTCCCCATATATATCGTATATATGCATGTATATCGCACGAGAAAAGGTTTTTTTGGAAGACTATACCCACACTGACACATTGTTGCCCTCGAGTAAAAACCAAGGTTTTCCCGCCCAATTAATGAAAGTAAGGTTTGAAAACGAATACTTCGTCTAAACTGAATCTTATGTTGGTTTCTCAGTCTCCGCTTAACTTGTTATTTACTACTGCGCATTTAATGTCCCCTGTATGATGAATGGAGCTCTCAGAACGGAGCCGTGTTTTTAAGCGCGCGTGCGGCGAACGAAATGCGTTTGTTCCGATTCCCACGCTTGCGTGGTAAATCAACCTCGCAAAAGCGGCCGCTCCGAACGCGCTGACGTTAAAACTGCGTCTTGGTTTTGTAAATGACGATATATATACGTTTCCAACCGTCGCTATGTGCTTAGTGCGAGGGCTTGGGCGACCGTATTTCCCATCCGTCTTCTGTTATGAGGCGCCTTTGCGTTAAGCGGATTGTCGTTGTTGTTGCGCGGATTTTGTGGCCCGCGCGATGATTTACCGCCGGATCCCGAAATGGAGATGTGGGCGGAGCGCGTGGCTGGTCGCATTGTATGTTGGTATATAACAGTTGATTGCAAAAATTTACGGACCACAGGCTCTCCGAAAAAAGAAAATCTCAGTTTCGCCGTAGAGGCGAAGCAATGAATGCGGTAGCAACATGTTAGAATATTACACGAAACGTATAAGACTCGTAGCTGTAGGGGCAGCATGAAGTAAACGTGAGCTGGTGAAATTAAAAAAGAGAGCAGCTGTTGTGCCAGGGGTCCTCTGTTTAAATCCTGCCAGCGAACAATTTCATTTATGTTTATTAATTAAAACCAACGTCTTTCTTAGCGACTTTACCACCACTTTTCCGTATCGACCCTGTTTCAAATCTCTTTCCTGGGCCGATCCCGGAGATAGCGCCCAGCCGCGGTAATATAGTTATACAAATTTAAGATTTGTGATCTGCTATTCCGCGCTTTTAATGTTTAAGTCTGAGAAGACTTAAGAGGAAAGGCGTGCGCCTTAGGTGTTTTGATTCGTGACATTTGTTTGCGGGTTGCCATTCTCGAAATTCTGAGGGATAATTTTGTCAAGAGTAAAAGACCCGGCGTGAGCAACTTTAGTGTTAGGTTGGTGGGACAATATAACCCGCAGATACCGCATGCAATGCAGCAAGGCATTGCGTAAAGTGTACATTTACCTAGTGTTGCTTACACATGCTGTATGATACACTGCGATACTGTTGCCAAGTCATTGTAGGGTGCATCGACCTCTGTCAAGCCTTTCTTCTGGCTTTTTGTCGATGCACCCAACATCCTCATGACGATGTTGAATAAATAATTGAATTGAATTGAATTAAATATATGCGGAACCTCACGGCGACGACGACGGCGAAAATTCGCTTGGAGTCCATATAATTGCTCTTGCAACAAAAATTTGATTTCAAAAATTTTCTTAACTCAGACGCGCAAACTGTAATTGACGAGTGCACTGGAAAGTCCGCGACGCCATGTTTGGACTGCGGTCCTCAATTTAGAGTTGCTTTCATATAGGCGGAAAGTAAAATCGGCTTTGTCGCGGAATTCCTCGTCCGCAAGTTATTTTGCTCAGTGGAGCATACGTCTATGGAGCTGCTCTTGCACATATATAGTCACTCTTTTACGTATAATAGCAGAGAAAGAAGTGAAATACCTACTACTTTTCTTGCCTTTTATTTTCCCATCGTTTCGATGTGTGCACGGTGATTTTAACCTTGAAACAAGAGTAAAATGAAAAATGCAGTATCGATGTTGTTTCTTGCCCCATCTCATTGGTTTGCATGAAGCTATATATGCTCCCGCTATCGCTTAGATCGGCCACTCTCGGCTGAGGGGTTGAGACCTGCGGGCAAAAAAAAAGAAAGAGAGAAAGGAAGGAAGAAAGAAAAAATAATCCGCCTCCATTCCACCCTGTGAAAGTGGATGCGCAGCGAAGCTTCTGCCCAGCCCAACAAACTACTTTACTAGTTTGCAAACTAGTTTGCCCCGCAAACTACTCTACTTCTGCCGACGTTGCACAAGCAGCAGCACCACGAGCGACGCATATACGTCGCGCGCCCACGCACGCACATGTGCGGAAGTGCAGCACGAGTCCTTATTATTCTATGCCATCCGCCAAGCGCAAGTGCCTTATTGAACTAAATGAATTTTTCAAGGTAAATTGTGTCAGAAAATTCGCAAAGTGAAACTTATACACAATCCGCATACATGATAGCATCGGATTGTAATTTGAATATATGAGAAAACGTGATAACTCAAACCCAAAGCCCTTTTCCAGCTGCCGTATATTGGCGGTACTGTTTTTTTTTTTTCCTTCTTGGGCTGAGCGCTGACCGAGAAATCCCGACCAACTAGAGGCTAACAGTTTCGCTGTAAAAGAAAGAAAGAAAGAATAATTGTGCGTGGTTATAGCATGCTTCACGGTATCTAAACACTGCCGAAAAGGCATTCCGCCCCCATAGTTCCGTCCCATGTCGAGCAGACGGACATCGCTGTAGCCTCTGTACTACATTATAATTATGAACTCCGATGCTGTGTAAATTGTCGGCAGACTTCAAGGATTTCCCTTCTTCAGGGACTCATCCGTTTATAGTGTAGAAAGAATATGTAATACACACTGTGCGCACACAGACGTCGTCCATTTCCTTCAGTTTAATTAATTCTAGTATACATAGAGTTCTGTTGGATCTGGAGGATAATCCCAATTGCTGCCCCCCAGATTCTTGGACCTTGCCATTGGCTGCGGGAGTTGGCCGAGGTTGAGGAGGACGTCGGGATAAAAACTGGAGGTTTATTTACATTATTTACAGTGAGAGTACAAAGAAATTAACAGTCATAAAGTCATTGCAGGCCGGCAGCAACTCGGACGCTGCGGCCCGTGGCAAGAAGCTCGAAAGAGTTCAATGAAGGAATGCTCCCTTGCTGCTCCCGGTCTCTGGCTTTTAACCCTTTCGGTGTCTCGAAGTCACGTCACGTTCGGCCTATCGGCGAGCCCGCTCAGGTGGCGTCATTTTCGGCCAATGGTAGGCGCCCGTGCGATTGTGTCACACCCGGCGCAGAGGGTCGCTCCTTATATAGGCCCAATTGTCCGAGGGCTTACTTCTCTCTGCGGTATTGCCTTCCTGGCTTGCAACTGCCTTCACAAAGGCGGATGGGGGGATTGCTGCCAGGGCTCCACGGTGCATTACAGCCGTCTTGCCTCGGGACTCACGTTACCTGGAACCGTGCCAGGCTCCCGCTACACTTTCCGGAAGAGTCAAGCAGTGAATAGCTCCACCTGCGGCGCACGAGGTGGGGGACGCCAACTTGTTTGCACGTGCCGCGCCTCGGGAACGTGGTGGATGTGCTTCTGCGCTCCTTAATTAGCGGTGACGCGATTCGATGTGGTCTGGTGAACTCGAAGGAGGCTCAGGAGAAGGTCCCGTATCTAACAGTTCCAAACTGGTTGTTTTTAGGAAGGATGCGCGTAAAAATGCTGACAGAAGCCGCAAGACCACGGGCTTTCAACAGATCGGATAGTAAGATGTCTCTAGATGCCGCTAGACTGCCCAGATAAGTCATACTTAGCCTACCGCGCCGTTACGGCAAGGCGGAGTGTATGAATGCGTTTGTAGCGACCAATGTGACCGCAAGTACAGTCGCCTTCGGTACAAGCTGCAACACGATGCCCGTGGCCGAAGGAACCCCAAGACTTCACGGGCGGTGCCGACACGCGAAAAATTGAGAACGCCCTTCCAATTACTGGCATTTATTATAGAATCAATTTTTTTTGTTTCGTATCATTTTTTGGTAAACAGCTAAACATTTTTTTCGTTTGCCGGTGCCGCCGTGAAGTCTTCTTCGACCACGGGCGCCGTGTCGCAGCTCACGTTGAGCGCAACCGTACGTGAAGAGCGTACACTCGTTGCTGCCCGCCGTCCGAGCAGCAAAACAAGCCCGGACCTCTGGAGCCAGGCCACAGCTGTGCCGAACCACGTTGGAAGCAAACGTTAAAGCTAAGCCCCGACAGGAAATAAGCGAGGGTTCAGAGTGCAGGGGGGAGGAAGGGTGTGAAAGGGAAGTGGCGTAACGACTTGAGCCAGGTGGCGACCGCAGACATCCAGTTCTCTCTCTCTCTCTCTCTCAACCTTAGAAGATATTCGCGTATCGTCTGTTTGCGCGCTAACCTAGTTAGCGCCGTCTCTGGAGCACCGTTCTGTAAACCGTCGTGCCTCTGCGAGTCTGGAAAACGGTTTCTCCAGGGTCGAGGTCGTTTGTTTTTGCCTTTTGTGTGCCGCCGAGAAAGGGCGTGTAACCGGGTGCCTGCGCTGTTCCTTCTATTCCTGTCCGAGGCAAACGCAAAGGTTGTTTCTCAGCAGCCATCGAAAGCAGTGTGGGTGTTTCTGTTACTCTCTTGAAACGCACGTCTTTCGCTTGTTCCTCTTTATTTCTCCTTTTGTTTTATTTCTTGGGAGCCCGCTATTATTTTCGGCCCCCGATTCGGCATCGGCCTTGGCGTATTCATTCACGGTGTCGTTAAAGCGCCTTACCTGTCACATATGCTACGCCGCGTTTTACGTCTCGAAATGACGGTTTAAACGTGGTAAACTTAACGCGTAGCCAGTAGCATTTTTGTTACTCTGGGGCGAGCTTTCGGTTGTGGATTGTTCCGCGAACCATTCACTAAATAACTCAGTATCATACCGGTTGAGCTTTACCTCAGATAACGTTTAACTGCATTCATGTGGAAATGTACTCTCCGTGGCCAGAATTGGAGATGAACAAGCTGTCCTCATTCCCCTAGATGTGGTATATTACAGGGTTAATTGGCACGCAAACATACCCGCGAGAATGCTTTGCAGAATGGCTATAGTTGGTCTTCGACATCTAAGTAGCGCCGTACAGGCCTGCTATAAATATTGTTTCCCACTAACCTGTACACTGCAAGTGTCTCTAAAGTCAGCTGTTGTCGGAGGACGTTAAATTGTGCGTTTGGCGTGACTGTGCAGACATAGTTTTCAGATCTAGCTTTCAAGCCATCCAAGCCTCGCTTAATTTCTTCTTCTTTTTTCTTTCTTTTTCTTTTTTTTTTTGAAGTACAGGCCTGGATACTGGGTTGTAAGTAGAGTTGCCCGTTTTGTGTTTTGACTCCTCCTCCTCCTGTCATCATCGTCACCCATTTTGTTCCTATTTCATTCTGTATTCCGCTTCCCCCAGACCAGAGCGGAGTCGCTGGCTAGAGGAATGTAGGTCAAATTTACTTCTCTGCCTTTCTTCGAATTAAACTTCCTTTTTTCTCTCTGCACTCGGAAATAGACCCACCGTTGCCCCTGGGCCGAACACGTGGCCGGATAATTAGTTTTACGACCGGTAAATTAGCACTTCTTCAATACCGGAAACGCCATCAGTGCGACTGCGAGTGGTATCTTGCAGTTGGAGAATATACACAACCACTATTAGCGTCGTGCGTGCAATCCGTTTACGAAAGGTTCAGCGAGAACACGAGACAACAGATAGATTAATCCGCAACAGCAATCCCTAATACTCTGATACATGCAGGCGCGTCTTGCGCCGAGCGACTAGGCTTAACATTTGTTAGACGGCGAAAACATACGCGTGTCAGTATGTTGCTTCCGCAACCTTCCCCAATGTACGTATGTGCTACGAGGTTAGGACACCGCTTCCGAGTTGCCATCGGTTCTATTATTCTTTTTAAATATTTTTTTACTGCGTGTTCCACAGTTTTTTTATAACGCTTGTGCTTGCCTAGAATTCAGCAGATATACTTATTACGGCACCGACACCCATCCGCACCCATCCGCAAGCAGGGGCGCATCGTCTCTGCAACCATTTGCACTCTTCTAGTCCTGGTAACTGCGTATTAGCAGTGGTTTGAATTCGATGCATTGTAACTGTACTATGGCTGCAGCCTCTCTCAAACTCGACCACTCCCGCTCGGATCTCAACAAACGTACGGCCAAGCTGCGCCTCTGTGTGAACGCCGAGAGCGATAGGCTAAATTTAGCTCCGATTGCGTGATGACGTGACACCAGCGTCATCTGTAGACGCAACACATGCATGTTGGAGTACTGACTTCGCTCCTCTACACAACGATACCAAAAATAAGGCGCGGGGGTAGTACGGATGAAAAGATATAAGCGTCGATATAGGACGATATAAGCTAGTTTTCGTTACACACGGGATTATACAGCAAGCGGCACCCTCTGACCGATTTTAAAGACCGTTACACGTCAACATTTCACATCCGGTGTGAAAGATACTCTATGCAAGACACGACGGTCCCGCTGCACTCTAAAAACGGTTGCACCCTTTGGGGTGTATATTTGCCACGAAACAATAATCGTCATCTGTTTTGCTTGCGTTTCCTTTCTTGAAAACGCTGCGCTCGATACTTTCCTGTCGGGAATGCTGTGTCATGCTGATGACGCGCATGCCGTTCGTTACTGGGAAGTACCGGGCTCGCAGAGTTAAATAAAGGAAATGCGGGCAAGACAGATGACGATTATTGTTCCGTGGCAAATATACACCCCAAAGGGTGCAACTATTTTTAGAGTGTATAGGGTGCAGAAAGATGATTGTTGCGCCGGCCATCGGATGAAGTAACGACCGCACTTGATTAACGCTGTTCTGTGGTTTCGTGGTTATAGGTTTCGCTGCCAGGCACGTTTGGATCTCGGAAGGCCGTGCTTTTGCTGGCTGCATACACCGGAATACATTGCAGATTCTGAAACACGTCACTGACGCCATGTTTTGAACGTCACTTATATGAAAGGCGCCGGATGTAGTTTGAGGCTCTGGATTATTTCCCGACCACCGGGGGCTCCATTTACACGTGCACCCATAGGGGGCGGGAAAGTAGCACTTTTTTGCCGGAGACGTTTACGTTTTCGATATACTATCCCTAATTCCAAAGGCCACTGACTTTGCCGTGACACGGTCAGCCTTCACACTGCGTAACTCAGTGACACATCCAACAAAACATGTTCAAGGCGGTGCTTTTAGCCAACGAACGTTGAGTATATGCAGCGTCTCGGGGCAGTTCCGGATAGACCGGGACGACACATCGAAGAGGCCCAGTGTGTGGATTTGAACACCGCCTACCGCACGTTGGGACGTGTTTGGAATGTTGAACTCCATCACTTATTCGATGGTCTCCCACCACCAAAGACGGTGCATGCAGCAAGGTCGCTAACCTTGTGGCCCTGTACCTGCCGCCGAAGTGAATAATCATATCATCCATCTATTTCTTGGAGCCGGAACGGAGCATCGATTAGAGGAGCCTTTGAGACAGCACCAAGCTTAGCTCTTCCTCTAACGGTAGCGAGAGATTCGCCAGTCGTGTGCTTGCCTCATATCACTGCAAGCCGTCTGCGCGCGTGGCGCTATATCTTTACCCCTTATCGAAAATGCCGTGTAAACATTAACCTTCCCCGCCCAATCGTTCTAGCTCTCGATGTGAAGTGCGTGAGTCAGATGAGGCGAGGCAGATAAGGAGAGGCGCGAAAGAGGCACGCGGAATTACTTATGGGAGAGACGTGTTTGCATACGCTTATCCCACCCGCGGCGCGCGTTATCTGTGTGGGCAAGCACGCTGCTCTGCCCGTTATTTCCTGCAGCTGGGCATCTGCCGACGATACCTGCTTTTGTCACGCGACGCGCGATTTTTTTTCCGCGTTTGATAAGCCGCGCCTTATCTCGTAGCCGGCACGCCCGTTGCTGATAGGGGGGGGGGGGGGGGAGCCACGTGACCAACAAAAGTGGCTCGACTGATGTGTTCGCTCTTCTTTATTGGTAATCTTTTTGCTTTGTTGCGTGACCAAGTGGTGCGATCCCGCGTCGACTAAGCAGTACTCGAGGCTTGGCTGGCTTTCTTCCTCACTTGGTTTTTTTTAGAAGAGCGCTTGAGGTTCGAAGGAGTGGCGTTGGAACGGTAGAGCTGCTTCTCCGCAGTGCGCAGCCAGTGACTGTTTCTTCATCGCGCAGTGGCTGCTGGGAAGAGTATTGTACGCTCGAGCGACGACTGGCAGAGCCTTACTCGTACGTAACCGAAACCAATATTTTCGTCGCTGAAGTTCGCCGTAATTCTTATTGTCGATTCGTCGCTTGCGTTTTCTCCATTCTCGAGTGCACCCCCCTCTCCCCCCCTTACTTGCCGTCCGCTTCTGAGGCCCCGCAGTTTTGCACACCTCTTTTCTAGGAATCGAAGTTCTGACAAGGCAGTAAGGGTAGTACTCTCATGAGCATGCCGAATCGATATTGCTTTGACTGCTATACGAAATACAAGAGGCAGTAGTTGCTTCTGTGACCAATGTAATCGGTTAATATTGCGCGTCGCTATTTTTATTTGGTGCGAGCGTGCGTTGTGTAGTTCATATCAGTGATGTAGTTAAGAAAGATAAAAGAACAAGGGAAGCCTGAAGACAACGTCCCGTTTCTTGCGCGTCAGTATTCATAAAGATGTTTGGTTTCTTTTTTTTTCTTCTTTTTTTGCTAGCAATTTCACGTGAAAGAAATATCATTGCATCTGTATAGTTACCGCTTTCCAGCACACTGCATTAAGTAAATTCGTATCCGTGATGATTATTGTGTTAGGAACTTATCTCGTAGATGCTTTTGTGTGCGGCGAAGTGTTAGACCGCTGAATCGGGACAAAATGGCCGCGCGCCAACTTAATTTTAGTCGAGCTTAGCCTCGGCCTTGGGGTGGTTACCGGAACAATAATTCTATTTACACTGTTGCTGATGCCAGGAATAACTTCTGCGTTGAAATTGACTTGAAGGCAGAATCGCTGTTTCTTACAGTCAGAGTTTTGGCGGACCTGTTTGTTGACAATGCAAATAGCATGTATATTAATTGAAACTGCATTTCATAAACTCGAGTGGTGACTATACTTTCTCTAGAAGGTTCGTTTA
This sequence comes from Dermacentor albipictus, assembly GCF_038994185.2. NCBI lineage: Eukaryota > Metazoa > Arthropoda > Arachnida > Ixodida > Ixodidae > Dermacentor > Dermacentor albipictus. The sequence goes on from NC_091829.1 coordinate 38,625,855, forward strand.
TTAAACATCTACCCATGAATTCGATGAGTTTTTTTTTATTATTAGAGGTTTGTTCGTGGCGAATCTAGACCAGTCTTATTTGTAATTCGGTTTCTATTGGTAAATAACACAACGAATGATACGCGTAGAACGAGAAAAATACAAAGGAATCGAAGTGCCCAAGCTTTGGCAAGCTTATGAAGCCAGTACATACAGACGAAGATGAACGGTTTCTCTTAACTTGTAGAATGAAACATGATACAGGGATGTGGGCTCATACATCGCATGCAAATGCGATCTCTGAGCACGGTTTCGACAAATCAAGCCCGGGCAATCGTTAATTCGGACAACACCCCTCGCTGCCGCAGAGGTGTGTCCCTCACAGACCAGGTGCAACTTTTTTTGAAACTTTAATGCATTCATTGAATCAAACTAGACATTTAGAGCGGTCAGACGGAGAGCTGTTTCTGCCCATACTTTCTTCCGCCATCCGACTCTAAAATCGACGTTCGATTCGTTTCTCCTTAACTATACCTGCTTTCGCGTTCTTTTATCCTCGTCCCTGCACGCGGCTATGCTTGAGTTGGGCCGCGTCGGGGCGGGCCGTAGGGTGCTGCGTTGCGCTTGTCTTCGTTGCATTGGCTTACGTGACCATTTGATTGCGTTAGAAGCGTTTAGTAAAAAAAAAATGGGGGTGGGGAGGGGGTCTATGTGCCAAAACCACGATCTGGTTATGGGGCACGCCGTAGTGGGGGACTCTGGAAAATGGGGCCACCTGGGGTTATTTAACGCCCGCATCTGTTTTCGCGTTTCGCCCCCATCGAAATGCGGCCGCCGTGGCCGGGATTCGATCCCCGCGACCTCGTGCTTAGCGACCCGACACCATGGCCACTGAGCAGCCAGGGAGGGTTAGAAGCGCTAGTTACGCTCGCTTTTGTCTGATCATTGCAGATCCGTTGCAGATCACTTTTATTGTTGTCGTCTCACGTGTAATGTAATACACCAAGATCATTTTTTATTTATCTCCTCTGACTCTCATATGTTTCTCTTTATCATCCGACCTCCCTGTTGCTTCTACAAGACTTTGCCGCTCCCACCTTCTTATTTCTTGCCACATTAATAACAGCATGTTGGCGGTTTACCCTGTAGTGCCCAACGTACCATTTATGCCACTCTGAGTTTGACACCACAATTCCCTATTGAACTACGGGAAACCTATATCGTAGCCTATAGTAGCCATTTTATTCTGGAGCGAAGTTTCAGTTTTGAATTATGTAGATGCTCAACTACAAATGAATTATGTACTAGTTATACCAATTAGGTCTTTACTCCGTTTATTTATGTATATTTTTTTCGCACAAATCTGCTCTCCATGGCGAAGAATAAAGCTGAACAAGTTGTTTAAATTTTCTTGATGTTGAAATAACTTTGGGCATTGCAGGGTTAAACATGGCCCTGTCAAATGTCTCTGCTCTTCACTAAAGAGCTCCTCTCTCTCTCTCTCTCTCTCTCTCTCTCTCTCGCTTGCTCTCTCTCTCTCTTCTACGCGGTAATATGTTACTAGCTTGCGGACTGCACGGACAGTGCATGTTCGGATGCCGTGAACGTGATGGATCGTTTCCAAGAAGAAAAAGAAATAAGTAAAAGCAAGCTCGGCAACCCTGTCGCGCGTATTTAGCGCGAGTTTCGTAACGAGCCGTTAAGCGGGGAGCAGCACAGCGATCGCTGAAAGCGTAATTGGCTTCTCCGCAGGTGCGGTAATTCGCGCGATCAACGCGTCCATTACGTCACCGACAGCTGCGCTACTTTTCACGGAGCGTCGGAGCCGCGTTTAGCATTTTCCTTCCTCCTTAACGGGCTGGCCTTTGGGCCGATTTACGCTCGAGCCGCCCATATCGCCGCAAGCCGCACCGCACGCCTGCGGTCGCGCGAGAAATTGCACGTATCCAGCAATTGTGCACAAATGACCATTTACACTGTGTGCACAGTGCATACCTTACACATTGTAAACCGAAATTTGTGCGCAAGTGTTTGATACGTGCAATCTTTCGCGCGACCGCACCCGTGCGGTGCGGCTTGCGGCGATGGGCGGCTCGAGCGTAAATCAGCCCTTAGCCTCTGCTTATGTAGACGGACACACCCGTGTGCTTAGATTTAGGTGCACGTTAAAGAACCCCAGGTGGTCAAAATTTCCGGAGTCCTCCACTACGGCGTGGCTCATAATCAGAAAGTGGTTTTGGCACGTAAAACCCCAAATATTATTATTATTATTATGTAGACGGATGCGTTTGAAATCCGCTCGAGTCTTCACCGCTCCTGTGACAATGTCGCCGCTCGTTGCTCGCTCGGCAATATCCGGCGGAACGGAACTGGTGACAATAAAAAAGGTGTTAGTGCGATGTTCGATTACTCTAGAAATGTTGTTGTCGAACCCGTTGGGGCAACCAGCAAAAAAAAAAAAAGATTTTTAAAAATACAATAACAAACTTTATTTTCATCGTGCGAAGGCCGATGTAATACCGGTGTCTTGACATGGGTACAGGCACCAGCATTGGCAGTTTCGCAGTAATCGCAATGCAGATCGCTTACAGTCGCTGTATACATGCAGTTTTTTTTTTTTCAACAGCGCATGCAAATGCGGTTTTCTCACAAATTCTGGTTCAGTTTGCATTCGTTGAACCGATGTATACGTTTCTATTTCTTTGACAGTCGCTTGTGTGTTAGATACTATCGTGTCTTATTTCCTTGTGGGCCATATGTTTTTCTCGGTTTTGTCCCTCAGCGCCTATTACCTGTTCTTTTCATTGTTGCCCTGTGTGCGTGTAATCTCTTCCCGCGAAGCAGCTTTGTCGTGCTGTTTTCCTAATAACAACAGGTTACGACGATGACAGACGGTAGCGGGTATATTTACGCGACTCCGAGCAAACGTTAGAGTTATGGGCCGCTGTCAATGCATCTTGTGACGCAACCCATGCCAATCATTCCATCGGCGGTCCAGAATTCGCGCCTAGAATGCAGCGGGGCTGTGTCGACATTTGACGGATATGTATAGCGTTTCAATTTTTGGCGGCTCGTTGCGATGAGCAACGTCGTCCGACGTCGCGAACGTTGCAGCGGGAGAGGGGGGGGAGGGGGGGGGAGGGCGGCTTTCTTTATCGGAGGCGTTATCCTAGAGTGGGATCCGGAGTCGAGTGTTTTCCCGCATTGTTCTCTCGTTATTTACGGGAGCAAAATCTTGCCGGCCGCCACGTGTATGTTGGACGATAAGGCATTCTTTATCATTCAAATGTTATTTCAAGGGAGGCTGAACGTCTTTCTTATTTCCGTTTTTTTTTTTTACAACTTGGGAGGAACAGCTTATACTACCGGGAAATGCCGAAGTATGTGGGAATTATTTCTGAGCCATCGGCTTCAGCCCGTGTGTCTGTCCGTCTGTAGCCCTGTCCGTTCTTAACGGCACAAATGGCGGCGCTGCGCAAACGAAGGAAGGAAGGAAGGAAAGAAAACCATGGCATATGCGCTGTCTCTGAAGTAATTTTATTGGCAAGCCCGAACGATTGGGTTCGCGGTGCTCAAATTGCGTTGTCAAAATGCTCAAGTTCTTTGTTAGAGCGATGGACGGTGTATTGGTGCAATTACTTCCTTCTGGCATAAAATGCTTCAATAACATCTTACGCTATAGTTGCTGGCTATGTTTCGACAATATGTTCATGCCACTCAAGATGACACTGCGCACACGGCAATGCGCAGCGACCTAGGAAGACTTCGAGGCAGAGAGCATTCGTTCTGACGTCTCACACATCTTCCGCTCAGGCCTGAGCAATATCTCGCTGAAGATAACGGTTGTTGCGTGGTACAGACTTGGAAGCGTAGCGCATGGTGGCGCTCGTTACCGTGTGTGTGTTGCTTCTTTAAGATGTATTTTTCTTTTTTTTCTTTTTTGGTCCAGACACCTGCATGCGTATTTCAGTTTTCTTTTTTTTTTAATTCGTAGAGAATTAGCCGCAGCGTACTTTACCGCATTATTAGCTTGTAACCTTCTCCAACAGTCTCAGTCGGCTCAACACATGGGCACTTTATTATGTTTTGGTTTACTTGGCGTTCGGTCGTGGTGTTACGCGTTGTGTTCTTTGCGTGTATTGTGTTTTCTTGGTTTCGTTTGCACTGCCTATCTTCCCATTTCAGCGTATACCCCTTCTGCCACACACGAAAGTGGTCAAGGCCTGGTGGTCGCCGCAACAACAACAACAAAAAAAGACTAATTCGAGCGTAACTCATCTACGACGACTATCCAAGTGCGCGAATAGCCGAAACGCGTCATGTGCGAGGAGTGCTGTGCTCCTCTCCCACGCTTCTCTCTGGAGAAGCTGCGCCTTCTGGCGGCGCCGCCGCGAAGTTCGCGCGTGTACCCAGTGACGGAAGTGGGCGTCGGAGATGTTCACCGAAAAAGTGGCACATATCCACTGGCACGGGCCCACGAGAACGGCCAACCTTTTTAGACTGCACTACCTTCGGAATCGGCCTACATTTTTGGCGGAGTGGCTAGATAGCCCAAAAAGAAACTCGTCTGAGTATTCTAACAATTTTATTCGGGATAACCATAAATAAAAGCTCAACAACAGCCGCGACGGCAGGTGAACCAGCATGCGTGCTTAACAGCTTTCATACGTTATCGCAACAAACGCGATTCCTCATTTTCCCCTATTCTGCGTACCTTTAGTTAAAACGCCCTGTGTTCTGGGATACTTGTTCTCCACTCCCCCGTCAATGTTTTCTCCGAAATAAATCAACTGCGTACTTGTTTTGGCCAGCCCCCAACGCTTGAGCACGTTCGGTCCACCATGTTCCACTTAAATGTATGCACCACCGGCGGGCGCAGACGTTGTTGATGACACGCGAGTGTGGTCTGTATGCGTGGGGGGCACCGTGACAACTTTATTGGAGCGTCGCCGTCTTTCGTAGATCTCGCTCGAGCTGTCCCTATAGTGTACGTGCGTATCAGGCCGTGACATTCGACGCGTGTCACAGCATGCAACAGCGACGGTCACCGCTCGGCAGCCTGTCCGCCTTTTTTTTTCTTTCTTCTTTTTCTAGGCTGTTTGTTTTCTCGCGTCGTTCCCATTGTGTTCGATCGCGCGGCACGCTCCCATTTGTGACGTCACAAGGCCAGTTGTCCTGCAGTCTCGCGTTGTGCGCGACAAATAACGTTGCTTTTCAACGCGTACGCACGAGCTTTGTAGCTTTGTTATTCGCGATGTATTAATTCACTGTGTTATGGGGTCCGACAAACAAAATTGAGGCACGAGGTCGCCGGTCCGATCCCTCGCTTGACGTTTCATACTGGCGGGGACAGAACGAAGAAAGAAGGAAAGAAGGTGCGGATGTGCATGTGCTTAGGTTCGCGTTAACGAACCCCAAATTCTCAAAAAAATTATTGTTGCACTTTTTCGTTTGAGCCTTTATGTGAGGCACGGTTTGAGTAAAGTCTCGTACGCTTCATTTCTATATTTGTTACTACTGTTATAGATGTACAATCTCTGATAAGAAAACAACGATTGTAATTTTGTACTTTTTTGTGCGCGCTTTGTATTTCATTGCAGGTTGACTATCAGTATGTTAATTGCTGTTAGTCATTGTTTTCGTTGTACATATTTCTACCTTTCGTTCCTATTTTGTTCATCTTCCTCCATGCATCGACGGTTTGTTCGCTTTAAGTTTGCTCTACTTCTATTGCTATACCCAATATTAACGATTGAATTTTTTTTTTCTTTGTTGTACTCGATTTATACATATTTGTTTGAAAAACGGCTGCCGTTCTGTTTATCATTGCATTCGTTATATGACATGTCCTTGTTATTTCTCGTCCCTGCCTTATGTAATGTCCTGCAAAGAGGCCTTAAGGGTAAAATTATGTTGTTGGTGATGATAATAAGAAAAATCCAGTGCCATCCCCTTTGCATCGTCCCTCGTATAGTTAGCAGCACTGGGGCGTAAACTGTAATCAACCAAAGGCTGCTTCTCCTATACGTCGTGTAGTCACATACTGTTCTTGCTAAAAAAATATTAGCGACGCTGCAATCGTTAGAGCTGGTTTAAACTAATCGTAGGGGCTAATTTGTATCAGTGCAGCTATACTCACCTGCCGCGGTATGCGTTGTGCGATACACTGAGCTCGAGGACGCGGGTTCGCTCCCGGCCGAGGCGGTCGCACTTCGATGTTGGCGAAATGCGAGAACGCTCGTGTTCTTTAGATTTAAATCCACGTTAAAGAACCACAGACACTCATAGTTATTCCGGAGCACCGTTCCCCTCACTGTACTAGGCGCACCTCACAATCGGATCGTGGTTTTCGCACGTACACTGTAAAAATGTTTACCCCACTAAGGGTGTTTTTTTCCTTGTCGCACTGGTAACACCCTTACCGTTAGGGTCTTACAAAAATTTTATAGAGGACAACGACGGAGGTCTGAACTAGACTTGCGATGAAAAAAGACGTGGTTGAAAGCTGTGTATGATCATTCTGAGAGCCTTGGGTGCACAGAAATATCTGACAGGAGAACTTCGCAGGGAGAGATACGAAACTCTCTTGTCGGCTATTTCTGTGCGCCCAAGGCTGTCAGAATGATTACGTAGTTCTCAAGCACGTCTTTTGTCATCGCACGTCTAGCTTAGAGCTCCGTTGTCGTCCTCTATAAATTTTTTTGTAAGACCCTAACTGTGAGGGCGTTACCAGTGCGACGAGAAAAAGAAATACCCTTATGGGTGTAAATTACATTACATTATGGGTGTAAACTGAAATTACACGTACTCGCCGTGTTTATACCGTGTGTCCCACTAACGTTAGCCAAGCTGTTCAACCGAAAAAAATAAAGATTAAAAAAAAGAGTACGTGGTGCAAGATACGATCTTAAGACCTACGGTGTTTGGTCGTGATGCTTCTGGCGACCAAACACCGTAATCCAATCAATCAATCAATCAATCAATCAATCAATCAAAAAGTGAGCTTTATTTAAACAAGTCAAGGAATGTGTACAAAAATAGTTGGACCAATAGCCCATGTTGCTTGCAGCTGGTCCAAGATTCCGAGGTCCGTAGGTCTTAAGATCGCATCTTGCACCACGTTTTCTTCATTTCTTTTTTTTTCTCTTTTTAGCTAATTAGCTTACGTAACGTTAGCTAGGACACCCCATACACAAAACCCACGATTGCAACGGCGCGCAAACAACGGTAAACCCGATCCTCGTGTACAGGCTACCGGAGTTACGTAATGTTCAACGAAAAAAAAAAAAAACGAACGGCAGGTGTTTTTGTTAGACATGATGGCTGCGCATGCATATGCGCGGGTATACGGTTAACTTTTTCTCGTGCCCGAGCCTAGACAGCGGATGAGGTTCACCTTACCCGCAGCTATATAACGTCGCCGGGCTTTCATCCGATGTGCACGCAGCGCATCGTATGCGCCCTGGTCGGTAATTGGGAAGAATATTTGGTAACACACCTGAGGCGTAACCTATAGTGACTAACCGGGGGCGGAAGAAGAAAACCGATTAACCGAAGTATAGGCCAAGTCGCATTTTGTAACACTTCGTTTCCCGCTTCGTGGTTGGCTAAGTTGACACGTGCTACCGAAGTCGAACTTCTTTCTTTTCTTTTTTCGCCACCATGTACCGCACGTCTCGTCAGTGAACGGCAGAAGTCGATGTCACGTTGGAAAGCGAAGAGCAGCTGTAGCGTTGGCACGGCATAAAAGGGCGCGAAAGTAGAAGGCGGTTGTCACGGATTGTTTCGGTTACATATATTTTGATCATCAAATGAATTTTTTCTGAGTAATTAGTTGGCGTCAGGAATAGACGACTCAGTTTAGTTTTGACCTTTCCTCCGAAAGATGCGCCCGAACGTACGGAAAAGGGCGCGGAAACTGGGCGACGTCACATATAATGACGTCGTGCGGCCGTTGCAATAAAGCTGGGGACTTCCGCGCAATATTAGGTGCTTTGGCCTGGCGCACAGTCGAGGGCAAACTTTTGTGGACCGTGACAAGTGTGACTAAAAATCGGCAAACATCATTGTAACGCTGGGATCTTCGTGCGACTCGCACGAATTTTCGTTACCGCAATATGGAAAGCTTTAGCTTTGTGCTCAGTCGGCCACAAATGTTTGTGTACTGTGACGCTGCCCAGTAAAACCGTCAGTTATCACGGAAGGCACGTTTATTATTAGGAACGGACGGATTTACAATGATGTTTGTCCGCCGAAGTTTAAATAAGATACTCGTATGAATTATACGTTGGCTGGCTTAAGACCGTGGTAAAGTTAGTTGTTGCATTTGCCCGTCTTCCGTGGTTCGTAAATTTTGTAGCCGACAACGCATCGTGCCTTGCTCTTGCGATGTGTAGCCGTGGTGACGTAACTTGGCAGCCATATCGCTTATGCGAGCGAGCATGGACAAGATCAGGGACGTCGGTTTCCTGAACTGTTTACAAATTGACGTGTGATTGACAGGCACGAATGTGAATTCTCATTGTGTATGGTTTTGTCGTTTTGCTTTGCTTTTTTCCCCGTGACTTTCTATACGCTTCGTCGCGTATGCGGTAGATGGATGACAGCCGGGTCTATGCACGGATGCGATCAGCGCCGTTAGCTATCTTTGTTTAATAGTATATAGCTTGGCGCGTGCTATCCCTCACTTATATCTGTTCGAGGGGGGGGGGGGGACGCACACTGTCAGCTGTGGTTGGAGCTGTTACATTTGTAAAATGATCACTTTGCGACTACCGCTCTGCGTTGACAAATGAAAAGGTCAATTTGATACGTGAGATTATTTTGTGGTTATAGAGAAGTACGCTGTAGTGGATGGTTCTTGGTTAGTCTGGACCGTGTGTATGACCAGATGGGAATTCACACATATGGGAAAAAACTAAGGCTATGTCACATGGAAACGTCGCATAGATCACACGCACAAAGCGCTCGTCCTTGTGTTCTTCTTTCCACGCAGTCGCCATACAGTTCTCAACGTACCAGTGCGCACCGTAGTTTTACGCTGTCTATAGTTGTCAGGACGCTTTCAGCGGTGGATTTGTCCGTTGTCCGCCCGCGGGTACTAAGACAACCTTGCTCACCGGAGGGATTGGTATTCGAGCCGTCTCTAAATCGGATTGGCACCACTCCGTCGATCGCATTTCATCTCGCCACATCAGTGGCTGACAATCATTGCCTTCCTTGTCAGTGTATAGCTGTTTCCATCGCGTGGCCAAACCATCCAATCTCAATCACTAAAGCCAATGGCGTAATACTCAAATTTCTACGACGAAAAGCGCGTATATATGCTGTAAACCGACTTGCACCCTTAAGAATGCAAGTCGGTGTACAACTCACACCCTTTACAGATGTAAGTGCCATAGACTAATTTGCACCATTGAGGGTGTTTTCCATGCACCGACGCTGCTTCAGCACGGGCGCGTTGAACCAACATGGCGGCGGGCATTGCCGCCTCGAATGACGAGACGAGCGGTCTAGCCAACTAGCGCGCCACAGAATATTTATCGAGTCCGCTTGGTATGGCGGCTATAGACGTTTTCTTTGCTATTAAGTTCCAAAGATGGAGAGGGACAGCGTTGCTCGCTCCACAGTTTCGAAGCACATAAGTCGTGTGTACCGTGGAATTAAGACCCGCAGAAGAACAGCGTCTGGCATTGACTCTGCTAGCCTCTCTTTCAAAAACCTGTTTCTTCCTATGTACTTTCAGCGTAAATTGAAACGCAAACAGAAAACAACTGATTGGGATTCATGTTACGAGTAGTTACATGGAAGTTCGACGTGTGAATGCTCCGTAGCCGATTTCTAAGCATTTAGAGCAGGCCCAAGTGTGTACGTTCTGGAGTCTGATTTAAGCCATTGCTACGGGAATGCAGGCGGAACTGGAAACGCAGTAAAGCTTTCTATTAGGTTTTTTTTTCCTTTTCGTGTTTGAATTTATGCTGATAGTAAAGAAATGTAGGATTATTTAGCCCAAAAAAGCTTATTAATGTAGCAAACAAAGACCGATTTTTTCTTTTTTTCGAATATTGCGCCACAACCACGAAGACAGTACAACATGGGGGATTTCATAGTGTTCTGGCGCACTTTGGTAACTCTTGTGATGAAAAAAGGTCGCAGAAGTTTTTTCAGGTTGAGCTTATATGCTTTCTTTTTCAACTATGCTGTAACCCTCACTCACTAATAAACACCTAACTGTACCGCGCGTAGACTGTCAAAACCTGTGACGTCGTGGGCAGCTCGGTAGTTCCGAAGTTTCACGCTGGTGTCGCCACGATCTTGTTGTTTTTTGTCTTGCTTGCCAAACCTCGGATCACAATAAGGATGACGGATCACAATATTTGGTACTCGGACAGGCCATTATGTCCTACCAGTCTAGGGCAACGTGACATCTCTCTTTCGCCTGCCCCCCCCCCGCATTTTAAGGTCCTATATAGCTCGGTATGGCAGTTAATCCGAGCGTTGCTCGTGGCTAGCGGAATGTCGTGTATCGGACGTGCAAGCGACTTCACGAGATAAGACACCGAGAGACGAGATGTCAGTATTTGCCTTCTCTGTGGCGGATGACGTGGGGGGGGGGGAGGGTAGTGAAGGGGGCAGTAGTAGAGTAGCCGAAAAGATAATTACGGGGTTTTACGTGCCAAAACCACTTTCTGATTATGAGGCACGTCGTAGTGGAGGACTCCGGAAATTTCGACCACCTGGGGTTCTTTCACGTGCACCTAAATCTAAGTACACGGGTGTTTTCGCATTTCGCCCCCATCGAAATGCGGCCGCCGTGGCCGGGATTCGATCCCGCGACCTCGTGCTCAGCAGCCCACGCCGAAAAGATTAGAGAACGTGGGTTCGATGCACTTCACATTGCTGCTTTTTGGAATGGGCGAGCGAAAGAGGAAGGCCACGATCAACTTGTTTCTGATTGGCTACGCGCCTCTCTCTCTCTCTTTTTCTTTCTCCTCAACTTTGCAGCGGCATCGATGAGAGCGATCGCGGATCGATTTGGACACTCCCTTGGGTAAGTCGCTGTGGTCCTCGCTTTATATTTTCATCGGAGTGTGCCGTCGAATGCAAAATACCTTCGTAACGCGTGCTGCACCAATGGACACTTACACGAGGAGCGCTAAATCACCACGCAATTCGATTCGATTCTGGGAATGTTAAATTATTATTCTATTCAGCCTAAAATACATACTATTTGCGCACCCCTATATAACCGAGTTTAAACCGGTAAAATATTTCTTTCAGGGTACATTTTTCATCAATTTGGCGGAGGGAAGTTTATTACAGGCGGATAAAATTTAATGCCGAAGTGTTTGCTCTCCTGAATCTTGCGTCGAAACTTCTTGCGCCCGTTGTACCTGCACGTCAGTGGGACGTCACTGATATATCCGAGCATATTCCCATATATATATATATATATATATATATATATATATATATATATATATATATATATATATATATATATATATATATATATATATATATATATATATATTACGCAGGAAAAGTTATCAAAAGGTACCAGGTTGCGAGTCATCGGTCTCTTCATATCGCAATGTAGTTCTTGTTTAGCGGTAAACAATTTGATCCGAGTAGACGCTGTCAAAACCATGATGTCGGGGTGAACTGGTGCAAGAACTTCAAAGTGGCATCCAGTGGCGTAGCTAGGTCGTCTGGCACCCGGGGCCCATAGGTCTTCTGTCACCCCCCCCCCCCCCGGGTGTAGCCGGCGGAAAGAGGGGTGTCTTCAGACGTATATGACACCCCCCCCCCCCCTTCACAGGCCCCTTGCACCCGGGGCCCACGGCCCCCCGGCCCCCCTATTGCTACGCCACAGGTGGCATCGCTGCCCGTGTTTTGGTCGTGTGTCTTTTTATAGCTCGCCAAGCTACTTCTCTCACTTAGGGTGTTTCTCCTTTCTTTTAAATTTTTATTTCGTTTTTTTTTATTTCACGGAGGGAGGCGTAATATACTGTTACATATCAACTCAATATTCCTCGTTAGTACCCGTCCTTTTAAGGATCTTCGCAAGGCCTAACGATCATATTTCTGACTGTAATGGGAGATCCCATAGAGATTGTGCGGCTGTCAGCGCGAATAAAAGCTTAAAAAAGAAAGAAAGGCAGAGAGAACGAGCTCAGCGCTAGACTTCCAACTAACACCCTTGACAAGGGTGTAAAATATTTTACTCTGTGCACACTGCAGAAGCGTGGATTTGAGGAGACAAAAAAATTATAATAATATTTTAATAGACCGGTGATAAATCATCGTCCCGCGATAATTCTGGCGAGAGTGGCAATTGGCACTCCCCGCGACGAATGCTGTGAATAGTATGTACTGTCATTGCGGCAAAGAGTGGGTGTGACACTTTTATCAAAGATCACGCGAACTGAACAACCGATATGCACGAATCGGGTTGCTCGCTCGCTAAAAAACATTTGCTGACCTACCCACAATGCCGGTATGTGCGCGCTAGGTTGTGTCGCAGCCAGGACGACACAAACACAGTGCTTAAAACAATGCAGACACTCGGAATTAACCGTGGCTAAACCGCTTGAGATGCCGAACACTTCGCGGCCGGTGTCACGTGACGTCGCTTCTTCGTGGAGAGATTCCAGCAGGTGGCGTCAGGGTATGTTACGGAGTCATGGATGCACCCGGACTCTAATACGTGCGCTCCTGACATTCGCCGAGGCTGTCGGCCTCGCCGACCGCCTTCAGCTCCATCGCATTTCCGCGGCGTGCATGCTGCTGTTTCCGATGCACTTTCTCTCCCTCTACTTTCATTCCCTTCCCCCCTGTGCAGCACGGTTGAGGTGTCCTCTGCTGAGAGACAGTTACTGCGCTGCACTTTACCCCAACTTTTCCTTCCCATCTTCAAGAATCTCCTTCTCTCCGCGGCGTGCTGCTGTTTCTGGTGCTCTTTCTCTCCCCCTACTTTCATTCCCTACCCAATGTGCAGCGCGGTTGAGGTGTCCTCTGCTGAGAGACAGTTACTGCGCTGCACTTTACCCCAACGTTTCCTTCCCATCTTCAAGAATCTCCTTCTCTCCGCGGCGTGCTGCTGTTTCTGGTGCTCTTTCTCTCCCCCTACTTTCATTGCCTACCCCCTGTGCAGCGCGGTTGAGGTGTCCTCTGCTGAGAGACAGTTACTGCGCTGCACTTTACCCCAACTTTTCCTTCCCATCTCCAAGAATCTCCCTCTCTCTCTCCGCGGCGTGCTGCTGTTTCTGGTGCTCTTTCTCTCCCCCTACTTTCATTGCCTACCCCCTGTGCAGCGCGGTTGAGGTGTCCTCTGCTGAGAGGCGGTTACTGCGCTGCACTTTACCCCAACTTTTCCTTCCCATCTTCAAGAATCTCCTTCTCTCCGCGGCGTGCTGCTGTTTCTGGTGCTCTTTCTCTCCCCCTACTTTCATTGCCTACCCCCTGTGCAGCGCGGTTGAGGTGTCCTCTGCTGAGAGACAGTTACTGCGCTGCACTTTACCCCAACCTTTCCTTCCCATCTCCAAGAATCTCCCTCTCTCTCTCCGCGGCGTGCTGCTGTTTCTGGTGCTCTTTCTCTCCCCCTACTTTCATTGCCTACCCCCTGTGCAGCGCGGTTGAGGTGTCCTCTGCTGAGAGGCGGTTACTGCGCTGCACTTTACCCCAACTTTTCCTTCCCATCTTCAAGAATCTCCTTCTCTCCGCGGCGTGCTGCTGTTTCTGGTGCTCTTTCTCTCCCCCTACTTTCATTGCCTACCCCCTGTGCAGCGCGGTTGAGGTGTCCTCTGCTGAGAGACAGTTACTGCGCTGCACTTTACCCCAACCTTTCCTTCCCATCTCCAAGAATCTCCCTCTCTCTCTCCGCGGCGTGCTGCTGTTTCTGGTGCTCTTTCTCTCCCCCTACTTTCATTGCCTACCCCCTGTGCAGCGCGGTTGAGGTGTCCTCTGCTGAGAGGCGGTTACTGCGCTGCACTTTACCCCAACTTTTCCTTCCCATCTTCAAGAATCTCCTTCTCTCCGCGGCGTGCTGCTGTTTCTGGTGCTCTTTCTCTCCCCCTACTTTCATTGCCTACCCCCTGTGCAGCGCGGTTGAGGTGTCCTCTGCTGAGAGACAGTTACTGCGCTGCACTTTACCCCAACCTTTCCTTCCCATCTCCAAGAATCTCCCTCTCTCTCTCCGCGGCGTGCTGCTGTTTCTGGTGCTCTTTCTCTCCCCCTACTTTCATTGCCTACCCCCTGTGCAGCGCGGTTGAGGTGTCCTCTGCTGAGAGACAGTTACTGCGCTGCACTTTACCCCAACCTTTCCTTCCCATCTCCAAGAATCTCCCTCTCTCTCTCCGCGGCGTGCTGCTGTTTCTGGTGCTCTTTCTCTCCCCCTACTTTCATTGCCTACCCCCTGTGCAGCGCGGTTGAGGTGTCCTCTGCTGAGAGGCGGTTACTGCGCTGCACTTTACCCCAACTTTTCCTTCCCATCTTCAAGAATCTCCTTCTCTCCGCGGCGTGCTGCTGTTTCTGGTGCTCTTTCTCTCCCCCTACTTTCATTGCCTACCCCCTGTGCAGCGCGGTTGAGGTGTCCTCTGCTGAGAGACAGTTACTGCGCTGCACTTTACCCCAACCTTTCCTTCCCATCTCCAAGAATCTCCCTCTCTCTCTCCGCGGCGTGCTGCTGTTTCTGGTGCTCTTTCTCTCCCCCTACTTTCATTGCCTACCCCCTGTGCAGCGCGGTTGAGGTGTCCTCTGCTGAGAGGCGGTCACTGCGCTGCACTTTACCCCAACTTTTCCTTCCCATCAACAAGAATCTCCTCTCGTTCGCGCTTCAGCACACGCTCACGAGTACGCAAACGGTTGTGGTGGGCTCGTCGCCAGAGAGCACGGTTTCCGACCGCGCGTATGTAGTGGTTGTTTGGCCCGAAGAGTCGACTACGCACGGCATGGAGCAAACGACTCACAAAGGACGAGCCGCGGCGAGCGCCGGGAAAAGAACTGACCGCTCGTGGCGCTCTCACGTGGTGTGGCGTGGAGTTACTGTATATGCCACCAAAGGTAGCATATACAGTAGCTCTTATCGCTAATAGATGAGTAACTCTAGTGTGGCGTGCTTTAGTCGTATGCGTTTCCGAAAGCGCGTCGCGGGTCTGGCCGCTTTGAGAGCGTAATCATTTTACGGCGGAAGCGCCCCCCCCCCCTATCGTCGGGCCTCCAAAGAGCGTTTTAACGGCGAGCACTTAATGGTCTCTCTCTCTCTCTCTCTTTCTCTCTCTGCGTAGCGCCAGCCGGCAAACCGCGTGCTCGGCGGGGGTCCGAACTCTTCTACCCCTCGATGTTTGGGTCCCAGGAGTTGTTTCGCTCCCACTCGCCAGAGGTCCCTTCCCGCGCGCTCGCTCTCTGTGGCTCACCGGAGCGGAAGTCGAAATGGATTCCCCGCACGACATCGCGGGGGCACGCTTTTACGGCGTCGCGGTGGCCTTTCTGCATAATGAACGATGTGGCGTGTATGGGTATACGTGCACGATACACTCGCACGTGGCAGCGAATACGAATGGTCTTCCATTGCGCGTTCGGACTCTCCTTGTGCGGCGTCTTGGCATGCGGAGAGCAAACTTCTGCGCTGCGGGCTAATGGATTACGAGTATAGCACGCTGCCCGGCTATAGCTTGTCGAGATCGTGTTCGGCTCGAACCCCCATAGTTCTCGAAAGAGGCGGTATCGGTGTTACTCGCGCAAAGCCATCGTTGTGAAACGCTTGCTAGCTGCCATAGAAACAGCCTTGCGTGCTGCAAGGAATGCAGCCGCTCTAAGCCTATATGTACAAGTGCATCGTTCCTTGTATACCTGGCGCGTTATATGGGTCGTTACGCTGCGTATACTCCGGTCGAATGGGATGGGATCCGAATGTGCACAATGTGGAAAACTATGGCAGCAATATGGCGCAGCGCGCTTCGTTGGTTTTTTTTGTTGTTGTTGTTACGCAATTAGCTATATAGGGCGCGTATTCGACTGCGTGACTTGCGGTTTTTTTGCCCTACCTACACAGAAGCGAAGAGAGGAGGGGCGAGAGTCGCGAACCCCGCCCTCCGAGTTCTGGACGCCTTGTCGACGATACTGTGTCTGATCGCCAGGTTGTATCACGACTTCGTGAGTCAAACAACTTGTACGCACCGACCACTCCTGCAACGTTAGTGTACGATTCCTTGCTAGGCCTTTCCGTGATTCGGAATTCTCACGTGATCATTTAGCTCGCGTGACGTCAGGTAAGGAGAATCTTCAATGTATACCTGCGCGATTCCTGTGCTTTTGGTACAGCCTTCGCGTGTACTCAGCTTCGGCGTCACTTACTCAGCCGGAGAGAAAGTGCTGCAGCCGTTTCGAACGCAGTGAGAGTCTAATGCGTGTCATTGCATGCGAGGTTGGCGCCAGGTGTCAATACCGATTTCAACTATTTCGTTCGCTAAGGTTCGGAAAATACGCGTTAAACGGATATTTCGAAGTGCTCCTGTATTTCCGAAGAACACAGTGACAGAGTGCAACATGCTTCAAGAAGATGTTTACTTTGTTCATCGCAAACAGGAACATTTAAGGACAGTTTCCTTGCACTCCAGCATTTGCTGTTCTTAAAAAAATGTATTGGAACAATTTTGAGAACGCTGTTCTTGCTGTTGTTTTCTTCCTCTTTCTTTCTTTCTTTCTTTCTTTCTTTCTTTCTTTCTTTCTTTCTTTCTTTCTTTCTTTCTTTCTTTCTTTCTTTCTTTCTTTCTTTCAGAAGACTGAAAAGAAAAAGCGTACTAGTTAAAGGGAGGCATTCGCTTAGCTTGCATTTTATAACTTCTAGCGTGCCAGACCGGTATGTGGCGACTGCGCTTGTGTTCTATCATTACTCTGTCAGTACCACCTGGCTTTTGCGCACGCTGGTTATTAATTTGGAAATTGAACTGTGCCGTCGACGTTCTACCTGGGAATGATATCAGCGTAGACTCGCCAAAAAGAAAGGGGAAAAGAAGGAAAGAGCTTTACTTGTTAAATTGAACGCTAGCGGTGTGATTGAACGCGATCGATTTTTCTGGCTTGCTCGTCTAGTGACAACGGCAGTTTAAAAGAAGAAAAGGAAGCCATCAGACGACCCGCTTGGTTATCGTTTAGTAGTGCCCCTACCGTATTACCTAGGGAAGAGTCTCGCTGCATGCTCCGCCAAGGAAGGTATAGCGCTGCCGCTCCTGTACAGCTAAAAATTGTGTTCCTTTACATGCTCCCCTAACGAATATATCCCGTAACGTAACAGGTGAAAAATATACGTTTATCTGTGTGCTCCAGTATATACGCTCCTGTAGTATATAAATAGCATTTTTCCTATGCATGCCACACTAAATGAGTGAGCACATATGGAAACATATCGACTTCCTATATATACAGGGTGTTTCAGCTAACTTTAGCCAGTTTAAAAATATGCTGATACACTCGAAGACGACACGACCAAATGCATGTTGCTCACTTTTGTATGTAGCTTGTGTCGCGCAATTTTTTTTATTTTGCTTAATTTGATAATCAGTCAAGATTCATTAACCAACATCTGAAGCAACGAAGCTAGGAAAAAAATTCCAATTAGAAAGTTGCAGAGCGGTTTGCAAAATGTTCGAATAAACAGTTTCTGTCTTTCTATCTATTCAATATTAGTGTCTTTCAGCTTACTGCGAATGCCCGCGAAATACAAAGAAAAAAAGAAAACACCACGTGACGTGCCCGCTTGCGTCGTGATTGCTGTTTGCAAACCCGTGCCCCTTGCTATTGAGAAGCTGGCTTTTCCGCAAAGTTATTACGTTTAATGGCTAACTTCGCTTTACAGGCAAAATTTCGCTGGCAGCACGAAATCATAACAGAATTCAGCACAAGATCGCCCTAATATTGTTAGATTGGACAGAAACAAATGCTAAGAACCGTGTTTGTTCCCGCACAGCGAGCAATATATTCGATTTGATTGGAATATTTGTATCCAACCGAATATTCGGACATTTTCGAATATCGATTTCTCGAATCGAATACGAATATTAAGTATATAATATTCGCTAACTTAGCTCTACAAAGTAAACCCGTACGGGTTCCTTATATCAGGGTGCGCTCCCCTACGAAAAATAAAATACAAATTTACGCAGAGTGAACTCCAGTTGACATAGATGTTGCTATACCCGCCGTGGTTGCTTAGTGGCTGTGGTGTTGGGCTGCTGAGCACGAGGTCGCGGGATCGAATCCCGGCCACGGCGGCCGCATTTCGATGGGGGCGAAATGCGAAAACACCCGTGTACTTAGATTTAGGTGCACGTTAAAGAACCCCTGGTGGTCCAAATTTCCGGAGTCCCCCACTACGGCGTGCCTCATAATCAGAAAGTGGTTTTGGCACGTAAAACTCCACAATTTAATAGATGTCACTATACAGGTGTTGTCTGTTGTGATAGTCCGTGACCCAAGTTGGCGTCAAAGAGTTTCATTGAGGAGCGGCACATTCGTGGGAACGGCCCGCATTCTTAAGCTGCACTATCTGCACACTGGACACTGGGTTGAACTCGTCGAGAATGCTCCTCCTTAAAACGCACACGCACGCAGGCCCTGATCGGACGCTAGGTGACAACGTGCTGCCATTGTCCGCGCACAGTGAACTTGCTTGAACTCGTCAATAGTTCTCCGCATTGAAACAACATACGCAGGGCACTGCAAGTGTACACCAGCGCGGTGTCTACGACACCGCGTATCTGCTCGTCAGTTGGTGTCTCGAGTCTATGGCAACTTGCGCGCACACTGCAGCAATTTACAACTTATAGGGACGCTAAAGCGAAACAATAAATCTGTTTAGACTTATGAAGTATTGTTTGAAAACCCTGCAGGCAGTCACTTCAAAATAATAGTTTATTAGATGAGAAAATGAAGGTCGAAGTATCAGTATTTGAATTTCGCGCCGAAACCTCGACGCCGGTACGTCAGTGTGACGTCAGGGATTTCAAAGTATGTTCTCGCATTTGGGCCGCATTGGCCGAGTCAAGTTTGCCGAAACTTGCCATGTTGAATATTTGGTTCCTTTAGAACGCAATGTAGTCAGTCTGTACCGCTATATCATTAAGCAGCGCCTAGAAGATGCCCTCAAATTCCCCGACGTCACCCTCAAATTCCATGACGTCACAGCGACCAGGCGCCCGTCTCTCGTTCTTGTGCTTTTTCTGGCTAACCAAGCGTCTTATCGTGGTAAGAGTGGTGTTTTCGGCGTCGCAGAAAGGTAATTTACTAATGCAGAAGAAATCGTTTTTCTCTTTGGTGTTTCTTTAACTATACCAAAAAAAGAATAAAGAACAAAGAACAAAAAACGCGCCCGACTCACGATGCACGCGCGCCAGGGCTAGCTGATCGGACGGTGGGTGGCGGCATGCTGCTCAACGGCGTCATTGGCCGCGGGGTGTCCTCCTCCTCGTCCTCCTGCGGCGCGGTGGCGGGCGGCAAGACGTCGCTGCTCGAGCACCGCGTCACGCTGCTGGCGTCGTTCGCGCTGCTCACCTACTTCCTGTGGATGGACGTGGCCCTCTACCACCGCATACAGAGCCTGCAGCTGGCCGGGCCGACGCCGGCGCCGGCGCCGTCCCGGCTCTTCTCGCCCTTCACGGGCCTCTCGGTCAAGATGATGATGCTCGACCAGGTCAACAACTACATCCACGCGCCGCTCGCCAACCTCTTTGACCGGGTGAGCGCGCCTGCGCGCGAACTTTGCCTGCTAGAGAAAAGAAGAAAAAAAAGCCTACAAAAGGATAGACAGTTGGACGAGCTGGTACGGTAACATGATTTTGGCTTGTAGCTCGAAGTGAACACGGACACAGAAAGGAGCAGACAGCCTCGTCCTGTCTGCTCCTTTCTGTGTCCGTGTTCACTTCGCGCTTACAAGCCAAAATCAAGAAGGAGCCTACACTCTGAAGCAAAATTACACCCTTTAGCCACACAACAATAATCGTCATCTGTCTTGTCCGCATTTCATTTCAATAACGCGGCGAGCCCGGTACTTCCCAGTAAGGAACGGCATGCGCGTTATCAGCTTGACATAGCATTCCCGACAGGAAATTAGCGGGCGCGGCGTTTCCAAGAAAGGAAACGCAAGCAAGGCAGATGACGATTATTGTTGTGTGGCAGAGATACACCCCAAAGGGTGTAACTTCGCTTAAGTGTGTAGGCCGTCTCACCTTACCGTAGAATAATTTCCACCCTTCAAAGTGCATGAGGGTTTAAATCGATCTATAACTCGCACCCTTACACTCTTTTGAATAAGGGTGTAAATCGGTATATAACTCGCACCCTTACATCCAAAAAGGGTGTAAGGATGCGAGTTATAGACCGATTTACACCCTTCACTCTTAAGGGTGTAAATTGCTTTACGATGTGCAGTGCTGCCAGTCAAGCACGCTCTTTTTGTCCCTCTCGATCTTCCTTCTTCCGCTTATTCTTTGCTCCGCCGACATTGTCAGCTATGCACCAGCTAGACCGAAATCTTAGTAATACTTCATTAAAAGCGCATAGACTGTTTTCGGTTGCCGCCGTATATAGCTCCCTTGCCGAGCTGTTGCGGCGGCCGCATTCATAATAGCCACTATATAGGTACTAATGATTTGTTGCTGCTGCCGACGCCTTATGTACCACCAGCTAAGTCGCACTGCAGTGAGCGTGTCGTTTGAATAATGGCCTCACGCGCTCTGGCTGACCTCAGCGTCGCGAGAGGGCGCCACCGGCGCTGCTGTTGACGCCTACGCCTCCGGTATTTCGGTACTCCCTGTAAAATGGTAGTGCGTATACGCGGACAGGCTGAACTCTCTAACATCCCTTTACCGACCTCCGCACGAATCGTTGTTTATTTGCACGTCCCTCGGAAAGCAACTCCATTTTTACTCCTTCCATCCTTCGCACGCCACATCTCGCCGCGCGGAGAAGCAAAATATCGTCTCTTCGTTTTTATGCGAAGCATAATAGCCGCACAACCACGCTCTTCCTTGCTGCGCCGCGCGCGGCCGCGTAGCTACCATATGACGTCAAAACAGCTGCAAAAGCGGAGGCTCAACTCGTGCGCTCGCTTGCGGCCGCGTAGCTACATAGCCGGGTCTCAGCTCGTGCGCTCGCCTGCATGAGTTGTTTCTTCGTCTAGCCGAACCAAATATAGCCAAGCAACAGCAGTTCACCAGGCTAAACATTGGTTCAAAAACTATAATAAAAGCTAGTATGCTTCGCATCCTGGGCTTAACCTTAGCTAAGCCACAGCCATTTTTTCTTTCCTTCTTTCTTTTTTCTTTTTTGACGTCGCGATAACCGAAACGAGCTTGTAGCTCGGATGAAACGATACGCGAGCCCTCTCCTCGCCGTACATCCTCGAGGGATTGGAATAACCCTCTCTCGTCGCAGGTGACCCGATTCACGGAGGTGTTCTACTTCATCACGCCCAACATGATCAGCGTGGCGGGCGTGGTGAGCGCGCTGGCTGCCGCCAAGGTGGTGACGGCCGAGAGTCTGGCCATGCAGCGGCTCGCCGTGCTCCTCATGTCGCTGCGAACCTTCCTGGACGCCTTCGACGGACAGGTGCGTGCGTGTGCGTGCGTGTGTGTACCTCGTTGCCCTTTGCCCCAGTTTCATCTTCCTTGGCTTTCTTCATCATCATCATAATCAGCCTGGTTACGCCCACTGCAGGGCAAAGGCCTCTCCCATACTTCTCCAACTACCCCGGTCATGTACTAATTGTGGCCATGTCGTCCGTGCAAACTTCTTAATCTCATCCGCCCACCTAACTTTCTGCCGCCCCCTGCTACGCTTCCCTTCCCTTGGAATCCAGTCCGTAACCCCTAATGACCATCGGTTATCTTCCCTCCTCATTACATGTCCTGCCCATGCCCATTTCTTTTTCTTGATTTCAACTAAGATGTCATTAACTCGCGTTTGTTCCCTCACCCAATCTGCTCTTTTCTTATCCCTTAACGTTACATCCATAATTCTTCTTTTCATAGCTTGTTGCGTCGTCCTCAATTTAAGCAGAACCCTTTTCGTAAGCCTCCAGGTTTCTGCCCCGTAGGTGAGTACTGGTTCTTCTTAATTGCCACATATTTTATGGTTATGCGAAGTTCGCATTGCAAGGTGATCACGGTGTTGAGCCTTCTTTGGCCGCCAACGGCAGCGGGAAGACAGGGAGCGCCGGCGACTCTTTTTTTGTGGGAGCACCTAACTGATTGCGCCACTTCATTGTTTAGAATGTGGAGTCTAATGTGGAACAAATAGTTACGCCCTCGTAAGGGAGTTCTTTTGATATACTGTGAGTGCGATCGACTGCATCCGGCTTATCCGCTTGGGTAAAACATTTTCTCAACGACGTAGTCACCACGAATATATTCTTGCAATCGCACCGCCATGATATGTCGCCACGAGCGCTTTCTGCTGCTCGCGTCTGCCTTTCGAAAAGTTCGAGAACGCCCGCCATGTTCGACGGTATGCTGAGGAATAGTGTTCGTAGGATATTTTAGCCGTGGCTGGAATTTCTTGATTGTAGGGAAGTAAGGTGCGGTAGATGCCCATTGTTGGGCTATGTTTGTATTAATTCCGACTTGATTCGCCATCATCGTCAACGTTAACACTGTCTTAATCAATTGCCGCAGAAGCGGTGCGCTTATTCTCGTACAGTAGAGGACGAAGGCTGCGATCTCCGATTGCCCTTGTCTGGCGTTAGCCAACATCATCATACGCCTGCGCTTTCACAATCTCATCACGTGCATCACCTAATTCCTGATTTCACCGTATTTCACCCATGCTTTTTTCCGACTTTCTTTTATAACGTGCTTTTTCGTGTTTGATTGTAAATGACATGTCTAATGATGTATTTGATCTGTAGATGTTGGTTATAATACGCTAATTTGCTGACTATTGATATCACCATCAATGTTGTTATTATTAACCGAGGGTCCCACTACAGTTCTTTCACTTTGGGACCCTCGTCTGTATATTTGTCATGTAATTACTTCTGTTTTTGGAACCAATAAATCTGAATCTGAATCTGAATCCGAATACTTATGGTTAATGAGCGCAAATTGGAAGACGAGGACAGTGGTAAAAAAAAGAGTACAGGTGACATGTCTACTAGGAGCAGCTACGCTGTTTCCTCATGCCGGCTGCCGAAGAGTAAACAGAGCAAGCGTCTCCGGCATAGGTCTGATCGGCCGTGCTACAGTGCCTCTTTCCGAAGCTCTCAAAACTGTCTTGGTTAGGTTAGGTTAGGTTACGAGCCTCCGTGGATCGCGCAGGTTGCCCGTTCCCGCATGGGCATCGTGCGGCTCATGTCCATGCGCCAGACGTCGGGCTACATGGTGGACGGCGTGGCCGACACCATCGGCTTCACCGCCTTCCTGGTCGGCTGCTTCCTGCACCTGCGCCGCCGGCTGCTCTCGTCCAAGCACTACCTGCCCATGGTGCAGGTCGAGGCCGCCGACAAGTCCCTGCCCAACGGTAGGCGGCGCGTTGGCGCGCACGCTGCTGCCACCACGCGGCGTGTACAGTCGGAGCTCGTTATAACGAAACGTGAAGTAGCGAAATAAGCGAAATTCCTCTTGAAACCCCATAGATGTTCATATTGCAGTGTATTCAGTAATGGATATAACGAAGTAATTGTGGCTTTCCTTCAGCTTCGTTATAACGATGTTTTACTGTACACCGACAAGTTGACAACAAAGCGAAAGCGAACAAAGCATCTTGCCGCCGCGGCCTAGCCGGTTATGGCGTTTAGAAGTTCTGAAAGTTATGCTAGATGTTACGGGTTTATTTCTAAAGTATCATGTCTGGTGTAATGGTGCCACATATACATAAACGGTGTCAAAAAAAGGAGAGATTGGCAGTTTCGCCCGAAGCATGAAGCTCCGACAGCAACAGCGAGGTTTAGCATTGTGAAACATAGTTCCAGCGCACAATTGAACAAGGACGAGGAGAGAAAGACAACACGAACGCCGGCGTTCGTGTTGTCTTTCTCTCCTCGTCCTTGTTCAATTGTGCGCTGGAACTATGTTTCACAATGCTAATCATAACCAACTAGCCCAGCTGTCCATACTTAGCGAGGTTTAACAGTGCGCTTGGACTCGTCGGGTTCGTGTTCTAACTGTACGGGGATGTCACGTGTTGATGCGGCGTAGCACGCAAAACAACTGCTGCAGGGCAGGTGAAACATCCTCCCGGCAGCTGCCAGGCGTCTCACAACGCTCGAGTGAAGAGGAGCACCGCCAAGGGGCGTTGCCGGCATCGCACCTCGTTGGATGCACGAGATGAGACCGACGGGAAATGTGCCGAGACTCGGCTTATTTCGTGTGTTTTCTGGTCATTCAAGCCTGGCTGAAACGCGAGTCTGGTGGTGACTTATTACCACACGTTATACTGTATATTATATCTGTAAAGCTTCAGTTAGGAGTAGGCGCTCATCTCCATTCTGTCTGCTTAATTTTTTTTGTCGTTTATTCTCCATGGCGCCGTTACACCGAGAATGGCTGCGGTGTTCTTCCGCTGAGCGCCATGTCGCGGGTTCGATTCTCAACGGCTACGGTCCCATTCCTTTGTGAATGCATGCAAAAAACGCTCAGGCCGCCCAGCTTAATTTAAATGCGTGCTTATGCTTTAAACAATGCCCGATGGTCAACACTGGGTCGGAGCCCTATTTTGCGGCATATCTCATAGCCAGAATGTGTACATAACCTTACCTAGCTCTTTATTATGCTGGGTGCATGGAAGCATTTGAGGACACTCTGAAAGCAGTTGGCACCCTTTGTGGCATGTCTTTGTCCCACAGCAATAACCGTCGTCTTGCTTGCATTTACTTTCTTGAAAACTCAGCGCTTGCTACTTTCATTGCATCATTGCATTAATGCAATAATGCATTATTGCATTATTGCCAGATGTTGCCATGTCACGCCGACCGCGCTCATACCATTGGTAACGTGGAAGTGCTGGGTCCACAACGTCAAATAACATAACTGCACGCAAGACAGATGGCGATTACTGTTGCGGGCAAAGATACGGCCCGAAGGAGATATATTCCAAATAAGTGGTTCTGCGCAACTACCGTATACTTCTACGTGTATAACTCGACGTTTTCTTTTCTTTCCTTTTTTATTTTATTCGTTTTAATGCTAAGCTGGCAAAGCGCATTGCGTTGTATTCGATACCATTCTTTGTATGTGAACCGATTTTCGTTTCCCGCACAGGCCGCACTTCGCCACAGCGCTTTACCACTTCAATTAGCGGTAAGCTCGGCCACCGGGCGACTAAGCCTTACTGGAAAACCGGCTTCTGGGTGTTCAAGAGTGAACGCTGATAGATACGCGCACGCGCGCGAATTGAGGCACGATTCACTAGCGAACAAAGCTGCTAGGAATGAAATAAGTGACACTAGCATTTTTTTTCCCTTTGCTTTGCTCAATAGAAATAGCTGATGCCTTAGGGCAGCTCCGCCGCCGCGATGCGTATTCGCAGTAGGCTTCAATCGCCGCGAGCGCCGCGCAACCTCTCAATGGCATGACTACAATGGTATAACGTTGCTGAGCTGATTACAATGGCAAAACATCAACGCGATGACGGCCACATGACCACAAATACGTGATCACGTTTGGATAATGACATCATGACGAGAACTCGATGACAAAGTTGGAATAAGGCATATAATCGCCAAACAATACAGTTTTATAAGCGTGGGAATGCTTTGGGAATAAGCTTTGGGAATGCCAACGCCACTTGGAACAAGGACAAAGAGGAAGGGGGAATACAACAGCGGAACCCTCTGAAGCGGGGCGCCTCGCTGAGAGATGGCAAGCCGCCCTCCTCGGCGAGGCACCCGAATACCAGGACTGGGCCGTCCAGCGGGCCAGGGCCGTTGCTGAGGATCTCGAAAGATCTTCCTCGGGCGATGGACCCCTGGCAGCCTAGCCCCGGGCACCAACATCAACAACCGTTGGACAAGTAAAGTTTATTCCTATCCTATCCTATATGCGTGGTGACCGCATCGCCGTAGGAGATTGCACGTCGCGTCATACTAGGGCGTTCCGGTTGCATCCTTGGTCGCCACGGCACCGGCTAAGCTGTTCGGCTGCTCAGCACGAGGTCGCGGGGTTCGATTCCCGGCCGCGGCGACTGCATTATTGGTGGTGGCGAAATGAAAAGAAAGCAATAGTAATAATATGGGTGCACTGTAAAGAATCTCGGGTGCTTAAACCTTCAGGGCCCCCTTCACTACGCGGCGTTTCGCGTGACCCTATAGTGCATTGCTTTGGGACGTTTAACACGACGAATCAATCAGTATAGCATCGTAATATTCGAAGCGCAGTTAAAGGCAACTGTAAATAAGTTTAGAATTTGTAAGCATTCTTCAAAACGTCGCCTTCATTTATTTGGTGGGACGGGCAGGATTATACTAATGGAAAAATAAAGGTCAGAGCTTGTTCCTTTCTCTCTCTCTCTGAATTTTTTAAAAATTTCGCGCGAAAATCGGAGCGTCCCAACGTCAGTGTCGGTGTTACGACATGAATTTCAATTTATTTTCGAATGTTTGGCTTATTTGTGTGCACGGAATGTGGTGTAGTTCCTTATATTTTATTGACAAAATGTTCACTCTCGAGAAGACTCTGTCTAAATTCATGACGTCATGGGCCAGACAGTGCGGAAATTTTGAGATGGCCTTGCCAGCTCTCTTTATTTTTTTTCCTTTATGGGTTTACGAACTCTCCATATGTGAAGAGACTGATGTGTTCGGTGTCCCAGAAACGTAATTTACGTATTCAAGTGTTAGCTCAGTGTTCCCTTTTAGTCCGCCTTTAATATCTTTATTTCCCGAGTTGTTTTTAGTCACGGAAGCACCGTTAGTGTACAACGATCATGGTACTAGATTTCGGAAATCAATAGCGGTTGGCTTTACTGGTTCATGTGTCTCACTCCACAGGTGGTTCATCTTTCTCTGTGGTCCAGCACCCGCTTAAGAAGGTCATGGTTGTGGTGCTCTGCTTTGGTGCCCAGATGGCCATCAGCTGCTTCTTCTGGGACCGCTACATCAACGAATACCACATACTCCTGGAGACGCCCGGCTCCAGCAAAGAGGTGCGTCATCAATGCAAAGGAATAACGGAGCTGGGAGAGGGAGAACCGGAGCCACTGCTCAGTTTTGTCGGTGCAGAGATGCTGGAGTCTCTCAGACTTTGGGGGGGAGGGGGGGGGGATCTGCGAATGGCACTGTGGACGAGCTCTGTCCTCTTGCCTCTCCCCTATCCTGTCTTTGGTGGGCTATTCAAATATGTTTGTTGAAACAATCCTCCACTCTCGTCATGTGCAGGGCCAATTTTGAGAGTATCTGCACATGCTAGAGGTTGAGGGGTCGAAACTTCGGAGATAGAATACATAGCCTGTTGTATATATTGGTGAGTCCCTTAAAACGTGTCTGGTGGAAACCTAAAGCCTGTGATCCACCAAGTTGCAAGGGAACTTGGAAATACGGGTGTGCACACTTGGTATTGAACAGAGCCTTCGGTGTCATATCCCATTCAGGGTGTTGCCAGAGATTATATTGATAAAGTATTTATGAAGAATACTAACACCCACGAGAGTTGAGGTGTCATGGTGAAGCTTTGCAAGAGTTCTTTAGACCCAATGTAAATGGGCGCGGGACCAGTGAATATAGTGAGATGAAATTATGAACCTTGTAATCGGATTAACAAAGCTGCAAGCTTGGAAGCCTTGAATTACAGTTGCAAATCCTCTCTGACCTTTTGCCCGATGCTCTTCTTGACGTATGCATACAAGGAGTTTCTATATAGATTTCCCAATAGATGTTCCTTGCACAATATCTGCCGACCCACCCAAGCCTTCTCATGTGACAATGCACACACACATACATGGCCATAAATAAGTGGCTTCATAGACTTGGTGCGGCCAGGCCAAGTAAGGGCGACAGATCAACCCCCAGCATTCAGTGTGACTGCCACTGGTACTAACTATTCTTACAAATCTCTGTCCCTTTCCCCATACCCTATGCTTGTTTGACTTGCAACTCTTCCACCAGATTGGTGGTGGACCTCATCTCCAAATCAATAAATAGAAGAGATTGATAGTCAGTAGAGTGCACGGGGTAGGAGTGTATGAATTGTCAATTGTATTCAGCACCATAAGAGTTATTCGTCTCTTGTGCTTTGTTGATCTTGGTAAAGTGCAGGGACATGTAGTAGCTTCTAGACTTAAAAGGCATACTATATGTGACACTGCAAAGTACTTTGTTGAGGTGCC
The DNA here is from genome assembly GCF_038994185.2 of Dermacentor albipictus. Taxonomy (NCBI): domain Eukaryota; kingdom Metazoa; phylum Arthropoda; class Arachnida; order Ixodida; family Ixodidae; genus Dermacentor; species Dermacentor albipictus. Next base: position 38,654,148 of record NC_091829.1, read on the forward strand.
AGTGCCTGAAGAATGACAAACTGTTTCTTCTTTCAGCGTTTATCAGAGGTAAGCTGTACAGCGTTATGCGTAAGTAAACAACACTGGCTTGTAGCTCTGCAACAAGGAGCTGAGTTTATTTTGTTTTAACAAGAAACCTTATTTAACACTTTATCTTACTGCTACTTAGCAACTGATATTTATCCAAAGCAGAATACACCAATTCTCGCATGGTTAAGGAAGCCAGGCAGTGTCACTTGTGGTCACTCGTTAAGAGGGAGGGAACCTGGAAATGCCCTGTGTTGGTGGCTTCCTTTTTGCTATGAAATTGCTCAGCAGCTGTACATCTCAGTCAGTTGCATTAGGCAAAATTCTTCATATTTGTCTTTTTGTGCTACATACTTGTCATCCTGTCACTTGCTGGTGACGCATCAGTATAATTGAAAACCCCACAGTTGTATCAAGCATGCTGAAGGTGCTATTCTGGATACTCAAATTTGGTACTTTGTTCGACTCCAGCTTCTTTGCATTCTTAGCCAATTAGAGACATTGGTGAAACCACAGGGACCACCTCCACTCCCTCCTCCCCCTTGGTGCCATCCCTGGTCAGAGAAAACGTAGCCAGGTAATTCCGAACCAATCAGAGCTTACAAGTTTGCAAATTTGACAAAATGGGAGAATTTGACAGTGTTTGGAATAGCACCCATGAAATTTTAAGCAGAGCTTTCCATTCATGTTGTGCTACTGCTGACTTAGGTATTAGCCAATCAATATGCCCTGGAAATTATATGCTCCCAAAGGTGATAGATTGGCTATAGTGCCCCAAGGTGTCCACCTCAAGGGGGACAGTTGCAGTGTCTGCTGCAGGGAATTCTCCCCCATTAACCCTTAACTTTATTAAACACTGTACGATGTGATGTGCATCTGATTTGTGGTTTCTTCGATTGCTGTCTTCAGAGAGAGAGAGAGAGAGAGAGAAAGAAAAAAAGCTCTGCTGCTTTTCTTTGTTGTCGTTCTTTTTTGGCTTACAGGTTGCTCAAACAGAGGTGCTGCGTTCTTCCATGATGTGGATCATTATGTGGTTCTGGCGCATCGCCAATGCTCACGCACTCATGCAAATGTTCCTCTTTGCAATCTTCATTAATCGTATGTGGGTGAGTGTCATATACCAAAGGAAATTATAAGCACTGATAGGGCTCATTATGTGTTTGTGATCCTTCAATTTGCGAGCTCGTTGAAACTGATGTCACGCACAAAGCTCCTGGTTCAGACCATGCTTGGTAGGGGTGTGCGTCATATCTCAGTGACTCCTCAAGTGCCTTTTGCACGCATTCTCGCATGCCAACTCAGGAGCACAAATGCCACTTGGGAAACACTGTAGCATGTCTGTTTAGTTGTAATGAGTACGCTGTGAATCGGAGGGACTTTTGACGGTTGAGGAGATAATAATAAGATAGTAATGCCACTAATGGACAGCGAGATAGCCTTAAAGATGCACCTACGACCTCTTCAAATTGCTGGCTGTCCTGGTTTCACACCATAATGATTCTGGGCTGCTGCTGGTTTCTTGAGCTGCGAAAAGCTACATCCTGACATGCTTAGTATTTAATATTTTTAATGTAGAAAAATGGAAAGTTATAGGCCTCTCCAGGGTTGTCTTTAGGGTGACACACTGCGAATATTTCCAATGATTTTCCAATGAACACTGCGATGAACCCACAGCATGCCTGTATCCACTCGGAAGCATCATGCATGATAAAGAGATTGGGACTTATTGTATGGGAAAAGCTTAAATGTCGGGCTGAACTAGTGTTGCGCGGACAGCTAACCAACATTAAGGCAAGTTGCCTTTAGGATAAGGGAGCAAAAGAAATTTAGAGCAAGGAACTAAAGTGCCGCAAATCTAGTTCGCTCCTCCAAAATCAACTAACAGTGTACAAGAAATATAGCGAGTGCAAGAGGTACTGGGATTGATGCGCAGTACCTCGACGAGATTATTGCACAAATGAAGTACTAATTATGCACAAGTCTATTTACAAGGTGTATTTACAAAATGAATTTTAACTAACCAATCTAGCTGATAGCTTGCATGTGTGTCCATTCATTGTCTTTGTCACGATGACTTTCCAGTCTTCTTAAATGAATGCACATATTAATATTCTTGTGATGAATATCAGATGTAACAAAGGTATCTTCATGTTGGATTCACCTTCGTTATAGCAAGGTTTCACTGCACTGTTTTTTTTTTTACTATATATTCAAATCATTATTTTACTAACGCATATTTTAGCTTCCTCCGTGAAAACTTGGTGATACTATTGTGTGAATCTTACAGGAGTTCCTGTTGTGGATTCAATACATTGGATTTGCAGTGCTTGGGACTCTGGTGGTCTTCACAGAATTTCATCTGAGGACCGTAAGTACACCAGTGGGATGGAAAAAAGAAGGCTCTGGTTTGTCATAGGAAATATGATTTGACAACATAATGTGATTCATGCATTCAGCTTTTGTTACTGGCATAGGAGGCTTTCTTTCTGTAGTACCTTACAGCTCAAATCTGCATTTACTTAACAATACTAACAATGTTACAATTGCTCTATTACAACATAAATAATGACTCACTAAAGGTAACAGTATAACCTTAGCAGCCCTTAAAAAATATACCTCCTGCAATATAGTTTACTGATATGGCATCTTTTTTCCCCCTTGTCTTTTACAAATGCGATGACAATGAGTCATACACATATAAACAGCCAGTGCTTTGACCTGGAGATCAGATTTCAGTGACTTGTGCTCACTGCTATCGTTGGGCTTTTAGTGTTGTATTTTTTGCTGGGCGGAAGTTCACCCACTAAAGAGTTAAATTTTGAACTAAATCTTTTGGCAGTTCTATTCTTTACCATCACTACAATGCGACAATATCTTTGCAGACCTTTTCGTTATTCTTGCATTTATGCTAAGATTCTTGCTGTTTTGTAAATTAGTTTACATATTACACTTTGCACAGTGCATTGATGGGATGCATTGCTGATGAGTTAAGTACATATATAGTATATATACTCATGCTGCAAGCTCGATCTTAAGTTACATAGCACTCACACAAGAGTAAGATTGTGTATGCATGCCTTACCTGTCAGTAAATGACATAAACACAGGTTTCATTCAGTAAATGGCCACTTCTTTTGTTTCTGTAGTAGCAACAGTTGATAGATGTCTTGCAAGATAGAAAGATGGGTCAGTTGTTAGGACTTGGATGTACTTTTACTGTTTGATATGCCTAACAAGAAACTACGTAAAGAATGGTGCAATACATCCATTTAATTTGGACAGTTTTGGAACAGGCTCTCATATGATATGCAATTATGGAAGGTAGACCACATGAAACCAGATTTAGAAAGTGAGAGTCTACAGGAGTCAGTGCCTTCCCATGCTCTAAGCATGCTCCAGATGAGGCTTGCGCTAGGCCGACACTCAACTTGGCCCATGCATTCAACTTAGACACTTGATTAAGCAGAAAAAAAAAATGCAAACGTCATCTACAAGTGTTTATGTTGATCAAATACTGAACGCACTAGCATTATTGTTCTGATGGTGCATCAACAGTTATCAATCTGTCCGAGGAAGATCTTCAAATGGTGCAAACGATTTCAAAGATGTTCGCTGCTAAACACACTGATGGCAAAAAAACTCATTATGGTGCGTAATGGCTCAGCACTTATGGTGTTTTGCTGCTGAGCGTAAAGTCGTGGTCTTGATTCCCAGCAGTTGCAGGTGCGAAATGCAAGAATTCATGCACATCTTAACTTCACAAAGCCCACTCCCACCGTGTCAGTATGTGGAGTTCGATGCCTCAAAATTTCGATGTAAGGGCAATGAATTTGACACAAAGCTTGTAGTTGTAGCGTTTCTGGTACACCGAGGCAAGATTTCAACTGTGAATACTTGCAGCAGACTAATTACTGATGAATGATTACCATACTGTAATTAAGTTCTAACCATTTGTTAGCGGCTTCTTTCTGTATGAATATATTCTCCATTGCCAGAAATAATGTTGAACAAGCTCTCCTAATTTTCCTCCATGTGGAATGGTGTTTAGGCTTCTCAGGTTAAATTATAGGAATGCATTAAGAGTCCCATGTGGTCAGAGATATCTGTTACCCACAACCATAAAATTTAGCCATGTGTTGCTTTGAAAGGTTACACATTAAGTAATGAATGAATGAATAATGAATAAATAAATAAATAACATTTTTGCAGATCCAGAGCTACCTCTTATGAAAAAGCAGGCGGAAGCATTCAAGAGGAGAGGCAGTTCAATACAGAGGCCTAAGTCACCATTCACCCAGCTGCATTCCACAACGCATTTGCAGCAGACAGGATGCGAGGCAGCCGTCTTTTTTTGCCCGAATGTTTCTGCACTTTCATTGCATTCTTTCTTTTCGGTGGTGCTTATATTTTTATGCTGCAAGGAGCAGTGTTAGTTTGGTGCTGCGCTCGGACATGTTGCATGGAAGCCCAGCGTTGGAGTGACATTTCCAAGACCTGCCTCGATGGCGGAACCCCACCCCTCCATGCCACATTGGACTTCTTCTTTCACCGTTTTGTGTAATTTCATCTAACTTGGTGCCACTGTCTTGCATCGACAGTAATTGTGGAGTGGTGGTTTCGGTTCGCTTGCTAGTTGTCCCATACTGCAGCGTTGTATCTCTGCTCTGTTCTGAACATTTCTTTTTTCCCTGTTTCTTCACGCACTGTAACATTCCAATCTCACCTGACTTCTTCCTTCCCACCCCTAAAGCATCCGTATTGACATATTTTCTCATATCTGCACTGGTATTCGATAAAGAGAAAAAAAGAAGAAAAAAAACTATGCGACTGTAAGAATGCCTTGACCAGAACTGAGCACTGCTACACGACGTACGGGATCTTGCACAAAGTTGCGCATCCTATGTTCTCTTGTTTTCATCGCAAACTTGTCAATTCTCTTGCCACGAATGCATTAACTATTTCTGAGGTTGGTGTGACACTTCAGTTCACCGGTAGGGTGAACGCAGGCATTACATTAGAGCAAGCTCTGTTGTTGGACTGCTAAATTCGGAACCACCGAAAATTCTTTGCGGTGCCTTTGTGAATGTTTTTAATGGCCTCATGGAAGGTTTTCCTTTACTTATTTTTTTTTTTCAGTCTATAGCTCTGTCCCGGCATGGCGGTGGGGACGATTTGTGCCTTCAGGCGTGCGGGCTTGACGTGACTGGCACCTGTGATAGTGCAGTGGCAGGGGATACATATCTGACCTTGTGGTGTCGTGCATATCGGGATAATTGAGTGAAATGTGCCGACACCATGTGCCAAATTTTCTCTAATGTGTTCCTATATCCGATTCTGTGGCAGCTAGGGAGCAGGGTGGATCACTCGCACATGCGCGTGAGCATAAGACGTGGGGTGAGAGCGGAGGCGGCAAAAAATTGTAGAAATTTAGATATGTGCAGCGAGCTGTACCACGTCTTACAAATTGAGTGACGGCGGCGGCTAAAATTCTAACCGGTGCAATACCCCAGCTAGCTTAGTGCTTTTCTTGTTACTTCTAGTCCATTTGCACAGCTTAGTTTTCATCACAGGTGAACAAATGAAAATTTGCACAGCTACGGTGTAATGAAAGACTTTGCGACGCGAAGACTATGCAGTTATCATAGGGCAGTGTTCATTGTGATACCATGTGAATCTGCATCAAAGTAGAGTGTTACGTGTACAATGGTGTGTAGATATGGAACAAATTATTTATAGTTGTTAGGCTCCCGAAGTGTGGGCATGTGTGCTGAATGCAACGTTTATGTGCGTCCCCCTTCTCGTGTGCTAAGCACAGGGGATGCTTTGAACAAACGTTGCTGGTTCTTGGGCGTCGTAACGCAGGGCCTTGACAATGAATGCGTGTTGTTGTGCCATGTTGTGCCATGTGGTTTAGGCAAATGCTTCTTTTTTTGAGTAAGAGATCAAAGTAGTATGTTTAACCGGTGACATGATTGTACAAATAGATGTGCTAGTGAACGTTTGTAGTCGTTTGTAAATAAAGATGTATTTTTTTATTGTGAGTACACACAACACCAAATCCATTTTGTATTGTTTGGTGGCATTTTTTAAGAAGCAATACAGGAGCTGAAGTGATCAATTATTGTTCGCAGTTTGGTATTAACAATAGAGTGAGTGTGTGACGTTAAGTATAAGTCACAGCTGCTATGGGGGAAGATAAGCATTTTGAATATGCTGATAACGAAATGCCATGGATGAATATACTTCTTCGAAACATCTCTGAGAACCTTGATTTACTGCAGTTGACATGCATAACTTGACCCCAGTGGTAGATGTAGATTTGATTCATTTGAATACCAAATTATATGAGATTTCATTATTTATTTGAAATTATTATTGATAGCAGACTGCACTAGTGCTTGGAAACAGATATGCCTTGAAAAATGACTTTGTAGGGACAGAACTACATTGTGTATTCTTGGCATTCCTTCAACAGGCAAAACGCTAGCATGAAAAGCAGCGCTTTGTTTTCGTTGCTGCCGTAGTCTTTTAGGCAGCTAGCATAAAATTTTAAAATTGGTGCCCACATTCCAAAGCCCGAATTGAGAAAAGCTTTTGGCTTGCCAAGCTCTCGGTGCCGGATACCAAGCGGTGAAAAGAAAGTGCAAGAAGATTGCACATTTCAGGGTGCAAACTTGCTCGAAGTTGTCAAACGATGTTTGCCTAGAAACTATGCAATGGTATGCTCATAATGTGCCGACATTGGCTGTCTAAAAAAATATATCACTTTGTATGTGTAGTTGCTGATTTGCGCATCACTGCTGCAGTACTGCTTTGCATATTTCACAGCTGTTTGTTCACATGTCTGTAACAGGTAAAGCAGCACTTATTACAGCTACCTTGCACTGCTTCAGTAAAACAGACTTAACAGCTGACGTATCGCGACTGAAACGAACAAGCTCCTTTTCTGAGCTGAATTTATGGAGAGTACCTGTTGTGGGACACCTGAAACCAGTCAAATTAAGCTTAAATATGACCTAACTTGTGTCAAACTAAGGATTTGACTGCACGTCATTCAAAGGAAGTGCCCAGTGTGTGGCCAATGTTTTTGACTTTTCATAATCATAGATGTACTAGCACGTAGTGGCACAAGGCCGCATTTTCGGTATATTCTAGCTCAGCACCCTTGTTTAGAATGCCTCGTTATAAAAGTCTCCCATGTTGAGAATCGAAAGCACAAGCAGAAACAATGTGAAATTTGCTACAAGGTTACTGCAAATTGCATTCGAAATGCGAAAAATTGGGTTTTTACTTTAGGGGTCTTTAGATGGAGGCCACGTTTGCTTTTTACACTAAGTGCAATCAACTGTTAGAGTTAGGTATCAAACTTATAGATCACATATCATACCAGAAGCAACCTGCATCGAGTGAATTCACTCATATTTACGAAACTTGGGTTTACAATATGTGTGTGTTTAGTATGTGAAAAAGTTGTTCAAACAAGTGCAGTTGGCCGTTAGGTACAGGAGCTTGGAAAGCGAGTTTTGTGACTGCATCCTATCTCTATTGATTTCTTTTTTAAATTTATTTTGGCCATCTGAAATTGTAGAACCTGTTTTGTGGTCACCTAGCAATATTTTGGGGATCGGCATAATTGACTCAAGTTTGCAGAGTTCATAGCATCCTGCTGGTGTTATGTATAAAGGGGGAGTAATATTAGCAAGTGTGAATGCATGGCTCCAGCTTCATGTCACCCTGGATTTGGGCACTGGTGGCAGAGCACCCTCAAGCAATATGCAAGGGAACAAATAAATTGCCTTCAAAATGCTGCAGTGGCTTCACCTTGCATTCCCAACACAAAAAGTGCTCAGTACCAACAAACTTTAAAGGCAGATCTACCTGCTGCATGTTAAAATGCCACATTTGAATTGACCCATCACAGGCAACTGCTTCTCGAAAAGAAATTCGGAGTTTCCACTCGTATTGCTCATGACTATACACCAGGAGAGCTGCGAGGGGTAACAAGAGCTCCGTCATTTGTTGTGGCACCCGGTGTTATCCAACTAGCTGCATAACCAATTCACTTGTGCATGCCAAAGACTCCTTGGTTTACCTACGCCTGTCCTTGGGAAGGAAAAATGTATTGTGCGACATTCACAACTGCATTTCCAGTGCTGCTGCCGCCGACCCCAGTATCTGGCATGGTATGAAGCTTGAGCCACTTGTTCCTGCTAAGTTTAGTCCTCCCTGTACATTGCATTCTCTAACATGCTACTAGGCAACACTTAATTTCAAGAACAGGGATCTATGGTCCCATCCTCTTCTTACTGTGTACATATTCAATGATGCTAGGTATTGAATGCATTATGAAGTGTGAGAACAGGAATAAGTAGTCTTGAACACTTTGTTTAGTTGCTTACAGCAACCTAGAAGGCTGCAAGTAACTGCACAAAGGTTACTCTCTGTATCAAGCAACACATATCATGTACTGCCTATGTGTATTTAGATTGGCAAGGTGAAGGGTTGCCTGTGAACATTCTTTAATTGCATTGCTCTTACACAAACTTGCCTGATTCATTGCGTCTTCCAGTGTGATGCTGGATTAACAACATTCTGTCAAGTCTCCTTTGAAAGCACCGTTCATTTCAGCCAAGTGATTCCCGTTTTGCGTCTTTGCAATGGAAGATGAATTTTGTGATTTGAAATGTAAATCAGCAGTGGACTTGCTGAGAGCGCGAAGTCTGCTGAAAATGATAGACGAGCTTTGTCTGGTTACCTGCTAAATCAGCCGGTCTCTCTCACTGGGCTATTATATGTAAAAAGAAAATGCAGTCTGTATGTGGCTTCAAAGCGACAATTTTTGTGTTGAGAGTGCAACGTGGGTCATGTCAGTTGTGCATAGATAATAGCCGTCCCAGCCAAGAGAAGCAGTGCTCTTGTATTATTGCAGACAAAAGTCTTCATGATATGCATGTCACTACTATTTCTGTTGACATCCGTGGATTTAGGACAGCGACATAGCTTGTGTGCTCTTCTCTCAACTTTAAGAAATGGCAGATAACACAAACACATCTCGGCTGCCACTCGCATGTCCCAGTGATTTTTGTCTGCATACCTAATCCAAGGTGGACTACGCGTAGCTGTTTGGTACCTATTTAGAGATAATACTACATACCTTCGTCCACGTACTAGGTGGGTGGACTTCTGCCTTCATACCTTAGTACTTAAAGCCAAAGTATCTGTGCTTCCTGTAACATACATCAAATCATGTATACATTTTTATAACTAGGTGATAAAAATTTGTGATTGATCAATAAAAGCATGTTCTGAAGTTTACGATTCCCGGACAATCTTGAAACAGGAAGCCTCTTGCATCTACAAGTGTACTAGGGTGCACTCTGGATGTACATGTAATGTCCTGCTGCTGTAATGTAAACATGACGTTTATTCACATAGATAGAAATAAGTCTTCAAGGCTGTGACCACCTTAGTAAAATGAATTCAAGCATAAAATTGTTTAAATAAATCAATAAAAGTTCATGCCAAGCATGCAACAAATAGGCTGGTTTCTTCTGCACATATCACAACGTCAACTTGGTTTTCCAGAGAATAAATGCACGAGCCCCATCAGTGAGCTAGACGGCTCCTAGTGGCAATTAAAAGGTATGTGTGTATGGTTGCACATTTCTTCACAGATCTGCACCGTGCAGTCAATGTCTCTGAATACTCCAACACAGGTACACCTCTAATCCCAGCTGAGAACATGGAACAGTTGTGGTACAGCTAGCGCTCAATGCATTTAAAATTTACAAACTTTTGCATATAAAAGCAGGCACCAATAAACGGTGCTTGGAAATAAGGTCAATGACTAGACGGCCACGAGTGGCAGTAGTGTGGCTCCGGGCAAAAATGGCAAGTACTAGCATGCAGCTGTAAAGCAATACAACAGTGCTTCAACTGTGGGCCGCGACCATGGCAGGGAAAGGAGCTATTGCTTCTGTAAAGTAGAGGCCGTATCAGAATTGCCTGGTTTGGAGAATTGCAGTGGTTTGAGAGCTTGTACGGACTGAAGATGAGCGTAGGCTTCCATTACCCTTAACTCAACATTCAGTACCTATTGCAAAGCTGTTTTGAAGAAATTCCTCTGGTATGCCAAACAGGCTCTCTGGTTATTACATAAGCATTCCTAGTGGCCTGCACGCTCTCTATAAATTGCTTCATACACTGTTAACTAGAAAATAAATTTCACAGTAAATGCTTGTATTGCTGTTCACGCTCAAAACTGCCAGAGATGTTGGTATGTAGAGGCAAAGTGCAGCTGTAATGTGATGTAGCTTTGGCAGGTTGCGGGTACCACAGCTTGGAAAGCACTGTTCCATCGCATGAAACTGTACAGGTGTCCATTGATGGCACAACAATAACGAAAAAAAAAAAACGCACGCACTGTTTTCAAGCAACGTGCAATAGCTGCAAAGAAGGCGGAAATGCTGGTGGGTGGTGAGCAGCACATCACCGGTGTTTCACATCTCTGGTGCCACCCATTCTTGCTCATCATCAAACATGTGGAGCGGGATGCTTAGTGTGGCACACCCAAGCCAGCTCCTTTTCAGCGGCATTTCCCACAAACCAAGCCACGTGTCGGCTTGCGCATCGTACACCTCCATTGTGGCATGGTGCTGGTCCCAGCTCTCTTCACCACCAAACACAAAAATCTTGTTCCCAACGACAGCCACGCCGGGCTTGTAACGGCGCTCTCTCATGGGCCTACAGAAGCGCCACGTGTTGGTCCGTGGGTCGAAACACTCGACCTTGTTTGTGTTCTCTTCAGACACGTGCCAGCCGCCGATCACGTAGATTTTCTTGTCAAACACGCACGAGGCTGCACCTGACCTTGGCATCAACATCGGAGTCAGCTCTTTCCAAGAGTCAGCTTTAGGGTCATAGCACTGGACACTGTCAATGCTGTCAACATCGTCAGCAACTGGGTTGTAGGACTTGACATTGTCACCACTGCTTCCAATGTCGGCGACTGCCACGCCAGTGACAAACAGTTTTCCCTGGAGCGATGCCACAGCAGGGCTTGTCAGCGGAACTTTCATTGGCTGCACAATGTCCCACCGGTTGCATGCGGGGTCGTAGCACTCAACACAGGCGAGACGTGACGTGCCGTCCCAGCCACCAATGGCATACACACAACCATCTAGCGCTGCAAGGGCCACTTCAGACCTTGCAACGCTCATTGGGGCTGCTTCAGACCAGGTGTTCAATGCTGGATCAAAGCGCCATGATGCCTTGCTGACAGATCCATCTGGGTATTCTCCACCAGCCATAAAAAGAATGTTCTGGCCAGTAGCAGTCACACCGTGCTTGCTCACAGCATATGGGAGAGAAGCAAGGCTCAGCCACGACCGGCTGCTGTGGGCATAGCAGTCCACATTTCGCAGAACCACTTTATCATCTTCACCTCCAACCAAGATAGTGACTTCAACCGTGGAGGAATTCTTCCGGACAGTAGTCCACGGTTGGTGGCTCTCTTTCCGCCTGTCTGGTAGCAAGTGGTAAGCCTTTGCTTTTTCGAGCAACTGGCAGCATCGCTGGTTCTGGGACACGGCGGGGGTCGTTGCCACCACGTCGACGAGGTAGTATGGGCTCATGAGGGGCAAGCGTATGTGTTCGAAGATCTTTTCGAAACCTTCCATCCGCGACTCGGTGCTGTGCTTGAGCCAGGACAGGGCGCCTTCGAACAGATGCTCCTCTTTCTCTATCTTCAGGTTGTCCGACGAGATGAATTCGACGAGCTTGTTGGCCGAGATTTCCAAGAACTCCTCGTGACGCATCACCAGTTCGAAAGAGCGGCACGCGTACTCCTTCGCCTTGGCCTGGAGTTCCGTACAGGCGTGCATCTCGGCGAACGTGTGGATGCCGAGGCAGTTTGTCTCGTCGATGTGCTGCTCGAGAAAGGCGCAGCAGACCTCTTTGACCGGCGCCACGTCCAGAAGGTTGGCCGCTGACAGAAGAGACTGGACATTGGCGCGGGTGATCGTTATGGTGGACGTGTAGGCGTAGTCGATAAGGTCCCGAAGCGTCTCCGCTTCGACACCGTTGAGGACCACGCGGTTCTGCGTTTGCTCGGCCATTTGGCTAGAGAACATCGCCCTGAAGTAGGGGCTGAAAGACGCAAGCACAACCTTGTGGCACGGGTACTCCGCGGCTTCGGCGCACAGTACGACGTCGCAGAACGCTCCACTGGCCCGAAAAGCGCTGAGACCCTTGAGGATGGAGTCGGAATGGTCTTCGTCCATGTACTTGTACTCATCCTTCATTTTAGTCTCACAGCTTTCGGAGCTGAACGACTCCGAAACTAGTTCCATGTCGGTCGGGTCGCGGGTCGTGCCGCACGAACTTACGGAGACGCTGCGCCGCCGAATATAGTTCATTGGTGGTTTGTGGCACAGCTTACTCCGATTTGCCGAAGGCCCCCGCAGCAGCCTTCCCGCTTACAAAGAAACGCCGAGCGAACTCGTCGCTCCGATCGTCATTCGACCATTTCAATTTCACTGATTTGACTTCCCGATTATGGCCGCCCACACACCGTTCGAGCCGCCATGCGGGCAATGCGTGCGTTCTCGGGCTATGTCCTACAATTTTGTTTTCAGAAGTGCTCATCTTGCTCTGTAGGAAATCCTAACTCTGCAATTATTATAGTTATGCAAAAATATAAGCGTGGTGAAATACACAATAGCTCCGTTATTGCTGGTAATGTAACGCCGCCTGCTGCGATTGCGCCTAGCGGCGTCACCGGTTGGCACTAGTGTCCCTAGAAAACGCAATGGCAGCGTTGTTTACTGTTTGAAACGCACATGTGATTTGTTTTGTATCAGCAGTCAGAACGCCTCCTTCTCGGAATGTCATCTGAAACAAGCGTAGTTTTTGAGCGTTACGCCTGGTATGGTGCTTGTAGGCAATAATTTGGCGTGAGGCAACGTCGGTGAGTCGGTTTCATGGCGTCCTTCGAAGAAGATGTCTGCTTCTGGGAATCGGTGGATGTCGAAAGTGATTTCCAAGCCGACACAGCGTGAGTGCAACCTTTCACTGGACAACTTTGATTGTCGCCGACTCCAGTTGACTTATCCTCAGGACGGAAATGACTGAGTGCACAGTACTGCCACCGCTGCAGCGCGCTTGCGTCAGCAGACGAGTTTAAACGCAGCGTACTACGCTCACTTGTCAGTTTCGCGCTCACCTGCGGTTTTCCCGTCCACTTGAAGAAAAACAATTTGCAGAACACCGTATAGCTGCCTTCGCGTCTCTCTGGAGCCTTGTGCCATAAACAAAAGAAGGCGTAACCACACAGCAATCTCTAGGTTAAGTATCCACTACTGAACGCTATGTAGTCTACTTTCTTGAGCACTAGCACTATATCCATCAAGCCCTACGTCTGCGCTAGAATATGTGATTATTCTATCAGCAGCACATTGTTTCATTGCTGTAGACAGAAATGACAGGGGATGTGAATTTTTCCCCCTTGATATACTATTTCACGACAACGCTGCGGTAGCTCTCTCAAACATGCGTAGTTTTGCGCATCCGTCGTGAAGTCTGTGAAAAGGTTAGGACTGCTGTTGCAGAAGTCCGTAGCGCTTTTTTTTCGTCGTATACACTGTACAAAACGCCACATTACGCGTCTTTAAGCTGAATGGCGTGACATAAGTAAATTGAGCTGCCAGTGCGAGCCACAGTCGTCAGCCAGTGAGAATCGCGAGGGAAATGAGAATTTGTGCAAGTACTAAGTGTAAACAACGTGACATTACTCAGTGTACTTTGGCGGCGCTGCCAGGGTGCCAAAGCTAATGCCCGAATTGGTAGCAGCTTTGATCCCCCCCGCTGACCCTTGGGGGACCCTAAATCCTGCACCACCGGCCCGCTTCATTGTAATCTCAGTTATCTCCTGAGGCTTGCCCAAGAGTCTCGCAACATACTTCTGCAACGCCAGTCAGAACCTTGCCGTCATACGTGCCCCGACTCCAACCACTTCCTCTAATCCGTCTGCTAGAGTGTAGCCAAGCACCTCAACTTGACAAGTCACTGGTCTTAATCACACTCCTTCTGCGTCCCGGAATTTTATTATGTATAAGTACTACAAAGCACTGTACGATAGAAACGTTTAGCAATTATTACTTTGTTTCAATGCTTAATGATTAATGTTTCAATGCTATCCACCACTTAAGTGTCAAACGAATGGCTCAATTCAAGGCACATTCGGGAATATTTAAATGGAGCAGCACATTGCAGCAGTTCATTGCTTTCCCATATTTATTCATTACACATGTTGTACAGTGATTGATAAACAGCGCACCTATTTTTGTATAGTAGCATGGCACCTTTTACTGGTAGAAATAAATATTAGCTAACATAGTCTATTGTTTGAGTTGTTTTATATTCATTGCAGGCTCTTCAGAGATGCCAACTGTGATGACATGCTTGAATTCAACGAGACATTCAAGCCCTTGTGGCATACAGATGCTCGAATTGTAGGTTCCTGTTTTCTTTGCTTGAAGTCTGCCTGTTTTCATATGGCAGCAGTTTTTCTCCTTGTGTGGTTTTATTTGCCTGCGTGTTTATACAAAAAGGACACGTAAAGCTATGTTTCATTGCTTTCTACATGTGCACATGGCGTTGAATCCCATTCACCTTATTGGTGTCTAAAATGTTGAGAAAGGGCAGTGTCACTGATGAAATTGACATCTTTTCTTATTTCTCTCAGGCAGAGTGAGATTTCTTTTAACTGGCAGCAAATAATGAACTGTATTCATTTAAAGTGGAACATTGGGCTAGTTGGTGTGTTCTTAAAGACTGAGACGTATATAATTTGTGCTAAAAAGATGGACCAGAATGATCACTGCATGCCACAACTTTTGTGTGTTATGCAAATTGCAGTATTATAGATGAAGTAAACATTTCTCTTCCGTTCGGATGGAGGGAGATTTGGTGAAGCCATTGCAGTGGGGATAAAATAAATACAGAAGACCAGACGCCATTGGTGCTACTAAACTGGACACCACAGTCTTCTGTTCCTTGTACTCTATCTTTTTTTTTTTGATAAACACTTGTCCTTAAGGCATAATTCTTGGTGCGTATATGTGTATTATATGTGTGCTGTGAGGCCTGTGTTGTGTATGAATTGAAGCAGTGTTTTGTGGAATCTGTTGTCATGTATCCAGCGGTCATAGCTGGTTGTACTCTATTTACGCTGTAGTGTCTGTGGTGCCTGGTCTTCTGTTCTTTGTGCTTATTTTATCTGCACTACAACGGCCTCATCAGCAATCAGCCAACTTGCCCAAGAACAAGCTATCTTAAAATGAGGCTTCTTTTGACTGTGGCAGCAAATGATGAGGTTTGTTCAGTTAAGGCTGACAAGAAGGTTCTGTGCATTCTGAAATGTAAAGAATTAGTTGAGGTCTACTCCCACGTCCTCGATGGTCTTTAGTGTCTTTAGTCTCTTGAGTGCTGGTCAAATAATGGTCTCAATTCTGCATCCACTTTCACATGTGCTGAATGAAAAAAATATTTTTGTCAACTTGTTCTTCAGAGACAAGCAAAAAGCTACGCCACACATAAAGTTAAAAGCTGTCATTTGTAACTCTTTTTTTCTGTCCAGAAAAGAAAGACGCATCATTTTTTGTGAAACATATGTAGTCTGAGCCGGTGTAGATGCTCACTAATGTATCATGTCTGCAGGCAGCTACCATTGATGGAACCGTTGAGAATGAGGCTGGGTGCACAGCAGAAGCTAACACAGTTGAAGTGAAGTAAGTTTTTTTTTTTTTCTCACGCTTTTTAACAAGTAACGTATATCTGGTTGTGAGGCTGCATAAATGTGCAGAAACATTTGTGGTGACAATATGGCACATGTCATCACGTCTTATTCATGCAATTACTGTAAGGGGCCTAGGGACCAGTTTCATATGCATATTGCACAGTTGTGATGTCATGCCTGATAATGAAAAAAGCCAAACTAAAACCATGCTTGCTGGGTTTTTACATTGCATTATCCAGTTAGCGATAATATTCCAAGCACTGTTAGCAGAAAGAAAAGTGAAGGCTGAAATTTCTGTCCCTATCCAATACGCTAAGAACCTGCAAAGTGCCATGCCTAAGTTATCTCATTTGGACGTCTGTGCACACCCCTTGATATGCCTGAGTTAAGCTATGTAACATTTTTCGCTCGCTGCCTCCTTTTCCTTATATTGTTCACGATTGTCATCACATCTCTATCATAAGAACTGGTCACGGCATTTTTACAGAAGTTGGTTAAACTAAAATTTCATGGCAGCTTTTATTTGTACGCGAAAGATTCTGTGAGAAAAAGTTCATGAGTCAATATTGCTCGGATAACATATCTCTCAATTTCTGGCTTGGTGGTCCAGCACAAGAAGCCCAAGCACTTTTTGAGGGATGCTAAAATTCAATAACTTTCTATAAACCTTTTGGAGGACGTCAGTAATAAAATAACCCACATGAAATTTCATTTTTTAGTAGGTACCAATCAACCGAATTAAAGTCGGTTATGAGCATAATCACAACTTCGTTGTTTGAATGTTGCAATAAAAAAGAATTGAGACATGTTCAACTAAGTATTGCCAATAAATACAGTTTGAATGTAAATTCTGCTAATGTTTTATTTTAACAGAAATTGAGTTTGATTCACCGAGAGAAAACTTGTGCAAGCAGTGGGCAGAAATTGTCAAAACACGCAGCACTCAGAGGATTAGCCCTTCAACTACCAGAGCAGAGCTGTTAGTACGTATATCGTCAAAGTGGAGTCATACTCATCCACGCAGCTGCTTCTGCTTTGCTTGCCAGCAACAAGCTGTGCTTGTGAACTCTATTCACGTCGTCCATTTTAGTTTTGGCACTTGAGCACACCCTTCGATGCTTTCAATCCCTTTCTTTATCATCTTTTCAAATAATTTGTTAAAACCTGACGTGTGCTCAGAAAAAGTATGTTTTCTCAGAAAAAGCCTCCTTATCTCGTCAGATCTCTTTCATTGATATTTCAAGTCATTATAAGAGGTAAAGTGCACGTATATTTTTCAAATCAAGATGTAATGATATTGGCAAATTGTGTACACTTCTCTTGCGGAAGAACTTGCGAGTTAAAGGGTTAATATTGTGTCGAGGCCTACATGACAGGGCCTATTTGGTTTGCTCGTGTACTTCTCACTTTATGCTGATGAATACTGGTGCCAATATTTTCAGGACTGAAAAGCAGTCACCAACCGCTGCTGTGGGAACTAGTGGCACGCCAACAGAAAGAAAGAAATGGACAGCTGACGAGGAAGCCCTTCTGTTGCAATGCATGGTAAGTGCTTCAAAGCTCTGCTTTCTCGCCTTTTGGCTGTTCAGCTGAGTAGCGTTGTAAATACCAGGGGCTGTTCGTTGCCATGTGATTGCTAGTATGGAAGTACTGTTCCATTCTGGTGCATCTTGCCGGTGATGCCACCAAAACCGTAGCGCCGAAGACGAGAACCTTCCTAGAAGAACCTCTCCAGAGATTCTTCCTTGCATAATCCAGGTAATCGGGGAACAATGTAAAAAAGCCTTGGACGGGAGAGAATCAGTGGTGTAGGAGTTGAGGAGGACGTCGGGATGAAAGCTTGGGAGGGTTATTTACATTATTTACAGTGAGCGTATATTAACAGTCTTAAATGTCATTACGGGCCGGCAGCAACTCGGAC
The DNA here is from genome assembly GCF_038994185.2 of Dermacentor albipictus. Taxonomy (NCBI): domain Eukaryota; kingdom Metazoa; phylum Arthropoda; class Arachnida; order Ixodida; family Ixodidae; genus Dermacentor; species Dermacentor albipictus. The sequence continues at coordinate 38,671,892 of NC_091829.1, forward strand.
GCTGTGGCCCGTGGCAAGAAGCTTGAAAGAGATCAATCAAGGAATGCCCTAGGAATGCCCTCTGCTGCTCCCGGTCTGCGTCTTTTAAGCCCTTCGGTGTCTCAAAGACACATCACGTTCAGCCAATGGGCGAGCCCGCTCAGATGATGCCATTTTCGGCCAATCGGCGAGCCCGCTCAAGTGTCGTCATTTTCGGCCAATGGCAGGCGCCCGTGCGACGGTGTCATACCCGGCTAAGAGAGTCGCCGCTGGGTCCACAATTGTCCGAGGGCTTACTTCTTCCTGCGGTCTTGCCTTGCTGACTTGCAATGCGCCGTCACACTAGCCAGGTGGGGGCGACGCTGCCAGGCCTTCGCGGCGCATTACAGCCGTCTTGCTTCGGGGCTCACGTTACCTGGAACAGCGCCAGGCTCTCGCTTCACTTTCGGGAAGAGTCAAGCAGTGAATAGCTCCACCTGCGGCACACGAAGTGGGGGCCACCAACTTGTTTGCACGTGCGCGCCTCAGGAATGTGGTATCTGTGCATCTGCGCTTCTTAATTAGCTGTGGTGCGATTCGATGTGGTCTGGTGAACTCGAAGTAGGCTCAGGAAACGGTGCCGTATCTAACAATGGGCATTACCTGATGCAGGGAGAGCGAAAGAGCTAAATTTTTGATTGCGGTCATGGCAATTAGAGAGCAGCAGGTGTGTTCTCTCTTCCATCTATCAGAGGGATAATAGCTTGCAATTACTGCGAGTCACTTGGAGTGATTGTGACGTAGTCTGGCCTAAGCTCTTAGCAGACTTTCTAAATCTGAAAATTTCTTGCTCTGTTACTGCAACCTGCAGGTGGAGCGTGTTCTTTTTCATTAGCTGGCTTTGTTTTGTCACGAGCATGACAGTCCTGCCTCCACTTGTTTCTTTCCTCCGCATAAAATTAGATCCCCACCTTAAGTTTACTAACCACGTTGCGCACATCAAACAATAAACAGCATTTGGCATTAGAGCGCTACTCAAATCATGTGAATTTTTTTCCAAAGAAGCATTATTGTTGTTATACTTCGCTTTCATTCGTAGTCGTATCATTTATGGTATTACTTCTTGGGGTAATACTTATCATTGTCATCTTTCCTCTATTCAGCACATTCAAAATCAGGCTATTTGCATTATAACACGAAGCCATTTTTTCTCCAACACCTCTTCACAACTTCATACGAACCAAATTCGTCAAGCTACTGATTTGTTTAACTATCATTTACGATATTATTTTTCGAATTACCAACTCAACAAGTTTCTTACAACTTCGTTAGTTCTGATCTTCTTTTTAATCCTAATAAGACAATGTTTGCAGCACAAGGAAATATTCTGTTGCCTTTATGTCGTACTAATTACAGGAAGATGGCTTCCCCTTTTTGCGCGCTTAAACTTTGGAATAGTCTACCGTATTCCATTAAGTTGTCATCCACCTTGTGCTCGTTGAAATACGAACTCAAAAATTATTTGCTGTGTGATTAGTCGCCTATAATTTTATTTTGCTAATTTGTAGCTGTGTAATTAGCAATGATAGTGCATCTCTCCTCTTCCTTTGCTTTTTATGTGTGTCATCACTAAGTTGCTTGCTTATTTTTTGCTTATTCCATATTTTGTTTCTCTGCTCTGTATTCCGCTTTATTTTTTGTGTAACTTCTAATCCAAGGGTCCTGGTGCAGTCTCTGACTATAGGACCCTTGTCTGCATATAATTTCTTGTAACCGACCGTTATGAACGAACAATAAACTGAAACAGAAACATATGCAACACTTGCTGCATCATTTTATTTAATTTTGAATATTGCTAATGTGAAACAATTTCCATTGTACAGTGACATTATTGCCTTTATCACAGGGTGAAATATTGAAGCATGTACATTTAGCTAGCCTAATTGTGGCAGCATCCAAAATCATTTCGTCAATCAACCTTCACTTCTAAAATTTCTTGCAGCATGCTTACCCTTTCGTTGCTATGTTTTTTCTTGGCAGGAACAACACGGAAATAAATGGAGCAAGATTTCTGCACTGATCAAGACCAAAAGCACCATACAAGTCAAGACGCATGCTCACTACCTCCTGAAGAAAAATGCAAGTATATTAAACATGATGGCATTGCTTAGTTTAGTAATAGCACACGCTTCAGGCTATCTCTTAATAAGCTGTGTTAGCAATTTACAATTTACATTTATGCAATCACAAAATGGCCACTCTTGCCACAAGAGTAGGATTGCTAAACCTGAACATGCACATAAATGAAAGACTGGTGGAGACGGGTGGTGGTGCTGTTCGGAAGATTCTGCATGAGTTCGCCATGACTTCATTACATTAGACAGTGCCTGTTCACATCTAGGTAATTTTTATTGTCAAAAGAAAACTATGCATTGCATTCTAAAGGAACCAGACACACAGCTTAGCAAATTTAGAAAATCTATGCCTCACGAATATGTCCCAAATATGAGAAAACACATAGAAATCTGTGGTTTCACGCTGACAAAGTATTCAGAATAATTAGGTGTCATCTTGGCAGCATTGCAGAGTTGGCTTTATTACTTTTCAGCATTTGTTGTCCATTCGTTAGTTGTAACATGGACGATCTTGTTTCAGGCTCTCCAACGAAAAACTTCTGGCCAAGTCAATGACACCTCTGTGCCTGTCGTCACATCAAAAGGACCGGTGGCCAAACTGCCCAAGAAACAAGCAAAGATGAAACCGCAGGCAACCTCGCGTAACGAGAATGTGATCGTGCTCAAGGAGGCCGAAGCCATAGAGACCTTGAAGAACAAGTTCCCAGAGAGTGAAATTGTCAGTATCGACAAGTCTGCTGACGAAGAGGATGAAATAGACATTGATTGTGATGGCACCGACGATGTCGTGTTTTCACCGCCTGGTTCTCCGCTTCGGAAGAGTGATGCATTTGTCGAAGTTGCGACCCCCAAGTTGGCAACTGATTCATCCGCAGAAGACACAGAGAATGAAACAAGCCCAGACAGGTTGTTGCCTGAGGGCATGGAGAAAGGTGCAACCGCAGCTGTGACGTTTGAACCTCCCATCGCTGAAGTTGTGCTGGACAAGTCTGCAGTTAGCAAAGACGAAAAGATGGTTCATTCAGAGTTTTTTTCCGGGAGCTCTTCCAAGACACCAGAAAGGTATTGCGAAAGTTAACAAGACTTTACCATATTCTGCGGGGTTCTTTGAGTAGTAAAACAGAATTGGATATAGAGTGTATTTTCTGTATTCTAAAGGTAGAGTGTGGTGGCTTCTTTCTTCTAATCAAGGTACTACGCAAAATAGAAATATGGAAAAACCTAAAAACTGCGTCATGCTTAGATATTACAGGCCACGTAATCACTCGACCTCATGTATAACGTTCCTACTCCACGTGGTCTGAAAGGCGTGATTGCATGGTAATGGTACCTTTCTAGGTACCATTAACCTTTGTCTTTGCAGACACTTGTGTTTCACTGAGCTGCACTTCTTAGTGAAGTTGTAAAACTGAAGCGTGTTGAAATTTTTCTTTGATAAAGGAGGCCTCAGCTTTCTTGATATGAAAAATTTGTGCGGTCTCACGTTTCAGGTACCTTAGGATCAGAAACTTCATCATTGATGCCTGGAACAGCCAGAAGCCACGGTATCTGAACAAGACCCAGGCAAGGCAGGGACTCAAGAACTGCGGTGACGTGAACTGCATCGGAAGAATTCATGACTATTTAGAACAGATTGGAGCTATCAACTTCGGTTGCCGTAAGTAGTCTGTACATTCATTTTAATTTCATTTGTTTCATTGTTTCCTCGTAGAAGAAACATGAGGATGTTGAGACTAAATAAAGGCAAAATGCCTGGTTCGATTTTGCACTCGCGATAACTTACTGTGCGTGCCTCTAATTGTGAAACCGATCAATCGCATTTGTTTTCTTTACAGAAAATACTGGGGTTTTGTTGTGTAGCTGTATGACCCTCTTTCTTGTGTTTTTGCAGCATTCCCGCAGGGGCGCCTGCATCAGCAGGCGTTTGGTGTGTTGCGACACCACGTACCCGAGCACATGAGGGTTGGACCCTCTGCGTGTAGCCATGCCTGGCTCAGTAATGTACAGGGTAAAGGGATTTGGGGGGGGGTTGAGCCGAAGTCGGGTGTTTTGGACCTTTATGGCCCCTCGGTGGAGGCAACACACCTTTTTGGCCTCCGCTTCGCGTAGACGGCAGAGAGAGGAAGAAAACTTTATTAAATGTCCTTGCTGGGATCAAGGGGGTTGGGGTCCAGGAGGCTAGCCCCACCAAAGCTCCCCTTTCTCAGCACGAAACCAAGACAGTCCACACAATGTCTCCTTTTTGTTGTGGCAAAATCTTTGCCAGAATCACTAGACTCAGGCTACAAACTAAGATGGGAAGTGGCAACCTTCTTGTTAAAATTCATGGCAGGACTCAGTACAGCAAATTGTGCAAACTCATTGCTTTTGGAGACATTCCTGTTTCAGTGGGCCCACGCAGATCTTTGTATACTGTCTGCGGTGTCATCCCTGAAGATAACCTGCTCGATCTTAGCGAAAGTGAGCTACTAGAGGGATGGCAAGACCAGAATGTAGTAAAAGTCCAAAGTATATCCGTCAGGTGAGACAACAAGGAAATCCCCATGAAACATGTAATCATAACCTTTGGAACAAGTAACCTACCAGACTCAATAGAAACCGGATACTGCAAACTCTGTGCCCGGCCATACAATCCAGAACTGCGTCGATGTTTCAAGTGTCAGTGGTTTGGGCATGATTTACAAAGCTGCCGAGGGCGCACCACTTATGTAAAATGTGCATCCAACGAGCACTTATCTGACACGTGCACTTTCATCGCAAACTGTGCTAACTGTGATGGAGATCCCCCCGCATACTCCCACTCGTGCCCATCATGGGAAAAAAGAAAAGCAAATCATCAAGCTCAAAATCAAACTTAATCTATCATTCCAAGAGGCCGGCAAACGCTTCTCTATGAACAACCTGTCTAGTCCATCCTACACCAACGTGGTGCACCGGGGGGTAGCACCACATCATTTGGCAGCCATTAAAGTCGCACGGAGTGTGACGGCGATCACGGCGAGCTATACGTTTTACACAATTTACAGTGACTGATTTTTAGGCATTTTACACCAGTATTACTCCTACCATTAGCACTCAATTTTTCCATTTCATTCACAATTCATTGGCAATGCGTCATCTTGTGTCATGGCACTCTTTGGTCATATCTGGCCCTTGCACCATTAAACACCACACATCATCTGTTTTTGCAGCATGGTTATAGAGCTTCTGAAAGCAGGTTGACATATCGCAACTTTCCCTTTAACTAAAGCTTGCAGTAGGGATAAGATAACATGTTGTTTGATCCCAGTTATGCATTATCTCAATTAATGTGCTTGTTCTAATGAACTCATTAGAATGTTATTTAGTGAAGTTTACATTGTTTACCACATGAATATAGTTAGATGTCAATTGTTTATCTACATATTCATAGATGCACTTCGTATTGATTTGCTGAATCTACCCACAGCCTAAATGTGCACACTGTTTTATGTTATGCTTAATTATTTGTCCTCATTGTCATGGATAGCGACAAGAACCTGAAGCTGCAAACAAGCAGCTTATAGTTCTTGTCCCAGCATTCATTTTTGTAACTGAATGAATACCAAATAAAGATCTATTTATGTACTGTCGTGCTATCACACTATCATGTATCACTGACACTTTCAGTCATGCACTTTCTTTTCTAAAAGAAAGTTGTGGTAGTTGCCCGGGATAGCCAGTGGCAAGGACTAGCATTTATGCATGCATTAAGACTCGTCTACATGTGGTAGATAATATTGGCAGAGTACAGTAAACTTACCATGTTTCAAACTTAATCATGTGCCTTCTTTGGGTCGTGGAGGTGCAAACTCTGAAAATTATTACTTGCATATTTTTGCATCAAGCAGCTCAGGTGACGTACCAAAGGACGAAGTATCTGTCCCGCACAAAGCCATTGCACAAGAGGAAAGAGCCAAGAGCAGACATGGAGAGGCCACAGAGACGGAAAACTGCCAGCTTAGGTAAGGTTTAAGCTTGACCTAAGGAGCATTGATACCACGAAAAACAAGTGGACCTGCTGTGTAATTGGCCTCTAATCGGCCATAAGAAACTTGAAAGTTTGAACTGGTTGGGTTTGATCCGTGTGCGGTTTTCTGGTACCAAAATGCTGATGGAGTTGGGACAGAATTGCTAACATTTTATTTCACAGCAGTTTTATTTCACAGCTGGTGTGGCTGTTATGCTGTTTATATACGCTACTCCAAGTTCTTTTTTTCTCGATAGTATCATGGATTTTGCTTGTTTTATTTTCTTTTATATATATATTTTTTTATAATTCTTTGTTACTGGATAGTTGGAAGCCAGCATATATCTGTTTGCTGCATCTGTTTCAGATGTGCTTAACATTGATGTCAAAGGGGGCGGCGTGACGCTGGAACACGGCTCCGAGGGAAGCGTTATCTCTCAAACGCTCGTGCGCTCAAAGCCAAAGCCAGGCCGGCATCAGCAGAATCCTTTCAAGCTGATACCTTGCAGAAATTATGACGAGGGCCAGGTGATTGTTTTGCACGACTTGCTTTTGTTTTGCATGACTTGTTTGTGTTTTGGTTTGCTCTCTTAACTCTACACTATTACATGGTCACATAAAAAGAGAGAGAATCAGAAAATGCACTTCCCAAGTGCACGAGGTACTTGAGGACATGGTTTTAAATCGCCATAGACATTAACATTCTCATTCTATCTGTCTAGGTGCTTAACATTGTCCGTACCAACCCCTTTGTCACCTATCTAGTGCATTTATTCCAAAGTATCAGCTTTCAGTCAGACACTGGAGATGAAGCAGTACATTCCCATAATCACCTGGCGCACCAACCACAGTGACTTGGTAATCACGACTTTCTTGAATATCGCGAAATGATTAGTGTTCAGGATGAAACGTGTTTGTGGCCAAGTTTCATATGGGAAAGAGATATTTAAGTGCTGCCTGTAGCAAGATGTCATTCAGATGGTTGAATTTCTCCAGCACATGGAGGTCATAATGAGTGACAACCCTGAAAAGTATATTATGGCCATTTACAATCAGCTTCGAATGGCAGACAAACATCAAGCTTCCTGTGCATAATTTTATTATGTGTCATTATTCAGTTATGAATTAGCTTGAGCCCACATCGAAGAACATCTAATTGCAAACTTCTGTGACCACGTCACCCTCAATGTGGTGTCCCAATTCCAAATATTGTCTGGTGAGTGCCCCTGAAAGAAGACTGACTAACAAACAGCCATTCAGTGATAAAATCTTCCAAAGCCTGCTATTGTGGAAGCACTGCCCAACATTCAAGTGTGTAGATATTATCGAAGCTGAATTCAGTGTATAATTGAGACTGAAGATGGTTTTATTGAACAGTCTTTAGAAAAGCAGCATACAAAACACTGAAAAATATTCGGAAAGCGTACACTGAATCTTGTCTGAAATATTGATGCTAATCCTGAAGTCGTCATTATGTCCTCGAATACCTTGCGTTCTTGGGGACAAGTGCCATGTCATTAATTCTTTTACCACTATATACAGCATAAATCAATAGGGACAAAAAGAACATCAACCAGGAAGGCAAAGAGAAATGGACACAAAGAAGGGCACACTACTAACCCATTCTCAGGTGTATTGTGTATTGTGTACATGTATTTACCTTGAGCAAACACATTGTGTATTTTGCCATGAGCCAATTGGGGAATTGTGACTGCATGAACACAGGATTGGAAAACTAGTCGAAAGGGACTCATATAAGAATGTGCCGTCACATTTTCTTCAAGCTGAATGGCCACAATAGGGAAGGGGGGGGGGGGGGGGGTCTGCTAATTCTCACGGGACCTGTGGGCGTCTCACAGGTTGGCGCACCTTGTCTTTTCTAGCACGGCCGTAGCTTTGCATAGGCGTCAACGTGGCCGAGCATATATGCAGCCCTCGCGCCCCATTTTAGAAGTAATCTGCTTACCGAGATGGCATGGCATCATGTGCTCTGTCTTCCCGGGCATTTAGTACTGAAGGTTTTAGAAATTCTAACCTTATTATAGAAAGTTTATTCTCACCTCTCTGCCTCTTTACCTTGAGGGCTAAGCGGGGTTGTCGTGCAAAAAAAACCACAGTTTCCTACAAAAATTACTGGACAGAACTTCAGCACTGCCATCATTCGTCTACCATAATGCTGTCATGTATAGTGCATGGAACTGTCTATTATTCATGCTTGTGGCTTCAAACGTCCTTGCGGCATTATTTTTTTATGCTTTTATATTCCTAAACTTCCAAGGAACCATTGTTTTAAACATGGCAGGACAATAAGTTATGTGCAAATGCATAATCACTAAAAATTCTTGCATTTTTATAACGTAGTGTTTTTTTCGAAAATGATGCTTTGCAATTTCGCAGGCTGTTTGAATCCAAAAGGACAAAGTTTAAGACAAATAAATGTCCTGCCCATGCTGGCTGAACCAACATGAAGCTCCTGTAGGCCTTAGTGCTATTAGTGACAAATGTTTTGTCAATAAAGTTTCAACTTCTTTCTCTCTCTCCCCAGGAGCCATTCAACATTGAGGTGTCAGTGACTGCCTTTTTGCGAATGGACATTCATGCACACCTTCTGAACACCGAGGTGATTGGACTCTTGGGCGGCTACTACGATGAGCACAGGAACTGTCTGGTCGTCTCCACTGCAGAAGCTTGCGACTCAGTTAGCACGGACCTTGAGTGTGAAATGGACTCTGGTGAGTTCTGTCAAGGGGTGTTGGGCAGAGTTTCTAAATTGGACCAGTCACAAAAGCTCTGCTTTGAATGAACTCCTAGGCTAGTGTTTGAACGAAGCTTTGTTTAGCTTATTCCCCCCTCCCCTTCCCTTTGTTTGTGGCTGATAGCTGTCCAGCTGAGTAAAACTGGGCCAATCCCAAAGGCAATGTGAACAGAGGTGGCAGCCTTTAATGGGCCATCCTCTATACCAGTGGGCAATGGGTGTCCTTGCACAGATTTTAATGTGATCCCTAACGTTAGGCCCATTCTTGCAAAGATTTTAATAGAGCCCGTAACGTTGGCCCGTAGTACAGTGTCACAGCTTCCGCACGTCTCACAGTAGCTAAGCAATAAATGTCCCCAGCAGCATGCATTGGCTACCTTACTAGAAGCTATATTCATCATCATCATCATCATAATTTATGTCCACTGCAGGACGAACGCCTCTCCCTGCGATCTCCAATTACCCCCTGTCCTGCGCCAACCGATTCCAACTAGCGCCTGCACATTTCCTAACTTAATCGCCCCACCTAGTCTTCTGTCGTCCTTGACTGTGCTTCCCTTCTCTTGGTACCCATCCTGCAACCCTAATGGTCGAACGGTTATCTAACCTGTGCATTACATGACCTGCCAAGTGCCATTATTTATCTTAATGTCAATTAGAAAATCTGCTATACCCGTTTGCTCTCTGATCCACACCGTTGTCTCTTAACATTATGCCTAACATTCTTCGTTTCATTGCTCTTTGCGCGGTGCTTAACTTGGTCTCAAGCTTCTTTGTCAATCTCCAAGTCTCTGCCCCATATGTCAGCACCGGTAAAATGCAGTCATTGTACATCTTCCTTTTCAGTGATAATGGTAAGCTTTCATCAGGTGCTGACACTGTCTGCCGTATGTGATCCAACCCCAGGAACTATAATTTTACTTTAACGATCATCTCTTCTTTTTTTGTTTGTCACACTTTCCTTTATTTACAATGCTTAAAATAGGCGAACACCGATTAGACTCATGGCCATGGGCAGATAGCGGGTCTAAACTAGAATGTACAGCTACAGGCAACAAATTGTGTTTACAAAGCGAGCAACACATAAGAAATCACTTTTAGTTTCTACTTCGGAAAAAAAAAGATTGAATAAACATGAAGTGTGAATCAGCAAAAGGTAATGCATGAAAGGAAAACAAGAAATGCACATCGCACCGTAACAACAGCATAAAGATATATAAGATAATAAAGATTATGTCATGCATGCCAATTGCATATTTATTTTGAATAAAAAGATTTAAAAAAAAAATAACGCAATGATTTGTGGCCAGCTTTTTCAAATTTCTGGTTTACATAGGATATAGTGAACTGGCTTGGAGTTGCTCTATCATTTCTTTTGCTTTGTGTGCCCCCTGTAACCACATTCATGTTGACTGTTGTTCTGGAGCATACACACTTCTCTCTACAACCAACTTCCCTTAATTTGCGTAGTTGCGGCCAATGGGCAGTCAGACCCTTCATGCATGTGATCTTTCGATGTTGAGAGTGCTGAACTACTCTGCAACTTGTTTAGTTCAACCTGCCAGATAATTCGATCTATTTCGTCGGTCCCGTCAGGGTCAAGTTAATGGAAGTCAACTGTACTCTGTAAGGGAAGTTTTATGTTATGTTGAATTCCAATGGCGGAGTCGGAGCAGCCGACGGACTCCGCGAGCGAGCACTCGGCTCTGGCGCAGAGCATCGCCTCCGAATCCGCGAGTGGAACACAACCTGTGCCGCCGGAGCAAGGCGGAAGCGGAACTTGTATCGCCGGGTTACCCAGGATACCTTGCGTGTTGTCATTTCCTTCCGCTGTTTGCTGCCAGCACCGCCGCACCGGTCACTTGTCTCTTCAGCGCCGTTCACCTGTCGTTTTTTTTTTAAAAGTGCGGAATGGGTATCTCGTCAAGCGTGCAGCAGCTTTTGCTTCCTCGCAAGTCGTGACCGGTGGCGCCTCCTAGCAGACAAACGTGGTAAAGGAAATACGTCACGCAGAGTTCCGGTCCATTCCGCCGATTTTGGCGGAGTATCTTTTTCTGCTCCACGGAGTGACTCCCGCTCTGAATCCACTCCGACTCTCTCATTGGAACACCTGACTCCCGCTCTCACTCCGTCATTGGAACAAACTTGCTCCGAAATGAGCAGAAAAACTTGCTCCGACTCCGCCATTGGAATTCAACATTAGAGTCCTGTTACGCACTGTGGTGTGTGACACTCTTTGGATGCCATTTTTTTTTTTCTCTCCTTTCTTTTTTGATGAGCACAGTGTCTCAGACGCAAGCCATGGATTCCCTTCAGGAGCTAGGCTGTGACGTCGTTGGCTGGTACCACTCACACCCGACATTCATGCCGAACCCGTCGGTGCGGGATCTCACCACACAGCGCGACTACCAGGCTCTCTTCTCCAGCCAGGGTAGGCCCTTCGTGGCGGCCATCTTGAGCCCATTCTTGCAGTTGGACACAGCCATTCTGCCAGCCAAGGGGCTTGCCACCCGCACCAAGTGGTGGGTCGTGCGAGATAATGATGATACGGGCCGTGCAGGTGAGTCGAAGTGTGACTGGCTGTAGCTGCTACTTAAGATAAAAGTGCAAAACGACGACACACATGTAGAGCGACACCCACAGTAAACCTGTGTGTGTCAGTGTGGTACTTTGTGTGTGTCAGTCTATATCTCCGTCATAGTTTTCTTGCCTTTTACCTAAAGATTCGAATCTGATATGTCAAAATTTTCAACCTAATGGCAATAGCTGAGCTGTGCGAACGGCTCCATGGCAAGAACTCACCTAGTTTTCAACTTAACCAACTATTGGGTGAGTTTGTGATGCAAACACAGTCATTGCCACAATCATTAACTGTCACATTTATCCGATTTTATGCACCTCTTTCTTCTAAGAAAATGGTCCCGAAATTGGCCGCACATTACAGCCAATTAAGAAACAAAAGTGTATTTGTGGTCTGAGTGTCTGAGAGATATACGACTTGACGCTCTGCTTGCGAGTTCCACGCGCCACGCACAACTGCAAAATTTGGCTGAGATGTTCGCAGCAGCTTTTGCTATCTGCGGAGTGCATTTTTTCACCACGCCTGATGGGTGGTTCAGGAGTCCTTTAAAGTAAAGGTTACTTTTTGTGCCATGCCAGTAGCAGTAGTGCCACACCATGTGTTCCCTGGATATCATAGCCTTGCATGTATTGCAGGAAGTACTCGAAAAGTGATTAGTCCTGACCTGGGCCATTATCTCATTCGTGATCGTTGGGGAGTCAGCTTCGCAAGCAGTCTATATTGTAAAAATGTTTGTTTCACCATTCTTTCACCTCATTTTCGCTTTTGCGTGCACTGCACGTGGTAAGCATGCTTTAGGAGTGATTTTCTTGTGTGTTTGTTTCTCCCATTGTTTTTTTTTTTTACGTTCGGTTGCGACGGTGAGAACGATGCCAATGACCGTATGCCCGCTGTCCACCTTTGTCGCTTGTGTTCGATGTCTTGAGTTTGCTCGGGAGCGTGGTTAGCAGCATCCACCTGGTATTGCTGCTTGCGATTGTTCAAAATTATATCGCTTGAAAATTAGATCTGTCCGTCATGTAAGAAAATGAACGGCTCATACTCCCTTAAGCAATGGCTCGTACCCCCGTAGACGCGTCCTCCCCATTACAACGACAGAAGAGAAGTGAAATACTACGCTGGAATGACGAGTGGCAACAGAGCCCGCTGTGGAAGAATATGACGATGTCGAGCCATTGCCGATGATGATAGTTTTTAGCGAAGTCCGACAACAACGGCCCAGGGTCTGCATAAGCAGCTTCGCTGTAAAAATGTATATTAGATGCAGTGAATTGCAATACAGGACAAACTGGTGTGCTCCATAGACAATGATAGAGTTATCTAAGAGTCATGACGGTGGACAATATGTGTGAATAAATTTCCATTCTGTAGAGGTAAACGCTGCAGGTTTTATTTATTTATTTATTTTCAAATAGTGAAAATCGGAGGTATCTGACATAAATATAAAAAAATTGGGTTCACATCATAGTAGGATGTGCATTGTTTTGCTTTGAACAAATAAAAACTGAGGGCGCAATTCACTCGGACGTGCATTAGAATCAGATAATCATGTTAAACCATACTTAAACAATGATTACAGTTCAATGTATTGGCTAGAAAGGAAGAAAATTAATTGAAAATGCAAAATTAGAGTGATATAATTCTAATCAGCTGCCCCAGGTTGATTAACAGGCTTTGTGCAGCAGTACAAGGTATGAAAAGATAACAAAAAAGCTCGAGAGCAAGAACAACAGAAAATAATGACGTTCAAGTGAAAGTACTAAGCAGAATAAGAACAGAGAAAACAGAAGAATGAGGTAACACATCTAATTTACATAACTTTCATAGCTTACATAAATTTCACAACATTTGGTGTAACTAATTACGCAGCACAGTTGTGTAATTCACACAAATTATGTCGTTTCCGTAAACTAGTTACATAACCAAATTCTTCTGGTTTCTCTGCTCTGTAACCAGTTACATATGTTTACATAGCGTGAGTGTGATAGTGCAGTCACCATAGATGACGGAGGGGACATTGCTGCTGTAGACACCGACCAAGTTTATATTTCCGAGGTTACGTGAGGTGGAGTGGCCTTTACCTGCGACTGTGGTGGATACGTGCTTGTGTTCGTTTGAAAATTACCAGTTGCACTCATCACACAAACTGACCAGGAATATTGGCCTTCCTTTGTTGTTAGGAGCCGGCATCCCAACTCTTGTGCCTTATGCCTTCAGTGTGAAGCTCTTGAAGGCAGACCGGTCATTTGTCCAGGACGTCGCGGCGGTGGTTCACCAGCTGGTCAACAGGGTGTCATCCTGCCCTGCTCGGGTGGAGCTCTCCAAACCTTATCCCTGGCGTGCCTCACTCCGTTATTTAGACAAGGCAAGTTGTTGTCGCTTTCCAGGTCGTCATAACCCTATACTCTCGAGTAAGGGCGGCACCCCTGTGTGGGCTGCTCCCCCAACTTGGCAGCCCAAAATTTCGAAAAAAAAGAATGCCAACACAGAAGCAATTGCACTTGGCACATTGATGCCGCTCATGCACATCAACGAAGCTTTTTTGCGCGCAGCGTGATTTCGTGTGCCGCCACTAGATGGAGAGAGCTGTGCTTTGACATCTGACATCCAGTGCGCAGCCAGGGCTGGCTCCTCCGTATTCCTCTGTGGCAGCATGCAAGGTGCTGGCATCATCTTGTGTTTGTGAGGTTAGTTTTCGTAGCCAGCTCTGCCAGCTCCCTTGGCTCATCTGCCAGCTGGCAGGAGTCCGCAATGGAGAGGAAGTGTTTGGTGCTGTACAGTGCTCACGGAATGAAATGCAACAGGGAGCATTTAGTAGAACCCTGCATATAGGTACCTCAAGAGTACCATGTCATGTCGCTAGGAATCTGGTCATTGAAGGTGACGCGGACTCTGATCTAAGTGTACGCGCCAAAATTATGTCAATGTGTCACGAACTGCAGCTGGTGTAAATTAAAGTATGCACATTGTTAGGCCTAAATTGACGTGTTCCATTCCGTGAGCACTGTAAAATGCTGCATTAAAGCTTGGGGTTGTTGCGCACGTCAAGGAGCACGGTAAGCGAATAGCTGGCCACAACTTCAATGTCAACGGCATGTACATAGGTTGGTGGCTGAAGCAGAAAGAGGAGCTGGCTTCAACAAACAAATCAAGAAAAGCGTTCCGTGGGAAAGTGTGCAAGTTCCCAGAACTTGTAGCTTGAAAAATTTGACCAAATGGCCTCGTTCCATGTGAGATCCACCCCACGTTAAAATTAGAAAAGTTGTGTCATTTTATTTGAAACTTTGCACTGATTGCACCCAGTACAATTATTTTAGGTTTTTTTTTCCAAGTTTTCGAATGTGGCAAGCTTAGCCACCAAACACCTGAGCTGTACTGAAAAGCGAACCTCTCAATTGCGAAGGTGAGTCTTCGCAAAAAATAGTAAAAGTGCTCCTTAGAGTAACAGAAAAAAATTGGTGGCATTAATGCTTACGAGTCTATCTACATTAATTGTTAACTGTAGTGGCTAGTTCAGAGCACTTCCAGAGCAACATTCTTCCCTCTTATTGGGACACCGCTATTCCAATGGCTTATTGGAAGCACCTGATGAGCTGCTATTGCTCCAGAGAACAGCTGAGACTGTTCAATGTTCTCACTACATTGGCAGGGTGGACCAAAACTCGATGAACATGCTTAATTCTGGAAGCAGTGCAAGTGAGCTAGTTTGTAGGAATACTCAGCTGGCTGTAGCCAAACGGGGAAACAAGACAAGTGAAAGAATGAACAGACCAGACCAAGGCTGCCTCTTCATTCACTAATCTTGCTTCACCATTTCTGCTACAACCACTTATACTTCTGTAAATTGTTTAGCACATGCTCTACCTCGCCTTTTAGCAGCTTTTGTTCCAGTTGCAATTTCTAAGACATTTGCTTTATGCCAGCTAGTGTTGCTTGCCCACTTAGTCAATCAGCTGTTTTGCCTACTAGATGCATTATATTTTTCTAAATATGGATATTTCAGAGATGTCTTTCAATTTTATATACAAATACAGCCACGCCATTATTTAACAAATTATGGGATATAACAAGGTAAATGTAACATGCTTATAGCTGATGTTAGCATGAAACAAATACTATACGTGCTTATAACAAATATTGGACATAATGGAGGTATTTTTGTGTCGTATTCCACTTAACAAGGTGGAACTGTAAGTATATTTCCCGTGAGCAAACATTGCTACGTCCTAATTCATTTTGTTGTCTACTTGTCCGGACACCTTTGAAAACAAAGGACATTTTGTTTCTTCTTCTCCCTAATAGATGCTGGCCAGCCTCCAGTTTCACATAACAAACTCGGAAACTTCAGTGGAAGATGCTACTGAAATTTTGCAAGCCATTCACGCAGCCTTAACAGACACCTAGCAACTTCCATGTGGCATTCACATGCAGAGCATAAGCTAGCTTATTTTTTCCCAGTAATACGAGAGCTGCATTGATCTTGATTGTCATCATCATTTCTGTCTTTTAAGAAAATTAAGTGCAATGCAACCTCGTGGCTCAAACAAATCCTCGATGTACTATGCAATATACATCGGAGGCTTTGAGCTTTTTTTAACAAGTCATAGATAGTAGTCTTTCACTCCAGCATGTGCTTACCACGAAAGCAGGAATTAGATATGTGATCTTACTGTTTGCACTAGTTGATTAATTTCTCGTTCTTTTTTTTTACTGTGCCCTGCTTGAGTCTGAAAGTTTCGTCTCAGCAGTTCTTGACACTACTTCATGTACCATTACTTAATCCTTGAGCCATCAGACTTACTCCATTCAAAGGGTACAAACCTTTTCCTGGAAGCCTTTTTTTTTCTTTGGTTCTTGTTTTATACAATGCATATATTGTTGCAAATGAAGCACCATTGGTTTGCTTTTTTTACATCACTGTACTGATTCATTCATTCATTTAGTTGTATGATATGCACTGGGGACTTCAACTTTGTGACCATTTGACAACTGCAAACTGCATGCAAATAATTGGTAAAATGTTTGCTTTTGCAAATTGCTGTCTGTGGAAAGGTGCCAAGCGGTAGTCATGGTGCTTAGTGATTGTAGATATTAGCACAACAAGGAATACGTATTTGCAGCTGTTAACCATCATTCAGCAGGTTTCTGTCACCATTGATTAATCTGGTACGTTATAATTTTAAGGACGTCTCTTCCAATTACAGCTGTGAAAGAGAATAAAAAGGTTAGATTACAGCTCTACTTAAAAATACTATAGATTCGGACAGCCATAATGTGCTAATTTTGGCTCGTTGGTATATGTATGTATATATGGTTGGTATATGTCTGAAGAAAACGAGTAACAGCCATGACCTGGTAAAAATGAAAATAGTACTCCAACCTCTGCAGTTTCATGTTGTGGTTTTTCAGCATCTCACTGGGTTTTCTTATTGGTTGTCTTGTTTTTGAGAATCACATAAAACTTAAAATCATTGTTGTCACTACAATTATTTTACTGTTCAAAATGTATAATAAAGATATTGTCACCGGAGATTGACTTATTTCCCTACTGATTTTGCTCATATTGAAAAGTGAGCCTTGCATGCAGGCACAGTTTCACTGTAGGGCCTGTTTACATACATTATGAGCACATTGTTTGCATATGCAGTCTGATATATTGTCAAAGGAGTACGCACTTAGTAGTCTGCCATTATCACCGAGATATGACATAAAGGCCCACAAACAAATTTGCATTATGGGATACAATAAAAGTGAGCCTATGTGATGCATTGTGGTGGATTTGGACCCCCAGCACTCGCCAGTGGCACAAAAAGCCTCAGCCAACATGCGGTCAAATTATTACGTTTGAGTCACTGATCATGATACATCTAGTTCACTCTGTTGCCCACTTCTTCCAAATAAAAGTGAAGGAATGTTCATATTATGTTGGCTCTATTACTGGCTTGGTGCTTCCATTAACAGTGGGAAGTACAGTAGACCTCAAGAAATGCAATTATTGAAGGAAATCACTTATTATACTTAATTATAATAAACCTCAACATCTTGTTTATAGGACCTTATTGGGGGAGTGTAGTGCTGTTTAACTCGCAATAAGACTACACACAAATAGTTAATGCAGACAACACTACACAATGAAGTATAAAAGACACCGTGCTTTCTTGCGGGATTGCTCAGTAATGTTGTTCTGCTGCTGATGAGGTCATGGGTTCAAGTCGCAGTCATGGCAGTTGCTTTCAAAGGGACCAAAATGGAAACCCGTAGCCCTTGCATTGCTTTAGTATGTGAAAGCCCGTAATACTTGTTTTTCAGAACACCACACTTGAACAGACTCAAAACTAACATTCAATCAATCTAGATTGATTTGTTTAGCGTTCTAGAGAAGTCGAATTGGTCCACAGCAAAGAGAGGACTAAGTTGCAGAGCAAGTCTTTGCTGAAGGGGCTGCGTCCACGTTGCAACCCACAGTGATGACTACCTTGAGTATTGGGAACCGATTGCCTATTGCTACTGCCGGACGTAACCATTGATGTGTCCACTAAATCTTTTTTGTACATTACTTATTCCTTCGCAATTTAAATTACAAATGATTGAACCACTACTTTCACCTAGTGGTTGAGCATTCTCTCAGGTCATGGACTGCTCTATGCTACTGCCAGTTTTGAGTCGAAGGCAGACAAAGAGGGCACCACACTGCAGTAAATAGTAAAGGTACTGTTATGTGTTGGCATACAGAAACTCTTGTCAAAATCTCTACTATGAAGCAAGTTTGCTAGACTAGCTTCAAGGTAGTGACATTCCCCCTTTCCCACAGCTTCCATGTCTAATCTTCCTCCATGTAGGAGGAGGAAGATTAGAGGAGGATGATACATGTATTATCAACACTCGTTCTTGAAACTGTATTCTTTGCAGTAAATTCTTATCCATGTGTATGTCGGCATGAACCATGCTTTGGAACCTTTAAAAAAGTCACTGCTAACCAGCCAAAATGCCACGTGACCCTGCTAAGTGAATCACACATGAGCAATGATGGGAAAGTGCAAGGATAATTGGGGTGCCAGAATGGCACTCTCTTGCAACTTATATCGGTAACTTCGTAAAAAGTAACCCTTACAGTGGTGCGAAAAATATTATGGGGAAATGTAATTGCGTTTCTTTCGTGTTGAAATGTGATGAAATTACCTTTCGTTGACTATAGTTCACCATTTTTAATGGCGAGATGTTATATCATAGGAGCCGGTATAGCATAACAATAATGGCAGAACCCATCCTGTCTCACACAAAGGTTGTTGAGGCTTTTTATGCAGCTGAAATTGTAGCTTACAGGAACACGTGCGTAAAGCGAAGTGCACCAAAGTACTGAGCTTGAATATGATGAACTGTTACAAAATACTGATTTAGTAAAGCACTTGCGAAGTCTTCAGTAGGTGTTCTCACACTTTTTGGACTACCAAAATGTATGAGAACTCCCTTCGTACAGCTTTCCTATCCTTGATGTTAGTTTGCTGAGATTTGCATACAACCGAGAATTTTTTTTTATTCTTGAGAGTAATGCATGACGTTTATGATGTGCCTACATGTGATGTGTATCTGTCCGACATCTACCCTGTCTCCACTTTTCTGATTAGGCTTGTTTTAATCGTGTGGCGATGAAATGTGTGTGTATAGGAATGATAATTGAGTGGCTGGACGCTCGGAACAGTTTTCAGGGTACTTGCGGCCCACATCCTACTGGAATGTGTTGTAAGGGCCCTTTCCACTTGCGGTGAATGGCTCCCTTTGCGAGCTGGTGGGGCCCCATTTATTTCCATGGTCCCCAGTGCCTTAGGACAACACAATCTCACTGTAAGTTTTGATACTCTTTTTATTTGTTTTGTGTAGTTTCCAAAACATGTGCATTTACACTCATTCATTTTGCAGTTCACTCACTTGTGCTGTGTGCATCATTCACCTATGTGATTCCATCTTTAGTACTTTACGGCATTACATTTTCTGTATGATACACCGACTAGGTGTATTAGAAGTTTCCCTGCGTGCGGTAATCTAGTTCTTACCAGGGAGTTTTGTATACATCAAGCAGACATTGCAAATAAAATCCCGATGCACCGCATGCCGATTCCACATGGAAGCTCTGCTTGAATGCGGTAAAGTCGTCTGGACATTGAGGTCTAAAGTACGCAAGACTTAGCAGCTACACATGCATTGTTATCTTTAGCAAATTTCATTGAAGTATGCTGCAGAATACACTGCCACCTGCATTGCTTGTTCCGCTGAAGATGCACTGTGGAATATATTTTTCAGTGAAGTTATTAAGTATTGAAATGTTCTTTGTCACTGCAAAGTAGTGGGGAATAATTTTGGTGCTAGTATGTATGCGGGTTCTTTGTACGCAGGCACTAGACAGTTCTAGTGCTCATTGTTATCATGCAACCGAGTGTCTATAAACCAAATTGCGAGGTTTAATCTTTTAAAGCAGCACACAGAGAAACCATAGCGATGGGCTTTGGGTTAATTTCAACGGCTTCGGGTTCTGTAGTGTCAACCTACACTCCGTTTCACATATAGCAGAATGCTGCAGAGGCTAGAGCAACTTTTCACACTTCTTGCATTTGTGACCAAATAAGTGCGTGTCACATGACAGCAAGAAATAGGAAAGTGCCGCATGAAAATAAACGGAGTGACATGTTTGCACGGTGGCTAGCTTCCACAGCACACTGTCTGCATTCGTGATCAAAACGTAAGCATAAAGCAAACAAGCAATACTTCTCTACGTTAGTTTTAATAAATAAAGAAGTCAGTCTGTTAAAGGTGCCTCATATCGAAAACTGACTTCACTACGAAATGCACGGAGTGATCCATTTCTTACTTCATACTTGATCCATACTTGCGTGGCTGCAGCAGCATTGCCTACTAAATATGAAACAGAGTATAAGTTGTGCAAAAACATTTCTGCATTCTGCCTCCATAGGAAAGTGGCCGAGAGTCGAACCTGTGACCTTGTGCTTAGCAGCATAATGCCATGGCCGCTGAGTCAACCTGCCTATTTTACTCTTTCGTGTCCAACATCTTGTCTCACCTGATGACATGGCATCGAGCAGTTGCAGCGGTCAAGTAGACAGGACAAAGTGAGGAAAGCTTATTTTGTCTTGTTATTATTTTATTGCTCTTCCGGGTTTTTTTTCGTTTTTTTTTGCAATCAAGTAGTAGGCAATAGATAAACATTGATAGAAGCGTCTTTGTGGCACAATCTCCTATTAGGCATGAATCTGTAAAGAAGAATGCATACCTCTCAGGGAAAATTACTCAAACAATGCGATAAACCATTTAACTAACGACATTTTTATGCTTTGTCGAAATTTCCTGTTTGTTTTGTTTCTTAGTGAAGGAATGGGCTTCTCAACAATTGAATATTAAGAGGAAGCTTTAGCTCGGGCCTAACTCCGATGCGGCTTATTCAAATATATGTGAAACACAAACTTTTCTGAGAACCCCTGAACTGATTTTAATAAAATTTGTTGCATTTGAGAGAGAAACTTTAATTCCAGTGACTGTTGGAAATGGAATTTTGACATAGCTCCTGAATTTTTTCAAAAGAATTTTCAAAAATCCGAAAAAGATAGGTGCACGAAGTTTATTAATTAATAACTTTGCATCAAGAACAGATATCGCAGTACTGTAAATGGCGTCCATTAGATCATTTGAAGCAGACAAATTGGATGTCAAGTTATATCTTGCGTGAATTTGTTACGTTGTTTACAAGGGTTCTGTATTTCCATATTACTAAATTTTTTCAGGCTTGCGTAACATATAAATTTTGTTAGCTTTAGATGTACTATCAGGTGCAATTCATAGAATTGTGATAACGTTTTTCATTGCTAAGTTACAGAGCTTTAAACTTGATAGTTTCAGTTTGACAATTTTTATTTTTAACAAAAAAATTAACAATCTAAATAAAAAATTCGAAACAATTAGTAACTAGATTTTAAGTTTTTCTTTTAAATGCAACAAACCTCGTCAAATTTCGTGCTGTGGTTGCTGAGAAAAACGAATTCTTTTTCTACATGTATTCAGATGGGAGCACCCAAGTTAAAGCTTCCTCTTAAGAAGCTCTGCGAATTATACAACCATACAAAAGTGCTCATTAAGCAAGCGTCTCGTATTGTTGTCACACATGCACGTTCAAGTTTTTCTATTGCAATTGGCTTCCTTCAGCGAGATTTCGCACAGAGGAGCCAGTTGCGATAAAAAAGATTTGCTCCTAATCGCCTTCGGTTTGTGCAAAAGCTCGCTGAAGGGAGCCAAACATAAAAAAAGTTCTGTGCCAATTGGGCTTGATTGCACTTGAATGTGCCCACATGACACTGTTATTATATGTCATAATAAAATATAGGCGAGGGAAAGTGGCGCCGTAACTGAGGGAAAGTGGTGACGTAACTGAACAAGACGCTACTCCAAACAGTATGTGTGAACAGTTTGGTGTGAGCAGTGCTTTTTGGCATGCAAATTGAGCTAATGTAAGCTAATTGTAAGCTAAGGCAGTCACAAGAACTTGGACAATGCACTGATCGAGATGGCATGCATTGGGGCCCACTTGTGAGCAGTACATGTATGAGGGAAAACTTAGAAAGGTTTGAAGCAATGATTATGCATGAAGTGTAGATTCAAACCAGATATGCGAGTATTATGAAAATAGCTTTCTCCTTTTATATTTATTCTTGCAGAATGCAGATTTGTGCAGCTTAAATGTTGAGCCCCCTATCTATCAAATGTAAATTTAGGTTTTACTTTTCATATTTATCATGTAGAAGGTGCATGTCATGGGTAGATAGTTGAGATATTGTGTCTTACAGCTTTCTTGAGGGCTTGATCAATGTCACTGATGAGGTCATCACAGTTTTCAATCCCTACGGAGAGCCTGATGAGGTTATCGGTAATGCCGAGTGCCTTCCTTTGGTCCTCAGGTACTGATGCATGAGTCATGATCACTCTGGAAAAAAAAAAGAAAGAAAGAAATGAAAGTCCTGTTTTTAAGAAGGAAGTACCTGGCATGTAGCCAAGAAAGCCTATCTGAAATGCCAGTTTTTTGCTTTTTCTTTAAAGGGAGTCTAATGAGAAAAAGGCCAGTATTAGTAAGTGGTACCCTGCTACTGTACCAAAAACACCACCGTGAGAAGAAACTTGGCAAGTCATAAAAGGCACAAAAAGTAAAGGTGGATGGCACTGCTGCCTTGAAGTTCCTGCACCAGCTTCCTGTGACATCACGAATTTCGACAGCATTTGCTTGGGTTTAGTTAATTGTTTACTGTTAAAAATGGACTACATTGTCTTCTGAAGGAGCCAGAGATGGTATAATGGCAAGTTTCAAGGGCGTTTCAAAATTAAAAAATTAAATTGTGGGGTTTTACATGCCAAAACCACTTTCTGATTATGAGGAACGCCGTAGTGGGGGACTCCGGAAATTTCGACCACCTGGGGTTCTTTAACGTGCACCTAAATCTAAGTACACGGGTGTTTTCGCACTTCGGCCCCATCGAAATGAGGCCGCCGTGGTCGGGATTCGATCCCGCGACCTCGTGCTCAGCAGCCTAGCACCATAGCCACTGAGCAACCACGGCGGGTAAGGGCTTTTGACTCAGCCAATGCTGCCCAAATAGGATAAGCTACATTGAAATCTGTGGGATCACAGTGACGCAGGGGTGCAGAGGTTCTAACACAAACTTGGTAAAAAACAAAAAAAAAAACATTTTCATTTTCTATTCTACTACTCAAACCTGTCATCACGAAGTTAATGAAAGTAAAGTCTTGAAAGAATACTTTGTCAGTCTAAACTTGCTTAGCGTTTCTCATTAGTCTCCCTTTGAGCTGTGTAAATTTCAGAATTGCTTGTGACACATATCGCAATTCTGCACTACTTCATCTGAACTGCTCAATAATTTTGACGTCTCCATTTATCAGAAGATGTGAAACTAGCCCCACTCATGAAGCAAAAATTCCTAAAAATATGGTGCAATAGGTCTGGCCGTGCTTAAAGTAGCCTTTTGTAACTTAAATATTGCAATGAGCGTCTTGATACTTGTGTCTAGTAGCTATTGAAGATATCATCAATAAAATGTATGTGGAATGTTCATTCAACGTGTTCACTTATGCACATTGTTGATGAGACACAGCAAACATGCTTTTACTGTTAGGCCAACATGCATTTCAGTTATGTCACTTTTCACCTGCATGAGCAACATTGTGTATTCTGAACTGTTGGGATTGGCCTGTTTAGTTCTGATAGAATAGTTAGATTTTGAACATACTGCAACCATGATCAATGACATATTTATATCATGCAAAACCCCTTAACTGGAGTGTTTGAGGTATCAAAACAAAATAATGTTTTGCAATCATTGCTAGCCAATTTTAAAACTGGTGATATAGTGAGAATACATAGAGAAGGGACGTAGGGTGCTATCCACTGAAAAAAAAAAGTTAACTTAGATGCATTTTCTCCTTTCCCAGAAATAAGTAACAGCAGATTATGCAATCAATACTACATCGGGTAATCTGAACATACATCATCATCATCATCAGCCTGGTTACGCCCACTGCAGGGCAAAGGCCTCTCCCATATTTCTCCAACAACCCCGGTCATGTACTAATTGTGGCCATGCCGTCCCTGCAAACTTCTTAATCTCACCCGCCCACCTAACTTTCTGCCGCCCCCTGCTACGCTTCCCTTCCCTTGGAATCCAGTCCGTAACCCTTAATGACCATCGGTTATCTTCCCTCCTCATTACATGTCCTGCCCATGCCCATTTCTTTTTCTTGATTTCAACTAAGATGTCATTAACTCGCGTTTGTTCCCTCACCCAATCTGCTCTTTTCTTATCCCTTAACGTTACACCTATCATTCTTCTTTCCATAGCTTGTTGCGTCGTCCTCAATTTAAGTAGAACCCTTTTCGTAAGCCTCCAGATTTCTGCCCCGTAGGTGAGTACTGGTAAGACACAGCTGTTATACAGGTTTCTCCTGAGGGATAATGGCAACCTGCTATTCATGATCTCAGAGTGCCTGCCAAACGCACCCCAGCCCATTCTTATTCTCATTATTTCTGTCTCATGATCCGGATTCGCAGTCACTACCTGCCCTAAGTAGATGTATTCCCTTACGACTTCCAGTGCCTCGCTGCCTATTGTAAATTGCTGTTCTCTTCCGAGGCTGTTAAACATTACTTTAGTTTTCTGCAGATTAATTTTTAGACCAGATTAATTTTAGACCAATTTTTAGCAGTGCAGCGGTGGCGTAGAGGTAGAACACCCGCCTCGTGTGCAAGAGGTCTGTGGTTCGAATCCCGGTGCCGGCAATTTTCCACCGGATTAAAAAAAAAAAATCCGCGTGTTGGTAAAATTGCATAAACAGGCCTGGAGTGTGTCCTGATCCCGGTGACCAGAACCGGTAACGCACTCCCTCACCAGAGCAGGATTGGCCACAACCTCCTATATGAACAACACAATTGTGAACATACAAAGAGGAGTTTTTTCCTGTTAGTGTCTCTAGTGTGTGCATATGTTTTGTGCCAAATCCTCTAGGGCATCAAAGCACCAATTTGCTGAACTGCAAAGTTTTGCTATTCTATATGCCACTTGTAAACAGTTGCAATTTTTTTCCATATTGTTAGTCATAAAAACTATTACTGCTACAAAAACAAATAAATCAAAATTTGTCATGTAAGGTATACTCACGGCAGTTCAGCGAGACTTTCAATGGAGCCAAGACTTTCAGCCAAGGTGATTATCTTGAGATTCTTGAGGAAGAGCGTGGATTCTTTGAGGCCACCCTTGAGCATGAAGGTCACCATGCCGCTGAACCCGGAGCACTGGCGTTTGGCTACCTCATGCTGCGGGTGACTGGGCAGGCCTGCATGTTTTAGCCATTTGTGTGTAAATGAAAGAGTGCTTATCTGTGCTGTCTTTGTCTTTTGAGAAAAACTCGCAGGGCCGCATGTTACACTTGAGTGACAATAATGTGGTAGCATGATGGTGTCCTATCATTTCATTATGATCCGTTGACATCCACATGAACTTCCTTTCCCTTCTGTGGTCTGCCAAGAACAACTACAGTTAAATCTCGATATAACAAACTTCAATATTATGAAATTCCCAATATAACGAAGCACTTAACTTTTCGTAACCTCTTGTCCACATTATTATAACTAAGTGTGTTTATATGCAATTTCAATATAACTAAATTTCACTGCCGCTGTAAAGGAATGCCGAGACAATAAATCGAAACTTCCACAGATGTAGATGGTCAGTTAAATTATAAGCGGCAGCTTGCAAACGCACCTCTCAAATCGCACGCCGCGCGACAAGAGCGACCACCGAAGTGGAGCTACATGATATTCTGCATAATGTACAAGTGCGATAAGATCCTATCGTGCTCTGCACTCTGTTTGCTTTAAGTGCGAGTGAAAGTGCAGGCTTAAACAAGAAAGATCGCTTCACGAGTGCCACCTTCCTGCACGAGCAAAGGGAAACAAGGGGAGGGGAGCGAGGTCGTGGCAACATTATCAAGGGCGTGCGAGGGAAAGGAGTGGGGGATAAGTTGGCGGGCGTCTCAGCCATGGCTGCATGCGGCTGTAAGCGCAGCTGAGTACATATGCAGCCGCGCACCCTGCTTTAGAGGTAATCTGCCGCGTATGCAAAGAGTGGGCGTGCCAAGACGGCATGGCATAATGTGAACAGTCCTCCAGCGCGTTTAGTATTAGAGGTTGCATAATCTCGAGTTTCAGTAACCCGTTGGTGCGAGAAGCAGATGACACATTCGCTCCCAGCTGCCGGTGCTTTTCATGATACTGTCGTGCCAATGCGGGCGACGCTATCAGCCGCCGTGGTGGAGTGCACGCAAAAGCGTGGCTGGCTTCGCTTAATCCGTACCGCCCATGTGAATGATTACCTTATGATCTACTTCACCTACATACGTATACTCTCTACCTTATGAGCTATTACATATGCTCCAATGTTAGTAATTCACCAGCAACACAACAGCCCAATGCCTCTGCGGTATTGTGACGCCTGCGAGGACATACCTTCAGACAAACATATCAGATGCATGGGCAGTGGACGGTTTGCTTTAAAAGGAAGAGTGTTTAGCATAGGATATGCTAATGCAGCTGATCATTGTCATGCAAAGAAAAAGACTGATCTATGAAAACAAGTTTTGATATCCCTGCATTTCGTTGACGTATCTGCTGATGCTCACCTGGGTGGATGACCTTCTCTACAAGAGGGTGGGCTTCCAAAAACTTTGCCACCCTGAGGCCATTCTCCATGTGCTTCTCCATGCGAACGTGTAGGGTTTTCAGGCCACGGTTGACGAGGAAGCAATCGAAAGGCGATGGCACAGCGCCAGCAGCTGCATAGCACGTGTGCAAGTGACTTGCTTATTGAACTTGGTTAGAGATCACAGGCTTAGGAGACACGTGAAAGAATTAACGCTCTGTGCCTTCTGCACATTTCTTCCCGACACTGAGAAAACACTATGGTCATTGGCCATTCCTTGTGCTCCCTAGTATGTCAGTGTGACTGACCTCTAGGAGATCATGTTCTTACTCTCAAGTTTCGCTAATTCTTATCTTGGCCGTTAATACATAAAACAGACAGCTGAGGAAAGTTGCTTCGTGCATTATGAATGTATTAATATCTCAATATAAGCTGCTGTTTTACTCTGCCAACATACTTTGCATAGAGGGCAGGTCTGAACACCCCAGCTAGCACTTCAGATATCTGTTGATGAAACTGTGGATTTGACAAACCTTGCACATTAGGTCAAAGTCTTTGAGAGGCAAGTAAGTAAGTAAGTAAGTCAGCCACATTGTCATTGTAATATACTCACCGTTTTGGAAGTATCGTAGTCGTTCATTAATCTCCTTGTCATTTGTGCAGATGGCACCCATGACCACATCCGAGTGCCCTGCAGATTTAATAGCAAGCGTTAGCTACTGCTTGGCAATATGGTATATCTACCAAGCACTATCATGTGGTGAAGCAAACTCACAGTTGATTGCAAGTGATTATAAGTGTGTTATAATTATTTAATAATATTGAAGCATTCTTACTCATTTCAGGTGAGCAATCACAGTAGACATTAATCTGCGTGGCTTTAGCTCTTAATAGCTCGTGCGATACCAGCGTGATGTTCAAGATTGAACTACTGAAATTCAAATATATCGGTTCGTAATCATGCAATATTCATTTAAGATGCTGTCTTCATTTGTTTGACAGAAGCTGGCTTACTAGGTACTAACAGAAAATGAAGTAAAAATATTTTCTTTTAGAATTTTGCCCACGAACTGTAGCATGTCAGTGTTACATCATGAATTCCAAGCTATCTTTGCACACTTGGGCAGTTTCTCAGTGGAGAAACCTTTCTAAACAGCATTCAACTTTGGGTTTATTTGTAAAGGACTGTAACCCTTGCCTATCAATAAAATTCTAAGTAGTCCTGATCGGATTCTGACCAAATCTGGCAGCTTGTTCAAATCTTTCACTCTCGCCACATGCATTAGGACTGGTGTTCTAGGTGTTCCAGGAATCAAATTTGCAAGTCTAGATTAACTTCGTATTCCTCTTTCATGTCTGTTTAACTTGCAAGCCAGCGAGTGGATTAAAAATAGCATAAAAATGCTTGTTACTCGTGCGAGCCGAGATCTTGATCTTGATGACAGTTCTTGTGAAATGGGCACTTACCGTTCATGTATTTAGTGAGAGAATGGACGGAAACATCTGCTCCAAGCAGAAGAGGCTTCTGCAAGCAAAGAGTTGTGCGCAAGCGAAGTTTTAGTTTTGCTCGGTTCCAACAGAGAGGTCACCAATTAAACCTCAAGACTTGACGCGAGTGTAAAACGCACCTGGAAATAGGAAGACATGAAGGTGTTGTCAACAGCGACAATGGCCTTGCACTTTCTTCGGACAATCTCGCAGGCCCCCTTGATGTCGACAACTTTCATGGTCGGGTTGCTTGGCGTTTCCAGCCATACAAGCTTAGAAGAAGGAGTGAACAAAATAAGTGAGAAAGAAAAAAGTTAAGCGAGTCATTTTGTTATTAGACTGAGTCAGCTTATCGGCCCACAGTGTTTGCACTGAATACCGAAATAACAAATTTATTGTTCTAAGCCTTTTGAGTAAACATAACAGCTCTCTCAACACTTTTTGTTCATGCGTTAATTAAAACAAAGAACATTAAAAAATGTTTCTTTTTGTTTTAAAAAGATGTGCTGAACAGACTGATATGCAATTCAGAACACTTGGGAATGTAATTTTCAGCCTTTAGACTTCATCCAATTTTCATTAATTAAAGCATGTATAGTTGCAGACAGCTCAATACAGGGTGCCCAAATTCATTCAGATTTCACCATATTGTCAAATTCGCCATCCTTTCAACACTGATTGGCTTATAGAAAGGGTGGCTACCCGTCTTTTCTGATGACTGAAAATGTAATAAACTGGTGAAATTGGAAGGGGCCCAGAATAACTCTCCTAGCCTGAGAAAATTGTTTAGAGCAACTTTTACTAGCATTAAAATGTTTGAAAAGTTATTCCCCATCCCCTCATTTTTTGCATCTGTATCAAACCTTGCAAACACAGAAAACTACGTGCCTCAATGTCATTTCGTTACTTACAAACACAATACCTACTTTTGTGTTGGGCTTTAGTGCAGCCTCGAATTTCTTTAGATCTGTGGCATCGACAAACGTCACTTCGAACCCTCGAGGTACCAGCAAGTTCCTGAACAACCTGTTTGTACCTGAAAATGTCACACATTACTCTCATTGAAACAGCTATTTTAATGAAACAGTGTTTGTGGACCTGCAAAACAGCTAGTGGGTGGCGACGTTCCTCACCTCCATATAGGTCGTCAAAGCTGACCATGTGATCACCGGGATTCAAGAGGTGCGTCAGGTTGTGTGTGGCTGCCAGGCCTGAAGCGTATGTGAGAGCTGGTGAGAATAAGGAAAGAAAAATACATGTGAGTCAACATTTGCAGTTTGCACAACATGCAAAAGCTGGAATTATGTATGTGGTGTGATGTCATCAAGTCCGAATCACTTGTTGCTACCTCTACTGAGTATCGCAATTATATTCAATAGAAATAAAGAAGAAGGGTACAGTTCAAGATGGCCACGATCTACTGATTGTTCAAATGTCTTGGCAAATAATCAGTAGAAAACTGCAAAGTTAATTGGTGGTGTTTTCCAATCCGAAGCTGGCACCTTGGCAGGGACGATTTCACAGTGGAAAGATGTTTGATTTCAACCATGTGATGTTCAAAAGAAACACTAAGTACTAAATAAAATTAGATTGGTTGATTAGTTTTTCAGAACTGTCTACTTTTATTTAGGAGAAGAGGGTCAATTTCTTAGCGAATAAGATCAAGACCAATCTTCTGTGGCCCTATTTGCATCAATGTGAAATCAAGGGTTCTGCAGTACTAATGTGGCATATTTTAGCTGCATTCAAGCAAGAAAAGTTCTGAAATATTGTCAGTATGAGTTGGAATGAGCTTACTTCAGGGTGCAGTGGAATTGTTTCTCATTGATAATTAAGTTGCATTGAGTAGACGCTGTCAAATGCTATGACATGTACGAATGCCGAATTTGCACTGCTAATCTAATTTTGTTCTTGCGGCCTTTCTTACTAAGTTCCCGCTCATTGATAAGGTCAGTTAATTTGTAAAAACGAGATGTATTATATCAATCTATATCGCCATTTGTTTTTAGTGTTCCTTCACGTGTATGAATAAATTGTAAACACACTGGTGCTCTGCCCTCATTGAAATGCAGTTGTGCCGTGGCCAGGAATGCATATATCTGAACCATTGGGGACGCGGGGGGGGGGGGGAGGGGGGGTGGTACAATACCAAAGTGGTTTTGCATGATAGTACATTACAGAAACTGCAGCTATGTTGGCTGAAAGTTTTGAAGTTTGATGATTTGAAAGGGCATGCATAGAAAAAACATGGGGGACCAAGACAGACAAAAAGGATGACACAAATGTCTGTTGCATTAAGCTTGAGCTTTGTGGTCATAAAAAAGTGACATTGGTATTAAAGCACAGTAAAGCGGCTCAATTGCATTTAAGTGAGAAACAAATGTATAGGAGTACCATCTTAGATGTTTCTGTCACTTGGCTAGCAGGAATTAACATATCAGCATAGCTGGAACTCTAAATATGTAGAGAGGGAGAGAAAAGAGAATCCTTAAGCTTGTTGAGAGTTTCGCGACAACGCATAGCAAAGATTAGCACCATGGTCATTTTGTCAGCGAACCAGATACCTGTGTCTCGTCTGGCGATTTGTTATGCTATCTTGCATGTACCACTTGTACATACTTGAGAAACCATTCGATCATTGTCACAACCTATCCTTCGAGCTTATCTTTGAGAGGCGTCTGAAGACTGCGACCTGTGTGCTATCGTCCAAGCGCTCAGCTGAGGCTTGTCGGAAGAGCTCTGGAGATGGATGTCGGAGAGCAGTCCACCCGTAGCTTCAGCCATACAGCCAGAGCTTTTGCAAATGATATCTGAATATGTCATTGAAGTATCAGCCGGGTGGACGGATATCGGTTGCTCCATCCGTATCGCCACCTTATTTGTGGCGGCACTGGATGAGCAACTCGCTTGCAGCGGCGACTTTTTGAACGTGGGCTAGTTATCATCATCGGATAACAGCGGCAACACTTCTTGACAAGAATTTGCCCTTGTCGCGGCCTTTCCCAGAAGCCCGGCTGCGAACGGAATTGCTACACAGTCTCGTTGCTTGCTTCACTGCCACATAAATACTATGTGGGCATATCGCACTACCTTTCCCTTCTTTGAATCTGATATTCTTGAGAGGGATATGCCTGCGTCTCTTACTTCGCTCACTGTGGCTTCGGCTTTCCATACCTCTGAGAGTGGCCTATCACAAATTTTTGTGAGGTTAACTTTAAGCGATATCAGCAGTAATTGAGCAAGGAATGTTTCAGGCTGGAGCCGGAATTTCGACAAGGGAGCTTGCCTTCGTCAAGGACACTCCCCTCACCGACAAGCCCCCTTTGCCGAAGCATTGAATCTAGAACGACAGAAAGCTGAGCTAGTTGGTAAGGATTCATTATGCGAAATAGAAGTGAGGCGTGCAGACAGGACACAAGAGTAGAGAAGTAGACAACACGAACGCCACCGTTCGTGTTGTCTACTTCTCTACTCTTGTGTCCTGTCTGCACGCCTCACTTCTATTTTGCACCTTGAATCTAGCCTGAGACGCCCCTCGTCCTACATAAACCTGTTTCGCAAATGTTTCAGTTTGCAGGCGACGCGTTCCTGCTGTTCACTTTCGAAAGATGCTATGTGTGAGAATGTTCTGCTTAATTTCATTCGTACGTGATGTGTCGCTTCCGATGCGGCACGCCGCTGCAAGCATGGTCACAAACATGGGCATCGCTTCTCGTGTCTGCGGTGTTACGCTAATCTGCCGCGCGTACTGCACGAATCGCAGACGTACCGTACTTTGCGTGCTCCAGGGCAGCGATGCACTCTTCCAGGCACTGGCGGGTCGGGTTGCCGGACCTCGAGTACTCGAATTGCTGCAACGCACAGGATAAAGCAAGAGGCCACACTTAGCTTTTTACAGAACTTTAACCTACTGCTGAACGGCATTGCGAAGTTCCCAATCAGTTGCTGTTGGCTTTCGTAGACCGATTTCACTACGTCCAGCGCGCATGTGCGGCGGTCTTGCTGGCGCCATGATGACACTATATAGCCCTCGCCGATTTCCCTAGGCTAGAAAATAACATTGGGGACAATACCCAGGAGAATGCCATGGTGAATTATTCCATACAAGTTGGGGGGGAAGTGTCGGTGTGCGTCGGCTCAACCCACTCAATTATAGAACCTTACCTTTTGATCTCGAGGCCTAAGCGGATTTGTCACCGTACAAACATATATTAACATTACCCTCCAGCCCGCTAAGAACTGCTTCTACCGGCGTGCTTTGGAGTAGCAGTGGCGTAGGAAAACTCGTGAAATGGGTCTCTCGGTCTCAAATAGGGAAATCAACGTTTATGGAAGCATCTATAAACGTTGGACTAGTTGGCACACGTTCTCGAAGGATCCCTTCATCGGGCCCCGCCGGAAATATCTATTATACACTATGAATTGAAAAGCGCCGCGTACAGGCAGATTTCCACGGCCATAATATTTAGGAAATGTGTTTAGTATAGTACCCGATGTAGAAGCAAATGCAATGTCGAGGAGGCGAGCTGCCATCCACGCGCCTTCTTTCTCTCGCTGCATCCGCCAGATCCCGCAAGCGACATCGGAGCCGAGGACCAACGTGACCCGCATTTTCCTGAATTTTTCTTTAAAAATAATATAAAACCACTTTCTGATTATGAGGCACGCCGTAGTGGAGAACTCCGGAAATTTCGACCACCTGGGGTTCTTTATCGTGCACCTAAATCTAAGTACACGGGTGTCCTCGCATTTCGCTCCCGTCTAAATGCGGCCACCATGACCGGGATTCGATCCCGCGACCTCGTGCTCAGCAGCCCAACACCATAGCCACTGAGCAACCACAGCGGGTGTCTGAATTTGTCGGTTACTAAAGCTCTGTTCGCGATATAATATTGGCGCCTTAGACGCTCTCGAGCGCTAATCACTTTAGCTTGGCTAAATATTTTCCTCTAGTGTCCCTTCAACTGGAGCTAGCACGCACGCATGCACGCTCGCAATTCTCTGGCTACTGAATCGCGGATCAGCGAGCGATATTCAAATGTCGCAAATATTTTTGTTGTGTATGGTCCCTCACAAGAGTGATGCCATGTAATTCCGTTGCGCAATGCCTATTGTAATGCCTATTACATATTTTCTCCGTGTTTTGAGTTTTCTGATGCTTTATATATATAAAGCAAAAAATTCAGACATTACCAGCACAAGAAATCTACATACAGATTCGGCTGAACGAGTAATCACTAATTACTTTGTGGCACATGTTGCAGTTTACGAATTGTAGCCTGCGAGTTTGCAAGACATTTCCGGTTCATACTTGATGAAATGAGCGCTGCGAAGACGCGGACGAAAGAACACATGTACGACAGACAAGGCGCCTTGTCTGTCGTACATGTGTTCTTTCGTCCGCGTCTTCGCAGCGCTCATTTCATCAAGTATGCATAACCAACTCACCCACATCAAGTTTCCGGTTCAGTTGAATTTCCAGGATGACATCTGTTTTCAGATATTTTCCAAAGTGTGGGACAAAATGCATGGGCATTCCAATTACTTTGGGCTTCAAAGCCTAAAAGAGCTTTCTTTAAAAAACCTAGGTGGGACAACAGTGCATTTTTTTACAGCGAGTTTGATGGCGCATATCTGGTGTCCTTCTGGAAATTCATACGCTTTTCAAGCTCACCGGCTGCAATTTTTAAATTGCAATATGTGCCGTAAAGTAATTATTCAAGTGAATTAGTAATAATTTTTTTTTACTTATTTGAATCTTATTTTTGGTTTGTCGTGGTGGTAAGGCCCGTCTCGCAGAATAACCCAGCTCAATGACTATAGAATTGCGTACCACAGGCGGTTTCTAAAAATTCTACAAAACTTTAAAATGATGAACAGCCCATAGATGACAGTTGTTGCTGTGTGCTAAGGTATACTGTGCGTCTAAATTTGCTATTTTTCAGTGCACGTGCCTTATACAGAGCGAGCACAGAGACGAGTTTTGCCACTATCCCACAAAGGCACGTGTTACATGCCGAGTTAGAATGGTAGGTTTGCACAGAATCGCGAGTTTATAGTTACGCCATCGTTATCGCTGCCATTAAGAAGCTTGCCCTTGCCTCGGAAGAAGAAAAAAAAAAACTGGACCCGTTCCTCAAGCTCGTTCCACGAACGAAAACTCTGTTTAAAAAAAAATCACTAAAGGAAAAGAATATGTTAATTGAAGCAAGGTCAACAGGAATACTTATTACCTGCCGCGAGGGGCGCGGTCCTCGCTGAATTCGGCGAAATCTAGATAAGTGGACGGTTATGTAATTACGACCCAAAACAACCCCAGGCGATCGCATGGCTGGGATGGTAGAAGCGAGAGAACCGATCGTCCCAAGTGAGGAAGTAAAGCCTGTTGTGCCGGGCGTAATATATGGCTAGCTTTGCCTAAAGGTTGCTCCGCCACGTTCCCTTTAGGCCTATTTCGAGCCCTTGCTTCTTATCTGCGAAGTGTCTACACTACGATTCTCGTTATGCGTGCATCTCGCTATACCGAACGAGCAACGCCTAATTATTGCGCACGCGCTCAATTCGTGGCGCGATATACAATGGCGGACGGTTGCGTGTCGGGGGCGGGTTATGGCGCACTGTCCCGTGGACGGAACGGTCGCTTTTGCACGCGTGCGGGTGCTTCGTTGTTTCGTAAACACGACTGAATTAAAGGCTCCGTAATCTAGGGGAGTTATTAGTTATCAGGAGTCCACCTGTCCCGTCGAAAGTTTGTGCTTATATTATTCCAATAATGAACCAACTGTCCCAGCAACATATTCTGTTAAGTTTTTATATAGCCTTCAGTAAACTTATATAAAAAAAAAGCAGTTGTATTTCCTTAAAGGGCAGCTGAAAGGTTTTCCAGAAAAAATGAGTGAACATCTGTACATAATGATTTTCAACCCCCCGAATTCGAATATCGTGTCGAAATTGAGCGAAAGAAAGCGCAAATATATTTTATTTCGACGAAAAGTGCAGCAGCGGACACGCCCAGCTCGCGCGTCTCGTTTCCGCCTGTGATTGGTCGGTGCGCCTCGTGACGTCAACTCCAGCAACCGACCGCTGCCGCTACACATGAAGCGCGGTGCCAGGTAGTTTGGTGCTGTTTTTCTGAGACGGTAATGGAAAATTTAGAGAGACTGCGTTTTTTCTGAGGAGTTCGGCGTTACTCCCTACATGTACGAGGCGATTGCGAAGAGTCGGCCTCTCGAAGAAGCAAACGATCCTGGTGCGAGCAGTGCTTTCGACACGAACGAAAGCAAAGTCTTGGGATCTCCTCGTGTTGGAAATGCTCTTTGGTGAATATGTTTTTTTGCAAAGCGATCTAGTGATCTCGCCGATCTTTCGCCGTTCTAGTGAGCTCGTTTCCGGTCAAACAACTGTAGTGTTGTGTTCCTGCATGCCTCCTCGTGGAACGTAAGCGGGGATGCGATCGTCGGCAATTTTGCGCTGTCCAAAGCTGCCGGCAGTCTACAAAGACGGTTTAAACGCGTGAAAAGCTTCCCGGTTCATGCAGTACGTGTAGTGACTTTCATCTGTTGACTACCACTCACGTTGACTACCACTACCACTCACGTTGATTACCACTCACGTTGATTACCACTCACGTTGATTACCACTCACGTTGATTACCACTCACGTTGACTACCACGCACGTTGACTAACACTCTACATACACGCAGACGCACCAACAAAGGAATGCAGGGTCGATCGAAGCAGATTACGATGGCACGCACGCAGAAACAAGCGTGGTCAGGCACGGTCGCGGACAGAGTTGACGTCACAAAAGCAGAGTTGACGTCACAACACCACGGTTTCCGGTCTCCGCTCCGCTCGCTCACTCAACGGGGGGCGGAGCTACAGCGCAATTTCAACCGACGATTACGTCGCTCCTAATTGAAAAAAACCCGCCAAATTTTACCTACATGGTTTATAAGGTTCCCGCATCCGTATAGGAGCGTCTTATTGAATTCGATAGACTCTTCAGCTTCCCTTTAAGGGAAGCGCAGTTGTTTCTCTGGAATTCTTAAGACGATGGTCGAAGGACCTGCATGGCGAAACTCAAGACACACGATAAGGAGAAGTAATAAGCTAAGCTGAACTTGTGAATTACCTTTCTACAATAGCAAAATGGCTGCTCTTCACTTAAGAGGAGACTCGGTAAGCTAGAAAATACTCAAAAACAACAGACACGTGGCAACGCCGCCTTGATCTTCCTGCACCGGCGCGACCAGATTTCAGCGATTCTGAGAGCGTCTAATGGAGCCTAGCTTGGTATATGAGTAAAGAAAGGCGTACATTAAGCTTCTATAAAGGAGCCAAATTATTTCTCCACAAGGAAGTTTCGAGAACATTTCCCGGGTCGTAATGTAACTAATTACGTGGAAGTACTTAGAAATCGGCTGCGTCGCACTGCCGTATCGTGGTACCACGGTGTTTAGGACAGAGTTTGCCCTTTATTTTCCCCAGTAATAAACATTTTGGCGAATGCGGATGATGCTGCCGTTTTGAAAGCATACACGACTAGAGGGAACTGATTTAATGTCGCAAGTTTTTTTCTTCATAAGGGAACTAACGAGAAACATATCAAATGAGCAACTAGGTAATAAAGTATTTTTAAATGCTATTTTCGTTAAGACAAGGTTACTAGCGCTAACTAGACTCGCGGGAAAAAAGTTGGGACAGGACAAAACGCTATAGTTCTTTTTATTCGGTTAGTCTTGTTAGCGCTAGGAACTATGACTCAGCAAATGCATCAACACCAACTAGCCCAACTTTCTGCTCCATTTTCGTTAATTTCGCAGTTGCAGTTTAATCGTTATAGACACAACGGTCAAAGTTTCGATTTCTTTAATTTCGCGCACGTAATCCCACTCCGTTACGTTAGTCTGACGTCACGGATTTCAAAGCTCTTTTTTTTTGTATTTGGACCGTTGTGGCTTGGTACAAATTCTTGAAACTGGATAAGTTCGTTAAGTTCACTCTTGCTTTTTTTTTAGCCGTTGCCCACCTTTCCTGCTAAAGAATGAGTTAGTCGCGAGCAGACGGCGCCAAAATTGATGACGTCATGGCGAACTAGCGCGGCAACTTGAAGGCGGCGTCGCCATAGAGTTTCCTGCAATATACTATAGAGGGAATTCTGGCGCTGCAGTCGCTAGCTGAGTCGCCGTGGGAATGATGGGAAGTGCAGGGATTTGTCCGATCTTCGTGCTCGTGGATTCAGACGTTCCTGCGGATTCGTTTATTACGTTTTGTGTGCCTTCGTTGTCGTAAATTTCAGAGCAAACTATACTTTTCTAAGTGCAGAAGACGTCGCGAACACGCGCAGTCGCTACTAATCGCAATGGTTCAGCTTGTCGAGGTGGCCAAATCGGAACGCGCCAAGCGTCTCGAGGCACTGGCCTGCGGGCTCGATTGCCCGCGATAAATGCAAAAGGGCGTTGCATGTCGCTTGTCGATGCATGCGTCCAAGGTGCAGACGTATGTACCCGAGTGGGTTACAAGATTAGAAATCTTGCACGTGCCGACCTGTAGTCGGTAAACAGCTGACGGTTCTCGGTACTATCATCTTGTTATTCTGTTCTTCTGAGCTAGTAAACTCCGTGCCAAGCGAGGCAATAAAGAGAAAAAAAAAAGCGTCCATGGCCGAATGGTTTGAATATCGGGTGTCTACGCTAGAGCTCCTGTGTTCGAATCCTGTCATCAGACAATTTTAATTAGGTTTGCTTAATTGTTTATTACGCAGTACATTGTTGAAAATGAGTTTACACGGTCACGAAGACAGATGGAACGAAGCTCAGGCAAATCCTGTGCTTCCCACAATCCCCATGCTGGGTCAGGCGCTCCACCACTGCAGCTTCTGTAGACAGTAGCGCCAAAGTTCCCTACAGTAGTTATTGTATATGAAACTCTATGGGCGTCGCCACCCAGTTCCCTTTCCTGCGTTTTTTCTTTCTGGCTTCTATAAACCTCACATAAGAGCGTTGTTTTTGTATTTTATAGAAGGGTAATTTATTAATATATCAAAATGTTTCTCTTTAGTGTCCATTCAAGGCGAAAACACGTGGTCAATGCCTTTCGACATACAGGGGTGAGAATGTGAAGGCGACCCCCTTCACGTTCTCACCCCTGTATGTCGAAAGGCATTGACCACGCGAAGCCGGTCGGTCTGCGCCAGCGGAAGCGCTATCAGTGCCCATATGCCGGCGCCGAGTTTCTCGGTCGGTACGTTTCCGTTCGATAAAACTGGCGCGCGCCGTAGCATGGTGTCATTGTGTGTGCAAGTGTTTTGTTTGGGTGGCCGATACGGAGGACCTGGAGCGGCCGCGCAGCCGCGTGTAGACAAAACAAACGTCGGCGTCGGTCACGCCATGCCGCCGTTTGCGTTTGCCAAAGGGAAAAAAAATCGCGCAGTGCGTTGACGCGAAAGGGCGGCGAGCTCGCTCCGAAGAGGAGTTCGACGGCTCGATGCACTTTCAGGCACCCCCCCCCCCCCCTCCGAAGTACACCTTAAAAAAAGTTTACACCCTTTGAGTCGTATCTTGCCATACAATGATAATCGCCATCTGTCTTGTCCGCATTTCCTTTCGTTAACGCCGCGAGCCCGGTACTTCCCAGTAACGAACGGCATGCGGGTTATCAGCACGACATATATATAAAAAAAAATTATGGAGTTTTACGTGCCAAAACCACTTTCTGATTATTTTATTTATTATTTATTTATTTGTAAAATACCTTACAAGGCCCCTACATGGGGATTGAGTAAGGGGGGGGGGGCATACAATCAAGTACATACAATCTAGTAAAACAATAACAAATGAAAACAGCAGCCAAGTACACAGCCTAAAAGTCAGAGAAACGTATTAGCTACATAAAGCTGCATATGATTACAATAAAAAGGAACAATATAAGTTTGTAACAAACGTATAACACTGCAAGAAAAAGGTAGAAAAAAAAATACAGAACAGTGAGCGTGATAATAATGAGGCGCGCCGTAGTGGGGGACTCCGGAAATTTTGACCACGTGGGGTTATTTTAATGTGCACCTAAATCTACATATACGGGTGTTTTCGCATTTCGTCCCCATTGAAATGCGGCCGCCGTGGCCGGGATTCGATCCCGCGACCTCCTGCTCAGCAGCCTAACACCATAGCCACTGAGCAACCACGGCGGGTAGCATGACATATAGCATTCTCGACAGGAAAGTAGCGGGCGCGGCGTTTTCAAGAAAGGAAACGCAAGTAAGGCAGATGACGATTATCGTTGTGTGGCCGATATACAGCCCAAAGGGTGTGAACTTTTTTGAGAGTGTAAAAACAGTTGCACCCTTTGGGGTGTATATCAGCCACGCAACAATAACCGTCATCTGTCTTGCTTGCGTTTCCTTTCTTGAAAACGCCGCAACGGCTGCTTTCCTGTCGGCAATGCTATATGTCATGCTGATAACGTGCATGCCGTTCGTGACTTGGAAGTGCCGGTTTCGCAACGCTAAAGAAAGTAAACGAGGGCAAGACAGATGACGATTATCGTTGTGTGGTAAATATACAACCGAAAGGGTGTAACTGCTTTTAGAGTGTACTGGTAAAGGAGTGAATATGCTCGCAAGGAGAGCTCGCGACTGCTCGATACACACCCTGGGAGCGGAGAGAGTGCTAAAAACACTTCCTGCGAAAGCGTGACTGCTTCGCCAGGCAGTCGTCATCATCATCACCATCATCAGCCTATTTTATGTCCACTGCAGGACGAAGGCCTCTGCCTGCGATCGCCATGTCCTGCGCCAACCGATTGCAACTAGCGCCCGCAAATTTCCTAATTTCGTCGCACCACCTATAGTCGTATGCCGCCCTCTACTGCGCTTCCCTTCTCTTGGTACCCATTCTGTCACCCTAATGGTCCAACGGTCATCTAATCTGCGCATTACATCACCTGCCCAGCGCCATTTTTTTTTCTCTTAATGTCGATTAGAATATCAGCTATACCCGTTTGCTCTCTGATCCAAACCGCTCTCTTTTTGCAGTATTACAGTTTTTTTAAATTATATTTTAGTGTTTTACGTGGCAAAAGCACGATCTGATCATGAGGCACGCCGTAGCCCGGGGGACTACGGATTAGTTTGGCCACCTCGCCTCCCGAAGTCGTGGGTTAGCGGCACTGAAATATTTCCGTCTCGTCTATTATTGAACCAATTTGGAAAACTCTTGCGGCAGAACGCTGCGTAGAGGGAACGCAAGAACTTCCAGGCGTATAACCAGAATTTTCCATGTGGCCAGGTGAGGGGCTTTATAAAAAGAAATCACGCGAGACTGCCGCGGACTAATTAAGCATGCGTTAAAGTAAAAAATTAAATTATGGAGTTTTACGTGCCAAAACCACTTTCTGCTTATGAGGCACGCCGTAGTGGGGGACTCCGGAAATTTCGACCACCTGGGGTTCTTTAACGTGCACCTAAACCTAAGTACACGGGTGTTATCGCATTTCGCCCCCATCGGTGCGTTAAAGTAAGAAACGCGCGGAAGATTTATTATCGTTATTCTCGTGTGACAAAATATGCGCACTATATTCAGCAGTGGCAGAGTGTGACTTTACATTTCAAGTCTAATACTTCTCTACGTTACATGACTCGAAAGCTGCAGGCGTCGAGTAAACATCGTTCATAGAATACGTTAGCGTTTAAATGAGTGCGTGGGAATACTTGCAAGGATTTAGAAGCTGCGCCGCGCGCTTCTCGAACGCGCAAGGATGAGAATTAAAATAAACGGAATCTTTATTTCGACATTTTTATCGCGTTCTTATACGAAAAAAAAAACTAAAATCGCAGTCAATATAAACAACCACGTTTGCCGCCAATATGGGGGAAAAAATTGTTTTCACAGTATGCTGGCGATATGTAGCATAAATGCGTTGCGAGTGTGATATATAGCTTTTTCACCATATATAGCGTGTTAGCAAGTAAGAATATTGTGAAGCATTTTAATTTGAAATGCCGTATCTGGCCATGCTATGACGACGTCATGACACAGACCAAGTTCGCTGACGTCGTGTAACGCGGTGACGTTGCTCGTAAAAAAAAAAATAACAGTAGTAATAAAGTGCTGCGCTTGGCCTCAGGCTTCGCTCGCGTGGGGCCGGCAGCTGCAGCCAAGGTCGATCCAAATAGGTCACGAAGCTTCTGGCGAAAAAAAAAAAAAAAGAGCGATTCAGAACAAACCGTCACCGACTTCAGCGAGTGTGGTGACGTGTAAAGTCCGCGGTGGTATAGACGATTTTACGTTCGATTAATGGGCGCCCCCATTTTGGGCTGTTACGCAAAGAATTTCTATGCTTTGTAAGAAGTAAAGCGACGTAAGATGGTCACGAAACGCTGAACGCATTTATACAACTATTTTCATGCTCGCGAATCGACTGTATACTAACAGTCCTTTAGAGACAGAAAACAGCAGCGTTAGCAGCCCAAGATGGCGGCACCTAAAAGACGTGGTGAAGTCCCTAGTCGGATGGCGGGGCATTTTAAAATACTAGAGGTGTGCGAATTGTGATTTTTTTTTTTTTGAGACCGAATCGAATGATGCCAGAAGCGAACTGAAGCTAATGTTGAGTAATTTTTCGGATAATGAACGGACCGTTAATCACAATGTTCGCATCCAAGTATTCTTAAGGTGAGCAAGTTTCTGTCATTGCATAGTACGATGTGAAGCGCGTTGTTTATTGAAAGCACAAATTGGAGCATTACGGGGCAAACGAGTAGTTTCTTCGCATGCACACGACTCTTCAGAGAATTCGAATGATTGCTGCGTAAGTGTAGAGCTGCCTAAGCGACGTCGCAAGTTCCTACGTTTTATGGCTATACTTTGCCCGAGGGGGCGGAAATTTATCTACATTTACTCCAATTTTGTGTTTGATTGAATGCAGTTGAGGCTTTGAAATATTCGAAATTAGAAAAAAAAATATTCGCATTTACAAATAGTGACCAAATCGAAGAGGACACTATTCGATTCGGTATTGGAAAATTTCGAATATTCGCACACCTATAGAAAATACAGCTCTAAAGGCAGGCCACCAAAACAGAATTCGCACCTTTGAGAACAAACGGATTTCACTCCTGTTTTTAACGGGTATGACGTCACATTTTTTTTTTTCGCCGGAAGTTGTTCCCTTGTCACGAAGATGACGCCAAGCCTTGTGGCCTTAGTTGCATTACATTATCATCGCTAGAGTACAGAGCGTATACTGTAACTACTTCTATTCATTCTGTGGTAACTATGAACCGCCGATTAACCGTCATGTTTTGAACGTATGGGCTTCTATGGAAGCTTCGAAGCATCGCTACCTTGTATGTTTACTTTGCTACAGCCGCATAAATCGCATGAACTGAGTAAGAAAATGTATCGTGACGCCACAATGATGCATCCGCTTCCTGGGTACCGTCAGCGCACATTACTTATACTAGCTGTCTACGCAGCGCATTCAATGAACTTACAAGAAACGCGTTAAGTAATGCATCAGAACGTGCCTTTAACGTTGCGCGAAAGCGGTAGATTTATGCACCTTGGCACGGTGTGTGCGCTGTGGTTTGCTCACTCGCTTATCGAGGGCGGTATACCTTGAACCAATATCGCACGCGTCTGCGCCTCTGTATTCGCACGTGCGTGCTTGTGCTAACCGCATGTCTGATGATGTCACGCATTATTGAATGGCGTACCTCTACGCCGAAGCGTTACATTCAAGCATCCATTGAATAGGTGCATGCCTGGTTGCGCGTGTCTGGTGTGCTCGATGGTTGATACCTTGGCATGCATGACTTCCTGTAAGTGATACGTACGTTGAAATCTGCTGTGCCTTGTATACTGAGAAGGCTGGAGTACACCGCGTCCCCGTGTTTCCGTATATATATTTGCTTCCCAGTGAACCGGTTAAAACAAGGACGATTTTGCTTCGCCGGCGTACTACACTCCCCTGTTGTTTGCCGTACTGCGTGGGTCGTGTCGGTCAGAGGGGCCACGTTGGTCACTTCACCTCGACGACTGCGGCGTGCTATGGCTTTCTGTCGTGCCGTATGCAATCTATGCACCCAGAGCACAAGCAGCGTGCACTCTGCTCCGTATCGACGTGAGTGTACGACTCACTCATTCTATATATATACTCGCATACTCAGTCGCTGGCTCAGTCTATAGTTATGCAAATCTCGCTTATACGCTTGCTCAGTTTTACTCTACTCGCCGACTTGGTCACCCAACGAATTGTTTTACTTACGGAATTGGTACTCCAACTGGTTAATTTATTAACCATCCAGCTAGCTCACTCAGACGCGTAACTCAGTCGTTCGTATAAGCTTATGCCCACCCGCCGTGGTTGCCTATATAGTGGCTTTGGTGTTGCGCTTCTAAGCACGAGCCAGACCGCGGGATCAAATCCCGGCCCCGGCGGTCGCATTTTCGATGGAGGGGCGAAATGCAAAAAAAAAAAGAAAAAAAAGGAAAAGAAAGAAAAGCGTCTGTGTACCGTGTGTTTGGGGCACGTTAAAGAAATGGTCTAAATCAGTCCGGAGAACGCCCCCAACAGCGTGCTTCATAATCAGATCGTGATTCTTGGCACGTGTACAATGCATTCAATGCATTTTTTTTTAATACGCTCATGCCTGACTGTTGGAGTTGATCATTACTCATCCGTGCCCCATACGATAGCGCCGTAGAGTCTTCGTGTATATATATATATATATATATATATATATATATATATATATATATATATATATATATATATATATATATATATATATATATATATCTATAGCATAGCAAACAGTTTTGGCCTGCTGCTCATCAGGGGGTAGACAACACCGCGTCCCGACGCAGTTGTGCATCCACTCCGGTGCTATCGCGCTGTAACGAGCCCGACAACCCGGAGTTTATATAGTAAAGCGAGTGCGTCGGCCCCGCCGACGCAATAGAAAAACCTCGCAATAGACCTCGCAATAGAAAAAAAAGAAATAGTATAGTGCACGTAACATCTGCGATTCTGCACTCCAGAGCACAGTTGGTGATATTGATAAAAGGCATTTGTAGCTTTCTACAAAAGTTAGAGGGAACTGTTACACTCTACGGTCGCAGACTCTGAGACTACGATTGTACAGTTACAACGAGAATTTGTGCAAGCTAATATTCGTTATTATGACTTCAAATGTTGTTTGTAATGACACAAAAGGAAGACGGCACAATGAAGATTTCGTACGAGCGAAGTATGAAATCTTCATTCACCAGATTTAGACCACTAGCTTCTGCATGCCTCGTTATAAATAAATCAATAAATAAATCACTCTATAACCTTAAATTCCACGATGCGGATATTACATAAATGATGAATAAGGTACGTACCGATGAAGTATACCGGTGACTAGAAAGAAAAAAAAACGAGGACACCTAAGCGCTCTTTTAAGTTGTGAATGCGAAAG
The DNA here is from genome assembly GCF_038994185.2 of Dermacentor albipictus. NCBI lineage: Eukaryota > Metazoa > Arthropoda > Arachnida > Ixodida > Ixodidae > Dermacentor > Dermacentor albipictus. The sequence continues at coordinate 38,716,528 of NC_091829.1, forward strand.
CATTAATGTCCAGTTGAACGCCGCTGATAGCGTTCCTTCGAGTTATGAACTCATCGCGGGCAAGCGAACGCGTTGAGACGCTTGGCCATAGGCAGATGCACTTCGATCCGTGACGTCATGCTACTTTGCCCTACTGCCATAGAATCTAATGGGGATGCTCCCGAGTCAGCAGTGGTGATATTGACGTCACCGCTTTAGTAACGCCGGGCTTAGCTATGGAAATTATGGTCCAAGTGGCATGATGTCATAATGCACAGTGCACAGGCCTGCCATCTAGGAGGCGCTGATTTAGCCCAACGGGTAAGACACTGCTTCTGAGCTAGGCGTCGTAGGTTCCAAACTTGCATTAATATATAAATACATAAATACATACATAAATATAAAGTTCCTCACAGAAATTACCCAGCCGAAGTTAGAACGCAGACGAGAGCTTGCGCTGGCAAGGAAACGCGCAGATAGCACAGGCTAGCGAGGGTGACGTGGCGTCGCGGCGATGCCCTCTCCCCTCACGCAACACCTGGCGCCCCAGCGCGACAACAGGGGTTCCCGTTTCGCCCGCTCTGCTCCGTCGAGGCCCGCACGTGACCTGGCGTCGCAGCCAATGGGAATTTAGGTGCCGTTTCGCTGCCACAGACGCCGGCTTTTTGGCTCAATGGGCCGTTTGAATAATAATAATAATATATGGTGTTTTACGTGCCAAAACCACTTTCTGATTATGAGGCACGCCGTAGTGGGGGACCCCGGAAATTTTGACCACCTGGGGTTCTTTAACGTGCACCTAAATCTAAGTACACGGGTATTTTCGCATTTCGCCCCCATCGAAATGCGGCCGCCGTGGCCGGGATTCGATCCCGCGACCTCGTGCTCAGCAGCCTAACACCATAGCCACTGAGCAACCACGGCGGGTAATGGGCCGTTTGATGCTTTCGCATCTGTATATTGGCAACAGTTCCTGAAAATATCGTTTGGCTCGTGATGGCGGTGATATCGTAAAGGAGGCTGTTTTATTAGAAAAGATGGATGGATAAATGGATGGATGGATGGGCGGATGGATGGATGGATGGATGGATGGATGGAATGAGCGTCTCCTTTAGAACGGGGCGGTGGGCTGCGCCACCACGCTCTTGCTATTATACTGCCTAATGTCCTAAACACACACACACACGCGCGCGCACACACACACACACACACACTGAACTATGAACTCCCACAACCAAATTTTCTGATCCCCTATTGCGAACATTTCTTTTGTACGCCTTCGTTTTTTTTTTTTGTCGTTTCTCTACTTCCACCAATCCTCCAATCGCCTCTTACCAGAGATAACCTGCTGTCACCTCTTCGAAACGTGACACACTTGTTGGGTGTCCCGTTTGAACGACACGAGCTGCGCAGTTGGTCGAATGACAGCGGAATATACCGTCGTATCCACAAGGCGTGTAAGCGCCAGGGCTAAACTTCTCTGTTGTGAAACTGAGCACGTGATCACAGCCCGTCGCTACGGGCGTTAACGAAGGTGCTGCTCGTCTGCAGAAAGCCTGCTCAATGTCAACGTTTTTTTTTTTGTTTTTTTATTGTTTTTCCAAAGCACCTACCTTTAACTGCCGCGGCGATTTCGCAGACTGCGCAAATAGCTCTCATGGTACGCCTATGCGGAAACCTTACATTTTCTAAGTTATTCCTGCTTTTTTTAAATTCTTTATTTGCCCAAATTACAGCTCAGGCGAGTGCGAGCTGCAACATCGTGTCTTGCAGCCGGTCATTACAGAGAGGGACGGGGAGACGGCATCCTGCAGCGAAAGGCGTGGTGCACTTATGTGCGCAGTTCTTCCGCCCGCATGGTCCGATCTATGGATGTGAATGGCGGCGGTACGTAAACGTATGCCACTTGTCCGGCAGAGAGAACGGGCGGAGGTTCTCAATCAAAAAGGAATGGTGGTGGCTTCACTTTTCAAAGCAGCAGGCGCGGCTATGGGGACGCCCTAGCGGGTGACCTCGGGGCTAATTTCTACCGGCCGGGTTTTCGTCAAAGGAACACGAAAGAGAAAATTGAGTTCCACTGTGTTAGTAAATTAAAATTCCACAACATATATAGAGAAAAGAAAACTGAACAAAACGGAAAACACAATCATAGGACGCTTGGTAGGGCAGTAATGGCGCAGAAAGGAAAGACGGATTGCGACGCCACTAGCAGTGACGTCATTCATTTTTGACGCAATTTTTATACCAGTAAGAGCGGGCTACACCGTTATACAAGACGGCGAATTAGACTGAACTTAAGAAGCTCCAAAAGCTTTGCTGAACGACAACGGCCGAATATATATATATATATATATATATATATATATATATATATATATATATATATATATATATATATATATATATATATATATATATTGACCTATCGTGGTGTTTTGGCACGAAATTAAAGAAAGTGAGACATTGGCCGCATTGGCCGTTATTTTCTGTTCTACAACGTAATATCATATTACTGCGAAACCTTCCAGAACACTTTACCAATCCAACCTGATTCGGTGTGTCTCTGAATCTTCGTGACAGGTGCCCTATGCTCATCTTCTCTGTGTGGAGAGACACACCGCTCCCATTAGAATTTTCTTTAGCGACGATAAACACGAAGGTAATAAATTACAGCGCTCGATGCTTGTCCTGTCTAAATACTCTATACGTTCCGTGCCACGTACACGTTTTCTTGCACTATTCATTTGCTACGCGTCTCGCGAACTATGCCAAGGTTCTGCACGCCTTTAGCCTTTCAGTGGAAAAACGATCAGCCTATAGTCGACATATACATTAGGAACAGCCTGACGTTGACGCAGCTGCAGGAGCTCGTTTAGTTTTCAAGAGGCGGTCGCCAGACTGGATGGCGACAGGCTTCTGCCTTCGAAGCAGGTTGCAAATGTGGTCCCGTCGTGACAGCTTTCCCCTATAATGGCGCTCCGGTCGACTTGACACTACTTGACGCCAACAAGGAAAGAAAAAGAAAGAAAGAAGAGCTATAGGCAGGCGATTGCGTAAGCGATTGCCGTGTGCTAACGCTCGTGCGATCGAGTGGCGTTTGAGCGCCGAGAAGCTTAACAAGGTTGAACGTGAAGCCATGGTGACTTGCTCACTAATACTATAGGTTTCGTCAATTGTCTATTCGTCGCCGCGGCGCTGCCGTTACCGTCGTAACTATCTGCGAGAGCGCGCGTTTGACGTCAGCGTGCAGTTTGCGCACGGTCCTCTTATTGGTGGCTCCGTACACAGTGACGAAATCGTCGCAGAATGACGTCGACTCTGAATGACGTCATGCTGCCCCTCACGCGGCACCGTGGGCTACTTAACAGCGACAGGGTGCGAGCATCTTCGAGTGGCTCGGGTGGTTGTCCGTGGCGGTGGCGGCGTCTGTCATTACACATTGCAAAATCTTGCACAGATGATTTTCTTACGAAGTGGCGGTAAAGAGTAATATTAAATGAGCATACATCACTTGATGAGTACACGTCCTGTCCTTCCTTAATATCGTCTGTGTAAAACTGAGCGCAATATAACCATCACTTGGTATCTTCGCTTCTGCAATAACGAGACGGCTACTCTTATACAGTGAGAGCCGTCTCGGTATAGGGGGAGGGGGAAGAGAGAGAGAAATTAGCCAGAGAACGGGCGAGGCTGCTTTACAGTTCCCTCACCGCTGATTGATTTAAAACTGATGCAACAGGGTTTTAATCGTACAAGACACGTGGGGTTTAATCGCACCGAACTCGAGTATGCTTCACACTATTAAAAATAAAGAAAGGTGATGTAGTAGCTGCTTAGTTGTCCATTTATTTACTGCATTGGTACAAATGAAGTTGGGAACGGTAGAGTTTGCAAAGTTACCGGCTAAACAAGGTAGTCGCCGTTAGTAATGGGCCTATGCTACCAATTCCAAACGCAGCTATAGCGCCACAGGGTACAATGTTTCTGGCCTATATACCACATATATCGGGCCAGCTCTGGCGTATTTGAGAGCGAGTCCGATATATGCGTTATGTAGGCTAGAAACACTGTACCCGCGTTGGTTCTAACTGCGTTCTTACAACGACTTTTTTTTTTTTCTTAAGAGTGTTGGCGTGTCGTGTGTTGCATTCCACACAGGATCGAGTGCGGTTACACCAACCGGACCGCCGTTGTTTACACCGGGTGGTCATGGGATGACCCTATATCATATCGCCTCTTGTGGCAGCTGTGCGCAGATGATAAGGGCGGAGACGTTTTATCGCGACGTGTTATCGTGGCCGTTGACCGGTCAGCGACTGCGCGTCGCTATAGGCCTTTTCTCCCGTGGCGTGCCATTTAATTCAAGCGATCTCATTCCGACCAGGGAGCTTTCAAGTGGCGAAACTTGCGGATCGAATTGAATACTAATATTCGAAATATTTTTGTAGCTTCTGAACACGATGAAATGTGAAGCTCGAGTATACATTGGAAAGAAAGGCTTGTGTATTTACGTTATCTCGTACGTGTGTATACGATGCCGTCACAATTGGATGTTTGGTAAATTGATGGTAGTTTGTCTACGTGTGATAAACAGCCGATCTGAGCACTTGCTGTTAGAATGCCCGACGTTCAACGGTTGTCGCGATGAGCTGCTGAGCAGGTTCCAACAGCAAGTTAATTTTGCTCGAACTGCGCTGAATGATGTCTTGTTTCCAAAAGGCCGTGCTTCAAACTCCATACGAGGCCCACAAAGGTGTGCTAGAATTCTTGTCAACCGTGGGCCTAACGCTCGTCTGTCATGCTCGTACTCTGCGATAATGTGTGATGAGTTGTGCTTTTCCATCCCTCTTCTTTCTTTTTTTTTCATTGTTCAAGTGGATAGGCGTGATGTACCTTTTAAAAGACAACTGCTGGCCCACTTTTCTTTATCTATTTGTGGTGCTCGTATGTGTTTACGTGATTATAATAACAATAGTAATGAAGTGCTCCGTCATAACAGTGACGGTAAAGAACGAAGCAGCATGTCACCAACGTGTGTTCGCTGAAGCAACTAAGTATGACGTCACAGCAGGCCGCACGTCGTTTTAGAACGATGCAAGCAGTTGGCTAAATGTACTTTTGATCACGGTAGAACGTCGTCTTCGCTTGGAGCTTTCGTCTGTTCTCAAAAGCGCACATTTTGCAAACGACAGCGTCGGCCCTTACTACACGACGTAATGTCACGTGACGTGAAAGACACCCGGAAGATATTCTGTAGGCGTCGGCTGTGTCGCGACGCTTGCCAGTACTGCGGGCACACAGCCTTTAGAATTAACCCGAGCGGGCGAATATTGGAAACTTCGAATACTAATCGAATGGTCTTTCCTATTCGATTCGAGAATTCACTATTCGAAATTGTCTAATGTTGTTTTTCCTGTTCAAGGGACGAAACAGCTATTGAAGTCTCGGAGAACCAAAGAAGAAAAAAAAACTACAGAAACCATATGCGATGTTTGTCAATGTAAGCGAATGAACGAACGACCGAACGTTTTTTCTTGCCGAGTCCGACCATCCACGAAAACATCCGAAAGATCCAAAACGCTATTTCACTTTAAAACCTGTGGAAATATGTGAACACGGTTTTGGATGAGTGCTGGAGTAGAGCCGCGGCTGTTGTGCTCAGAGGCTCAACTTCCTGAGCGTACACACACCGAGCCGAGAATTCAACGATTCCAGTTCGTACAGTAAGCCGCCAGCTTTAGTCTAGCTAAGCTCATCGCTGTTAACACACCTGCCCCCCACTCCAGACGCGCCCCCTTTCAATCGGAATCGTTCCGTCATCGAGACCCACATATGTCGCCCCGTCTTTTTTGTCTTGAATAGGATTGACGCGGTCGGGCATGCTTTGCTTGCGTTGTAAAGTTACCAGGCATGCCTTATAAGGCCGTTCATTGGTGCAGAGAGAGAGAGAGAGAGAAACGCTCGTAGCACTATAATGCCACCATCTGCGCTCGTTCGCGTTTATGCTCATAGCAGGTATATGTACAAGCGTTTCCGCTGTGTGACATTTTTTAAAAGTTATTTGAAAAACATCCTGTATTTCCCCAGAGCGGGCAGTACGAGCAATACTTTTCTTGTTACAACGAGAAAAACAGCAAGAAAGAAGACGCTAATTTTATTTCCTATTATATGCAGCACAAGCGTGCTTCAGGATTTCTGCGTGTGAAGCAGCTAGTGATGTTTATAACACACACGCGCGCAGCGTAAGAGCTCGAACTCGACCTCGATGGCTCTCTGTGATGTTCGGCTGTCGAGCACGAGGTCAGGGGTTCGGTGACCGGCTACGGCGGCGCTATATATCGGCGTGGGCAAAAGAAAAAAGAATAAAAGGGTTTAGGGAGAAGGGCGCGATGCCTTATGTCCACAGTTAGGTCAAAGAACTCCAGGTGTCGAAATTAATTCGGAACTTCAACTACGGAGTCCTTCAATAGCGACCTCCATAAAACCTAATTTTGATTTGAACACATAAGAGCTCGCATGCAGGATACCGTTCCTGCATTTCTCCTCGTGATTTCCGTACGGGTATACTGCGGGATCTTTGGACGGTTTCTCAAGTATAAGCTGCATATAGATGCGTGCTGAAGGCAGTGATTCGGTTTTACGCTGAACAGTTTGCACGTTTCTGGAACTGCAGAGATTATTCGTATCTGGAGCCCGAGCTTTGAATGCCAGGAAACGACTATGCCTAAAGGCAACAGGCGACGTTTCCTTGAAAATCCCGGGCGATTATCCCGTGACGTCAAATAAAATGTGGCAGTGTCTCATCGATAGAAAAAAAAAGCAGAATTAAATTGCATTAGAAAATTAACCAAGGGTACGCCTGGGAACTCTTCTACATACCGCACGCATCCCGAACACGTGGAAGTATTAAAAAATGCGTGACGTCACAAATGAAGTCATCGTACCGAGGTTTAGACGTGACATTAAAGATATATTTTGGTCGCGTCGTGTACTTGGTTTCCACGATGATGGATGTGGCGAATTCTAATATTCCATGCGGTGCTGCTCTTTGACAACTTGCTGCTGCAATATCGCTAATTCACTTTCGCAGCCGCTCGTACAAAACGCACAAAGCAGTTTTACCGCTTCCCGAGCAAGGCATATATACAAATGAATCGGTTTTCTTAGAACAAAAGAAAAAGAAAGAAAAAAGAAAAAAAGTAAGCATGAACATACGTGTCGGTGCACTCCGAGTTCGTCTACAACTCTACTTCTTTTTCTATTGCGTTTGTTTGCTTTCTTTTCGTCGCTGCTGATAATTTAAAGCTTACAGGCGTAATTTACAATCCGTGCATACGTTGTTTATTTTAACATCGCATGCCTATCTCCGTGGTACTCTCTCTCTCTCTCTCTCTGAGTATCTCTCTTTCTGCAATATAATGGAAGGACCGATGTTCTTCGATGCCGTGAAGACATCAGTGAAACAAAAGCAGCTTGTCACCTCAACGTGGTCGCACTGTATAAAGTGGCAATTGACATTCCTAACTAGTTCCTCACATTCCTAACCGGAATGTTAGGAACTAGTAAAACCTTGCGCGCGACGGAAGGCGGCTTGCTTCCTCCCCGCTTTCCTCCGTGGCGTGCTCGACATTGAGCCGCAATCGTCGAGGCTCACCCCTCGCAAGCTTTCACTCGCACATACATCATGCGGCGCGCGCCGACGATTTTGTCGCCCTTGAACTTAAACGGGACCTTACGGCGACGCCGACGGCAGAAATGCGCCTGGAGTATCCGTATAATTTCTATCGCAATAATAAAAATAAGATTTGGAATTTGACGAGTTATAACCACGATATCCGATTATGAGGCACGCCGTAGTGGGCGAGTCAGGGTTGATTTTGAGCACGTGAGGCTTTTTAACGTGCACCTTAATGTAAAAGCATGCGAGCGTTTCTTGCATTTCGCTCCCACATCGAAGTGCGGCCGCCGCGGCCGGAATCGAACCCACAACATCGAGCTCAGCGGCGGAACGCCATAGTCACTAAATTATGCCGCGGCGGACGAATAGCTGGATAGCGTGTCGGGATGAATTCATTTGTGTATCGCTGCGCAGTCTAAGCCGCATAAAAAAGAATAAGGCTCGCGCGGCTTCACAAATAAACTTAAAACCCGCTGTACCCCATTTCCATATCACTAGCATTCATGCCCACAGGGTTTGTAAAGCCCCGTCTGATAGCATCACTGGTGAAACGGCGTCGTGTTGAATCAGGCGAAATGTGTGGTGTCGCACGCCAACGGGTTATCCCGACAATACGCTTCATGCGAACTGTTTCTACTCAAATTACCAAAGGAGAACTCGGACGCTGCAATCGTTTAGCTAGCACGTGAATTGTAGGTAGTAGATGCGTTATCTGCCTTCCTGGTCTAAAGCGACTGTAGTTTTCTGCAGCAAGGAGCTAAATAAGACTGAGCACGTACATTGCGCGTTGTTTTTTTAACGCACTGTGTTTAATACGACCAGCTTGCAAATAAACAGTGTTGGTTGAAGCCGCAAGGACGATGCGAGTAGGCACATCTAGGTGCTAACCATTATTGTCATGCTTGCAGCTTGTGCGACCATTTGTGACTATTAATGCAATTTCTGTAAGGCCACACACGTCATCGAACTCACTGCAATTTCCTTCCCTCCTCTCTCTCCCCGTTATCTTTGTTTTCCCCCTTTCCCATTCCCCCGGTGTAGGGTAGCCAACCGGACGTGATTCTGGTTAACCTCCCTGCCTTCTTCTTATCTATTTCCCTCCTCCTTGCAGCTCCGTAGATACTATAACACCAGAAAATTCTCAGTTTTCGCTGTAAACGTTGCGGTTCGAATGGCCCCGTCTGAGCATCCGTGGCAAAGCGGTGCCTTGTAGGAACACTGTCGCGAAGTACGTATACTGCCGTGCGCAAGGCGTAATCTCGACAGTGCTTCGTGTACAGTGCACATCAACTGCGATAAGCGAGCCCTGATCAATGCGGCTGTGTTCACTTTCTGCCAAGGCGAGTCGCCGTCGTTTTATCACTGCCGCTCCGGCGAGTCGGTCGACGGCCTCGGAAGTCCGTCTATAGATCATTTTCTTTTTAAACAGCGCGCGCCACCAGGGGCCCGTTCCGGTATAGGAACACGTGGCAGGCTCTCACGGCGTGATGCAGGCGGAGACACGCGGTACGTTCGTTACCTGACACGCGAGTAGAAGCCTTCGCTTTTGCCCGCTCCTCGCGTCAGCTGTAGCGCTGTTCCGCCTTTCCATTCTGGGCACGCGGCTATTATTCGCCTCAGCAGATTGCCACACTCGCAAGGAGAAGAAAAAGAATACGGTAGAGAAAAACGAAAATCAGGAACGCGGCGCTTTGCAGACGTCAGCGCTCGCTGTGGCGTGAAGCAGACGACAGACGCGCAGCTGCTTCGAACGTAAGCAAGAAAGAGTTAGGGACAGCGTGGAACTAGACAAACCTTAAGTTCAAGCTACCATTGCTTGCGTGCTTCGAAAGTGTGTTCGGGGGGAGGGGGGGTTCTCCCTCTCTCTCCCCATTTTTTTTTTCGTCTCTGAGATCCTTGCAGTTCGATCGAAGGGTCAGTGTTGCCTGGTGCCTAATTGTAGTTTAAGGACGCGTCATATACGAAATGAACTTCTGCATCCAAGCAACGTTACTTTCCACGTATAGCTTGGACAAAGATGGGGGACGATGTAACATTTTGGGCCGACACGTCTTTAAGAAGCGTTGGTCTGCATAGCTTTCATATCTAAGCTAGACAGGCATCTTTCTGGCGTCAGTCTGCAGGCATTTATTGGTAATCCGAATTATCATGAATTTTGAATCACTACTCCCGCTAAGAAGCGTGACACGTGCGTTAGTGTACGCGGAACAGACAGCTGTACTCACGAACGGTTCTGCCGGCGCTCGCTGCTTGAACGTCGTAGCCAGCGAGATTGGTGGCACCACGGCGCGCGAAGTCCATTGATCTGGTTCCTGTCCGGCATGGATGGCGTTGGTGTCGAAATGCAGCTTGGCGTAGTCGAGCCGGTGGTCATTCAATGCGTTGTTGCTACCCATGTTGTCTGTCTGTCGTCTGCTTCTTCTTCCTTCTCTGTCAATATATCGTATGCGTTCGTGAGCAGACGACACGCGCCGGTGTTGATCGTCTGCTGGAGAGCCCGCCAACTCTACTGCTGCTGTCGCTGCTTTGCCGGCTTGCCGTCTTCTGTGGAGCTTGTTTGACTCCCGAAGCGCCAACAAGCCCCCAGCGGATGCTAGGAAAAAAAAGGCGCAATCAAACAACGAGCAAAAAAATGTTGCCAGGAGAGGAGAAGCTCGCCTCACGCGTGCGTATGACCGGGGAGGAGGAAAGTGCACGCACTCACAGGAGACGCGTCGGCGCCCTCTCCATTGATTTCCCTTTCCGTTTTCCTTCCCTCGCGTGTTGTCTGCAGTTCGTCGGGATATCATCTGCAAGTTCTGCTTCGCCTTGCGCCATTAAATATCCGAAGACAGCATTAGCTGTTTTACGTACGAAAGCGCTGTATTTTTACGATTAAGAAACGTCGCGAAATAATTAGCCTTCCACACTTAAGCATTAATTTCCTGTTCACACCAGCGACCACATTCGCAAATCTTCTTTATTCGTAAAAGCTGTTTGCGATTGGCTGGGCGCCTTCGCTAGTAGTACATCGCGATTGGCTGCGCAAGCTCTTACGAACATTTTTATCGTAAGAAGCTTTTTGTTTGTGTTATAAATATTCTTGCTGCTGATGTATCTGCCCGGTTCCTTCCATTTGTACTGAGTTGTGGTCCCAGCCAAGTTCGTGTAGTGACTTTCTGACAACAGCCCACAGCATCCGGGAAGTTGGTGTACAGGTGAACGCTGTAAAAAAGAGAAAAGTAGAAAAAGTAAAAAAGAGAAAACGGGCAATTGTTAACAATGGTAAGAAAAATCTAGTGGAGCTAAAGCTAACAAACTTATACAAAGGCTGGTTAGCTTTCAGAACGTTAATATATAGCATCGTCGAACATTCAATGCTATAATAGTCATTGGAGTTCACGATAAATCGTCTGCGACAAAGAGAAAGCATGTATGTTAAGTAAAGTAGCATTCTCGTCTGTTGCGAAATTTGAATTTGTGAATGTGGCTCCAATTCTTGCGCGTCTTCTGCCACATATGTTTGCGGGTCGTCTGCTCATATCGTGCATCCTTTGTATTGCGATATTCTTTTTTTGTGTCTGTGGAAAAAAGTGACAGCATCCAACAACTATACCTGTGAGGCTGCAATAACAACCGCAGACCAATTCGCGTTCTCTGTTATACTTCTGGGAAAGTGAAAGGAAATTCATTGTTCCTATTTTTGTATTCAGATAAACTACGTGGAAAATCACCGCTTCATGTTCACGAAATCGAACACGTGCCCAATTGAAAAACATCTCATATGACACATGTTCAACGACCTCATATGTTCGTACGAGAACACATGCAAAACATGTGTTCGTGTGTAATTATTAGATATGTGCCGTATATATGCCGTATGAAATTTTTTACAGGGTCCACACATAATGCACAAGAATGTTGCTTATTGTTATGTATTGTATACCCGTGCCTTGTCAGAGGGGTGCCAAAAAGGGTGAGCAACGAAGGAAAAGACGTTCTATTTCTTTCGTCCCTCATTTTTTTCTTCGTGGGAGGTACGTAGAAAAGTTGGAGTTCACTAACCCGGACGCGAATCTTGCGCGTTTTGCAGGGTTTGTGACAGTTCGATGCCGTTTTTGCAGTGGTTGTTACCAATGCCAAGTTGGCAGCTACCCAATACCCGTGGTGCCAGATATACTTGTTCCGACTGCTGAGTGACGATGCTTTACCTCTTTCATATTTTGTTCGGTGATGTTCAGTATACATACGTCTTGGGTCATTGTTTATTGTTATTTCTTACCATCGCTTTCTTGTTCTTGTTGCTTAAACAAAAAACAAAAAAAGCACGCACACAGCACGGGTGATCGACTGCCATCCGGTGTTCCAAGGCCCGCCGGCGTTTTCTTTTAATATTTCTGTTCTTTTTTTTCCCCAGCCATCTCAAGTTACTTCCGTGACTGAAGTAGCCGTGGTGTACGCCCGTACTTTCCTTGTCTAGTTTGCCTGTCTTGCCTACGGATTAGCGATATTTACTTTCCTCCTCCTTTCTGTTTGTCCTTTCTCGCAATATCTCGCGCGCTACGAGATTGGTCCTCGAGGCACACTTTTTCCTGCCTCGTTTTCAGGCAGTCGGTGGGTATACGCTGCAACACTATGTGAAACAGCAGTTGTTGTACACAGGCGTTGGTAACTTTCACGCGCCAAAGCAAAGCTGCGGTCGCCACCTGCTCGCAGACCACATTTCGGCGAATTTCCGATGTGACGCGTTCTGTCAGACGGGCGGCCCTGTGGTCGCCGGTTCGGTGTAGGTGACTAGTTGTCACCGCCCCTTTTCAAAGTGAATGGCAACAAATCATCGTCACCTTTTTTCTTCTCTCTCTCTCTCTCTCTCTCTCTCTTTTTAGCATCGTCGCCCCATCTGTTGCTCCGGTGGGCGACCTTCAGTTGACGATGTTTTCGCTCACTTCTCTTTATGCCATGCAATAAAAACGCGTTTCCCGCTGTCGTTATTGTCATACAACAAACTGTGGCACTACGCAATGCTGAAATGACCCGCCGTGGTTGCTCAGTGGCTATGGTGTTGGGCTGGTGAGCACGAGGTCGCGGGATCGAATCCCGGCCACGGCGGCCGCATTTCGATGGGGGCGAAATGCGAAAACACCCGTGTACTTAGATTTAGGTGCACGTTAAAGAACCCCAGGTGGTCGAAATTTCCGGAGTCCTCCACTACGGCGTGCCTCATAATCAGAAAGTGGTTTTGGCACGTAAAACCCCAAATATTATTATTACGCGGTGAAATGGTCGGCAAGCCGGGACCCTAAGCAACACCCACGTGGATGACAGAAACGGGGGCGAAGAGCGCAGACGATGGTCGCTGCGCGCTAGTCTCTTAGTGCGGAATATTATGCGAAGTATATTACTAGAGCTCAACCCAGCTCCTCAGGCGCGGCGGTGTCGCCTTCAATACCACGTGACACCGTGACGTCACGACAGAGGAGAAACGGGGCTCCAACTCGCGGCGTCGCTCGCGGCGTCGCCTTCAAGGCTGACCACGTGACACCGTGACGTCACGGCAGAGGAGAAAGGGGGGCTCCAACACGCGCCGTCGCTAGCAGCTGCGCTTGCCTCTGCTAGACACTCACGAGGTGAGATGCCTCCTGGAGACAGAGCTGCTCGTTGGAATGAGAAGCGAAGGTTGCGGCGTGCTGCAGAGACTGTTTCTAGGTGGCTTTGCTACGGCGCAGCGACTACGCGCCCCGCATCGGACGCGGTGAGCGTCGAGCAACGCAGCGTTCGGCGCGACAACGAAATGTGCGCCTGAGCAAGCGCCGCACGCCTGAGCCGACGACACCGGCTTTTCTGCGACACGAGCTCCTTAACGCTGTCGCGTTAAAATAAAGGCTAGTATGCTTCGCATCCTGGGCTTAACCTTAGCTAAGCCACAGCCAGTTTTTTTTTATTTAATGTGACGCAGACCATGGTTAATTGTGCTCTCGTTCCTTTAGTGCGGAATGTTTGATTTACTATGATCTTACTGCTGCAGCATTTGCCACAAGGGTAGAGGCTTGGCCGAGTTTGTAATTCATGGGGAATAATGTAAATTAAGTTCTGCCAAAACCATTTGTATGATTATAAGGCACGCCGTAGTGGGGAGTGCGGAATAATTTTGAACACCTGGGCTTCTTTAACGTGCACGTAAATCTAACTACACGCGTTTTTATTTTATTTCATTATTACTTTTTTGCATATCGTCCCAATCGGAATGCGGCCGTCGCGGCTGGGATCGGACCACGTGTGACGTCGAGCTCAGCAGAGCAACACCATAGCCATGTAAGCTATCGCGGCTGGTGCAGAAGTTCAAAGGAACAGGCCAGACGGATAAAGTATTTTAGGTCGGAACGGTGCTCTTTTAAGTTTCTTAAACCTTGCTAAGGTCAGTTCTTTCGCGCTTTTAGAATGCAACGTAGTCCGTATTTACCGATAAAGATATATACTTAACTATACATTCGCGCACACGCCGTCAAAATCCATGACGTTACAACATGGCCTCCGAAATCTGCGCGGGCTAGCTGGCGCGCGCTCATCTCAGAGGCCATGTTTACGGCCAGCTGGTGCGGGAACTTAATGTGGCGTCGCCACCAGCCTTTCATTTATTTTTGTCTTTTCTATATTATGCCTCCATCCTCTAAATTTTCATATACATTGTTATCGAAGGTTAATTTACTAATTTTAGTGTCTTTTTTTTTAAAGATGTAATAGAAAGAAGATGTGAGCGCACGAAATTGCTCTGCCACCCCAACCACACTCCATTCCTCACTGCATCCTCGCTGTTTGCACGTGGCCTTGATGTTAGTGCTGCAAGCGCAAGGAATAAGGTTGGGCGTCTTGCACAGAGCAACCCAGACGCCCGGGAAAGCCTGCTTACAGCATATCGCATACTTAGGTTTTGTTTCGATAGTTTCAGCGTGGGGGAGTTGTAACGTGGTGCAAGAGGAATTTCAATTTTCATTTTCCGAAGCTTGGAGTGTCCGCCATCATTTTCTTCCTGCGTTACTTCTGTGGTACACGATAATGGTGATGATCTCTAATGGTAACTCCTTTGAATCTACTGGCGGTAGATGGTCGCCTCTGTGTGAGCTGTGTTACCATATCGTAATGTAACGTTCAAGGCTGTCCTTATTCTCTGTTTTATCTCGTAAAATTGCATTTGCCAGGGATGATTCCGTTACTATCTCTCAATTCCTCGCTTTCCTTCCATCAGCATTTCAATCGTCTCTCGTTGACCTCTATCCGCTGGTCAGTTTACGCTCCCACGTGCCGAAGCCCTGCAGCGTTTCTGGAAAGTGGACGGTCCCTGCAGTTTTCGTTGGGTGAATACCTTCGCATTCCATTGCAATTTGCCAAGTCGTCTCGAGTCTTCGTTCAGATGCTTTTGCACTGCCCCGATCATCGATAAATCGGTCCTATACCGGATCTTTAAATATATATAGTATATCATCTATAAACATTTGGCGGGCGCTTGTTTGATGTTGTCCGCGAACCAGCGTTGGTCGGTTGGCCTGGCAATATTTAGAATAATTAAATCTGTCCAGCTAGAGCTGGAAAGTTCGGGACAGCTAGCCCATGGCCGGGGTCTTCAGGTGTAGGAGCCCAGGCCCAGATAACGGAAGGGCGAAAGTGCGCCCCAAACCTATAATTGTCTTTTGGAAAGAGAGAGACAGTTGCAACGAAAGATTGTGAGGAAGGGAGCAGAAACGTGGAACATATATCTGAGCACTTTATCTCTACTGAAGTTTACAAAATATATTGGAGGATCAATGACCGTGGCTCGAAATGCGCTCGAAGAGAAAAATGCGGAAAGTCATATCGCTCCGTTTACTTTGGAATTTGCTGTAAGCTGCCACTATCTGCGAAGTCCTCCGCAAATAACGCGCGAGGTCGTTAACGCCTTCGAGCGATTAAGGTCTCTAGATAAGAAATGTCACTTTATCCAGGGACCTTACGAGCGATACCCGGAGCGGCACAGAGGCCGCAAATCCTCATAAATCTCAGTATCGCGACGCTAACGTCTCCTCTCGTTGAGGTGACGAAGTACGGCGCCGCCTCTCCCGTCACCCGCCAATGTTTGACGTTGGCGTCGAGTGACTGCGTGTTCAGCGTCGTCCACTCTGAGGGCAGAACACCTGGTTAGTATTGAAGCGCTCGCAGGAGCTCATATTTGGCCATGAAAACTCTGACAGTAATAATTCGTTGAATGTCAGCGCAATGCGTCATAATATCGGCCGGCTAGTTTCCTTTGCGAAAAATATTTTACTGTTACTGACTGTGGCTTGCTGCTGGGTGCTGCTGCTGCTCTTACCGAGAGTCACTCACACGGCGAAAATAAAGCAAATACACGTGCTTGATAGTGGGATCGCACCTCGGGCTCTGTTGTTGTTCTTGTTGTTGCCTATCACCTGCGTGGCTCCTACCCACGATGGGGGATTGGCCAAGAAATGGGGGGAATATTCCAAAACCTCGGGCTCTCGCAGCAATAGCGCCACAACCTTACACCCAGTGGCGTAGCTAGGTCGTCTGGCACCCGGGGCCCACAGGTCTTCTGTCACCTCCCCCCCCCCCCCCCCCCCCGCCTGTAGTCGAGGAAGGCGAGGATATCAAGTTCCGGGTGCCTTCAGACGTATATGACCCCCCCCCCCCCCCCCCCCACACACACACTTTACTGGCCCCTTGCACCCGGGGCCCACGGCCCCCCGGCCCCCCCTGTTGCTACGCCACTGCTTACACCACAATCTTTCTTTTTTTCTGTTCTTCCTTCATTGCATGTTCCGAAGACAGACAACTCAGAAATCAAGAACAGTGTATAAACCGTAATCATCTTAGCACTGCGGAAGAGCATGCATGTCAGTTTCTCGAAGCGAGTGACCCAGTCAGGAGCGCATAGCTAAAGGCTGGATGGGCCAACGACGCAGGACTGAAACCGGCTGATAACAGTGAACCTTGTAACTGTCTTTCGCGTCGTGCTTTTCTCAGCGTACACCGGTCCTCTCCTCACGTTTGTTTTCTATATATAGACAAATATCGAACATCGCCTTGGTCCTCGTGACACCAGTGCTTCGACGTCGGACAGCGCGCGTTGTTGTGAAGTGTTGTTTGCATTTCGTCATAGCCTGTGAGAAGTATAACGTATAAATATAAACATTGCACGAGATTACAAACTGCATAGAATGAGAATAATACGCATATAATTTAGTTTGGGAAAAATCAGTACTGCGGAATCCCGCAAGATGGAGTAAAGTCGATGAAAGGGAAAACATTGCCATCCATCCGACTGTAGCACGAAGCTACAAATTAAAGGAAACCCAGACGGCTTCCTCAGAAAGAAAGCTCCGCAGACGAAGAAAAATTTGCTTTGTCCGGGATTCGAACCCGGGACCAATGTCTTACTGGGGCGGTAAGGTGTTGGTCGAGTTCTGAGGATGGGACAAGTCTAGGGCAGGTCCAGTGCGATTGTTAGACACCTTCTCCCCTCCCTCCTGCACGGCCACACGTTCTCCTTCTCTCTCTCTCTCCCCATCAGGCGAGGCCGCGAACAGCCGGGACTCTCTTCAGTGCGGTGTTGAATGACATCACGGGGGAGGTTGAGTGAGCAGCCTGCCTCATTAAAAGCCTGGACTCGTATAACGGCGGGAGGTGGGGAAAGAAAAGCTCGCGTGATTTGCTGGAAGAATGGCCGCGTACCTCACTTTTTTTAGGGCTTGTTACATCAATACAAGTCAGCTTACATCGAGAGAGCGAGCGAGCGAGCGAGAGATAGATAGATAGATAGATAGATAGATAGATAGATAGATAGATAGATAGATAGATAGATAGATAGATAGATAGATAGATAGATAGATAGATAGATAGATAGAGAGAGAGAGAGAGAGAGAGAGAGAGTTGAAGGCAGGCAGAAAGGTCGGCCTGAGCTAGCGCTTACATCGGGGATATAACGCGTGTTGATTACTTTCACGAAAGGTAGTTGGTTGGTTGGTCTATAGATAATGCGGCTAACCAACACATAAGGCCATAACCACAAAGTATAAAGTTGTGAGTGCGTAATTTTATGCGTTTTCACTCGTCTGTTACAGCGGAACGGCGAAAGCCTAATTGTTTATTGAACTGAAATAAAACGCTTGCTTCGCTGCAACTTTTTACTGTCAAGTTTCACTTCAGTTGGCAGTGAAGTTTCACGAGTAAAACGGGCTCAGCAATGAAATGAACTGCACCGAGAACTTTTGAAGAGTCAAATGCTCAGACTCGATCCATACACTTTATCCATGTCTGTTGCATACCTCACTGCTTCCGCCGATGAAAATACTCTTCAACAACAGCAGACGCTGCGGAGGTATCAAGTACGACGCCATTTTGAAAACGTCGCATGACGCGACATTGTTTGCTTCTTTGATTGGCTAGCGGCGCTAGCGGAGTAACGCAACGCCGCGCGGTCCGTGTGCCGTGGTTGCCAGTTTTTTTTAAAATTATATCATACTATAGTCATTCGTGATAATTATAAAGAAGAGATAATTAGTATGGCAGCCCCTGGAGGCTGCATTTTCTTCTTCATCAAATGTTTCTTTGTTACAAGCGGCATGACGCTGAACGCGTCTGCACGTAACTGGCTTTTCCTCAAGTAGATGTCGTATGCGGAGAAGCCCACTTCTGTAATTATTTGCGTCATAGCCGCGTCAGCCATTATACTTGGACGTGTGGCGCGAATCGAAACAGAGGGCCTTACCACAGTAACGCGAGGTGCCGTCGTAAACGAGTGGGTGATAAACCCACGTCAGCCAAAATCTCTTTGACTAAGGCCGGCCCTACGAACAACTCGCGGAAAGCCGGAGAAAAGAAATCTGCGTGTATTACAATTTATTCAAATTTTAAGGCGAAAACGTTAGGTCTTTAGGTTTCAAGGTCGCGTTGTGAGGCACAGAAAATCGGAGCGCTCGCGCGTTCGTTGTCATCTTCCACACCGCTGCCACATCGACGCCGCTAATCATGCCAAGAAAATGCACAGTTAGTCGAAAGAGTTAAGGCACTCGAACCTACGGCCTTTGGTGTTAATTAGGGCAAATTTGATTAAAACGTAATTAATTAAAATTAAGCCATTCGAGCCGTAGACCTTTGGTGGGAGTCTAACACACGACATTTGGCGTTCATTAAGACGACGTTGATTAGGCCACAGTTAAGGTCGCGTTAATTAAGGCACTCGAGCCCACGACCTTTAGTGAGAGAAAACAAGAAATAAGAAGTAACGCATTCGAATGAGAAAGTCAAGTAACTTAGTGGATGTTTCTTGAGCGCACAAACTTTCGCCTTCACCCTCTTTGACGTAAGCTGTAGGGACTGTCATCTTTTTCTTAGTAATTACGGGAACTTGTTTTTGTCAGAAAAATAACGCCTTGTTTCTATAGCTGTTACCGCTTTTTGATATAGTTTTCTTTCTTTCTTGGCTGATCTTGAAGTGCACGAATTTAATCTTAAAACTTGTAATCCATCAACTGAAAATTAAGCGCAAGAGTAGTTGGTTTAACTATGCTAAATTATCGCCATGTTGGCCTTGCTTTAGGCTTTCAGCTTCTTCTTCTGCCCCCCTTTCTTTCAACCTGATTATGAACATCGCATTTGAGTTCTACTCGACCCCAAATTTGAGGCTTCAATGAATAACGTCGTTCACGCTTTCGTGGAAATGAACAGAGTTTGTGACAGAAGCGCCACTGCCACTACACTCTTTCGAAGAGCAAGATCGCGGACAATTTTAGAAAGTGTGAGGTCACTAAACTTTTCGCACCGAAAAACGCGCCTCTCTCACCTTTTTGTTTGTTTGTTTCCACGTGAGAAGTACCGTCGCGCCGCGTCGCGTCGGCCGCTAACATTTTTTTTTTTTTTTCCCTTGTTTCGTTCTCGCATCGTAACGTACGCCTGACGAGGCGACGCGAGAGGTAAACATGGCGGACAGCGACGGCGACAGTGAAGGCGGCAGCATGTATCCGTTGCACGAAAACGTATTTCTAGGCGATGTCCGTCGTGTTTCGGCGCTCCTGAGGACGCACGACGTCGCGCAGAAGGACGTTCACGGTAAGACGGTCCCACACTACCCGGTCGTCTGCTCTCTCGCGACGAGTTTTCGTTCCGTGCCTTCAGCCGGGCATAGGAGAGCTCGAGAGCTCTGCCCCATCGTTTCGATTTCGGGAAAGCTAAACCGTTGCCCACCCGTTTGAAGGAGCCAACGACGTCGGAAGAGAGTCAACCCCGAAATTAACGAACTTGACCCACTGTTTATCTCGTCGTTGAGACAACCGCCGCGAAACACCCTACGAAAAACGTTCCGAATAGGTCTGCCGCGTCTGTCGGTGTCCAGGGGCGGGCGGACGTGAACCGTGTTTGACCGAAGGAGCTGCAGTTGGGGAGCGCATAATTTTCTTACTGCCGCGTTTCCGCCCTCAACTTTCTTTCGGCGTGCCCCGTGGGCGCACTTGTTAACGGTTGCCCGAGAGAGGAAGCGGTTTAAGGGATTTCCGCTCCAGTCTTGACAGTATATCGGCCGCTCACATGTGCTTGGCCTTGGAACGCTTTCGTTCCGTGGGAAAAACTACGGCCGTGGGAACGTTGACGCTGGGATGTCGGCGAGTTTTACGCACCACAGCGGAACGGCATAGGTTACTAAACGGATTATGTGTCGCCTTGCATGGAGCGACGATGTTTATGCGCGTGGAGCCTGCGACAACGAAGCCGATGTGTGAAACGGGAACTGGTAGAAATGAATGAGAACGTTCTGCTTCGCGTGATGTGGCATCGTGCCGTAGCCTGCTGGTGAACGTACAGCGGCTCCGAAGGCTCGGCGTTCGAGCCTGTGTCATGCCGATGTACTCGACATCGTTAACAAACGTAAAAGATGTAACGAACAAAAAGAGAAACACAGATTCGTGTTCTAGTTTAACCTGTTTCCGTTTCAAGTTCAGATGACAGGACGTGCTTGCGTGACGAAAGTACGAAAGCAACACCTGACTTTTTTTTTCTCTCATTTTTTTTAGGAAACACGCCACTTCACTTGGCTGTCATGCTGGGTCAGAAGGGTATGTCCGAAGAACTTTCTCTTTAATTCGAAATTTATAATGCAAGCACGTAAGCAGTGTTGAGTGGTTTGTACTTATTTGTTTCGTGCTTAACTGCAGAGTGTGACAGCACATTTCTTTGGGCAGTGCATTGACATGTCTTGTTAGCTCAGTAAAGGTCACCTGCTGTATTTGAGACTTGTCTTTACGTCATACCATCTGTTCCTTTATTTTCTGAGCATTGTTCACACAAAAAAATATATTTTCTGTTTCGTCACCCCTCTCGTTTCTCGTCGATTAAGGCAATAACTTGTCGAGAAAGGCCATGCTGAAAGACGTGCACATTTTTTTTTTAAGTTCAATTGTTGACGCTATCCCTTGTCTAGACTATTGTATGAAACCAGATGCAGTGTTAAGTTGAAAGTCGAGTTTTTACACAAACTAGATTGTTCGATAGTTCCAGATCATGCCCAACTCATTACACGTATTGTGGTGTTCCTTTTGAATTGAGGCACATTATGTTTGCTTAACTCACAGTTGTGTTCTGCAGTTTATCAATATATGGGATCAGCTATAATTATATGAAGCATTGATAAACAGGGGAAGATAACCCCTCATTATTTTAAACCCTTCTGTGCCTCGCTATATCCCGAATTCTTACCAAATATGGCCAAATTATTTTTAAAAACCCCAGTTGCCAACATTAATTTAGTTCCTCAGAAAGAATAAGTTCACTGTTCCATGTGTTGCGCATTGCCATCTACTAAAAGTGCAAACAAAAAACTTGGTTTGTCCATGGCATTGCTAGAAAATGCAAAGTGCCGCTCATGGAGCTGAACTCGACCGTTTTTACCAGAAATAATGTGAATGAACACAGCTCCTCCAAGGCAGGGAAGAGGATAACTGCTTTTCTCTACATTAGTTTTTCTTCAACTAATTTGTGTGAACACGTAAGTGGGTGCCTGTTTGTGTTCACATTTCTCTAATGTGTTTGTGTGCCTGTGTTTGTATACATCATGCCTCTTGACCTAAGTGGCTGCAGCTGTAGTTCTATGCAGGATGCTTGCCTTTGCTTCTGTCCTAACACAGTCGAGCTTTGTGTACAGTATGAGAAACTTGGCTTGTGGTCATGATTGCCCTTACTTTGTGCTGGTGTTTTCAATTACATGTACTATGTGAAGCAAAAATGTGTTGTCACAAGATAAGAAAATTCACACAGTTTGACATTTCACTCTTCTACATGGCTTGTTTTGTTTAGCATGATGTATGGGGTAATGAAATTGTAGCCTTTTTCCAGAGTTGAAATTATTGAGACTTAAGGCAAACCAGATTACAGGTTGCCATTTCTTAATTCAGTAACGTTGCATATTGGTAGTTGCCTTTTAATTGCAGGTAATGTCACACATTTGACAATATTCTTGCTGCATTTATGCTTTCTCCTGTGAACGCTAACTAGAGAGATGTTCATCTTTTTATTTTTGCACGTAGGGCAACACATGTGCATGAAACACAGAATCCACATAGATATGTAGAACAAACGTTGCACTCTATTTGTTTATGTATCCTTGATTCCTGTGTTGTACTTTTTGTGGGCGGAAAAATGAATTCCCCTGCTCTTTTGAGACATTGAGAGCTTATTCGGTATTGGTGACCCATGTGGTCCACATTATTCCTTTGCTGGCCACAATTTTGTAGCAACGTCTTTCTCCAATGCTAATGCCTTTCGGAACTTATTGTATTTGTGAGTGGCCATGTATGATGCTCCATCCAGGGCAAAGCGTCTTTTGACCACTCGCAAACGCGAAAA
The DNA here is from genome assembly GCF_038994185.2 of Dermacentor albipictus. Lineage (NCBI taxonomy): Eukaryota > Metazoa > Arthropoda > Arachnida > Ixodida > Ixodidae > Dermacentor > Dermacentor albipictus. Next base: position 38,739,044 of record NC_091829.1, read on the forward strand.
GTGCGAAAGGCATTAGCATCGGGGAAAGGCATCGCTACAAAATCATAGCCCTGTGTGCGTCTTCTTTTGTCTTCTGCAGCAGTGTGAATTAACTTTGCATTACCATGTGTTATGTTTTTTTTTTTATTATTTAGAGTGTGTGCAACTACTTTTGGCACACAATGCTCCTGTCAAAGTCAAGAACAGCCAAGGTTGGAACTGCCTAGCAGAAGCTGTCAGTTACGGGGATCGTCAGACAAGTGAGTTGATTTCTGGCCAACGTTGTTCTATGAAACATTTTGTTTTTCTGTTATCACATTTGCAGTGTCCTTGTTATGTACCTTTAGCAAGGAAGTTTGAGGGGCAACTTTAAGGATCTTTTGAAGATCCACATATCGCAGTGACATTGGTATTTAGTATACTGTAGGACTGGGTGCCAGCGTGAGATGTCCGCTGCGTTGACCAACCTGCCAGCCATGTCTTGCTTGTGTACAAACTGTGAAGTCAAACTGCAACTGCAAACTTCAAACTGCAAATGTACCAAGCAGATGTACTTAACAAGATGGACAGATATCATTTTTGTGAAACAACTTGGTCGTTGCTAAAATAATTTGCTTCAATATTCCGGAGCCGTATTCTCACTGATTACTTTTGCTATATCGCTGTCAGTGTGCTTTGAATGGCTGAGCCAGTGGACGGGATGCCCATCACTCCAGTGAGGCATTGTGGTAGACATCAATGCACACAAGTGAAGTGCATCTGAAAGCAGTCATTGTAAAATACACGGCCTCTGTGTATAATTCACGTTTTGATAAATGTATGTTGCATTAAATGGAACTGTGTCTGTTGTTTCAACATGCTCTCATGTGGGTATGCGCAGTACTCTCCCTGTTAAGGAAACTCAAGCAGCAGTCGAGGGAAGCAATGGACTTCCGGAGGCCAGATCTCGTGCGTATTTTGGAACTCATGGGCGATTTTTACATGGAGCTCAAGTGGGACTTCCAAAGTTGGAGTGAGTTGACTTCACCTCATTTCTTTGCAATTTTTTACATGACAAAACTGTCCATATACAGGTTGTTTAGTGCAGACGAATTTGTTGCAATTAGCTACTTTAAGTGTGATATAGTGTGTAGTAGAACTGACAGTTGGGCAAGTTGGTAATGGTTCATTTCATCAGTTTCCCATCTATAGATGTCATTTGGTCATTCTGATTATTTTGTGTGTGTGACAAGGCAGAATTGTATGAAGGATGCTTGTTAAGCCTAATGTTATAAATGCTGTTTTATAGACTTGGGAGAAGTGCTTTGTGCTTCACCAGCCTCTATAAGCTTCTTTAAATTTTGTTTACAAGTTTTCACTTTGAGAGTGAAGCATCAAATTTAGCAGCTTTATGTGGTTATGCATCCTCAGGTTATTTCTTGATATATGTATAGCTTACTAGAAATGTCCTTCGGTTGCATCGACTTAGGCTAAACCATTTACAATAGTATTTAGTTTGCATATTTTACAGCGTAAGCTGTTATGGGCTCAGTTCGATAGCCGTTTCGGTTAGCGATGTCCGCTGCTGCCGGTGTCCATTGCAGCTATTGCCAGGAATGAGGGGGGGGGGGGGGAAGCAGTTCCCGCCAGGATTGAACCCGGGCCCTGTACGCGGGAGTCGGCTACTGTACCACTTCACCATGCGAGCATTTCATAGCTGGTGTGGAAAAATGCCCTATACAGGTGTCCTAGCGTGTGAAGAGTCATGCAGTGTGGGATGCGTGTCCCGTAGCATCGACACATGCACACTTTGCATTGCAGTTGGATATTATTGCACCAGGTAGCATGCCATGTATCCTGTCACTTGTCACACGATGTGAGATGTGCGCGGCACAGTGTCGATACATGCGAACTTTGCATTGCAGTTGCATTGTATTCCACCAGGTGTCATGACAAGCAGCAGTTGCGTTGTATCATGCCAGATGTAAAGGGATGTGACATGTGCTCCGCATAGTCTCGATACCTGTGTTTGTTCTTCGTTACATGTTATGGCACCTCCTCGAAATGTATGAACTGCTACTGAAGAAGTGAATTGTAGAGCTATACGCATGGCGGCAACCAGGCAACGTCAGGCTCAGCAGAGAGCAACGCAAGCTGCAACTCGCCGGCAATGCCAGGCATACAGTTCGGTTCATTTTAGTGCAAATAACGCAAAGAGATAGCCTCCTATTTTCCAGCTTTCACTGTAACTGTGTAGCTTGTGTCATGCAGGCCTGTGACTTTCATTGAATCTTTGTTTTTTAAAGATTTCAGTGATGCTGTTTTCCTTTGTGACATGTTTGCTTTATCTGCAACCAGTGAGTGCATTTTTAATTGTTGCCTGATATTTTTTATGACCTTGTCTGTCTAATTTCTCTTTTCACGATTGCAGCGGGTTTCTGTTCTCTCTTGTTCAGTTTTGTTGCACTCTTGTGACTGAGTAGTTCCTACCGTTTTGTTTGACCAACTACTTTTCTTTCATGTTTTTTTCCTTCCAGTACCATTGGTCTCAAGGATACTGCCATCAGACATCTGTAAAATTCACAAAAAAGGATCAAATATTCGGTTCGTTTCTGTTCCTCAGTTTCACCACACTCGCAGCTGTCTCTGAAATTATTTATAGTTCTAGGATTCTTATTGCATCCTTTCATAGGTAAAGCTTCAAAGTGGCCTTCTTTCTTAAGCTGAAACTTTCATGCAAGCCTTATCATTTGGTTTGAATGCTGTTTGAATGTGTGTGGGAGGAATGTTGTTGGATGGCCGGATGTTTTCCTTGCCTAAAGGGGCCGCCACTTGACTTTTACAAACTCCCCTTTTCCCGAGGCAACGGAAAGCATGTAATTGAAATTTGCCAAGACCTTCAACAGTTACATTGAAAGGCATCGAAATAATGCTTAAGAGATGATTGGGGAAATGTTTACATTGTATGATGCTGGCAACACTGGTAGCAGAAAGCGATGATGATATGGCATCAGAAAAACAGTAATTAGACATTACCACTTTTCCAGCATGCAAAATAAATTTTTATTAAATTAGTAATTCAAATGCGGCTTCTTCAGATATCTGTGACATGTAACACATTCCTACAATAACTTGCATGTTAATAGACAGGCACTTTTATTTCTTGTCAGAGATTCTCAAGCACTTCAGGGCTGTACTTGTATTGCCATTGTATATTTACGAGTGATTTTGAGGGTGCCTGTTTGCATGACACGTGTTGAACTGATAAGATACTTGAGTAGATAAACTTGAGAGATTGAAAGTGTGGTGAGAAAAACTTGCATTGCTGCACATTGTTACATGATACACATTGCACATTACACATTGCACATTACACATTGCACATGATACTGTACGATTAAAAAATCCGGTGAGGGCAAGGAAATGTGTTGGAGTGTGCCTATGTGTGATGTATTCGTAGCCCCACTTTTCACGAGAAAGTACCCTCAGTTCAGTCAAAAGCCCATCGGAGGTACAATGTTTAATTTAAGCAATTTAAGAAAATTTTTTGATGGAATGTAAGAGATGCTCTGATGATGAATGCGTGTATATTTCTGAGAGCTCATGCCACTTGATAACAGTGGTTCACCATGGAATAGTGCATTCTTTTCTACCATTTTCTGCTCCTTAGACGATACTTTGTAATGTCCAGTAAGCAGCAATTCTGACAAGGCTAGGCAAAGTTGGCTGTGCTTGTGTTTGTGGCAGTTCTGTTGAAGCTGGCATTTGCGTTTTTAAAACCTGGATGAGCATTGGAGGGATGCAAAGATGGTGGAACCAGTCCATGTTAGGGTGGCTTATTTATGATTCTAACCTGGAGGTACAGCATCTTGGGTTAGGCGATACAAGATGTCTGGAGAAGCGCACTTGGGGATTCCACATATAAAGAAAGTGAATTCGTCATTTATGGAAAAGCATCTAAGTTCTTTGCATCAATACCCACTGTGGTGGCTACAGCACTCTCTGGTTGAACACAAGGAGGTTTTGGGTTCGATTCTCGGCTTCAGTGGCCACATTTTAACGGGCTAAGTGCAAAAACACGTGTGTACTTTGATTTCGGGAACGTTAAAGAACGCCAGGTAGTCAAAATTAAACAAGAGCCGTCCATCTCTCATAGTCCTAGTGTCAGTCTGGAACGTGAAACCCCACGAATTAATGAACCAGTCTTTTCATCTATGGGAAGAGTGATGTATTTTCCTGCATTGTAAACCTGTTGCACTTGTAAGTGTCAGACCCTTTCAGACGCATTTATATGTAAAGTTTGCCAGAACGCGTATGTCATTCGCATTGTTTCCTTGCTACGCTCTATTTGAGCTGTCCCTGAAGCTGTTGTTGTTCAGAAAGCTTATCTCGTCTTGCCAAGGTGAGAAAGCGGGCTGCTGTCTTAGATAGCAGGCAGTTTTGAGACAATACAGCACTAGCACATTTGTTATTGCCGTCCCTGAACGGTGTACAGCAGGAGCTCATTTCATTGTTTTCCTTGCTTGAATTGATTCAGCTACAAGTTACTTGTGAGTAGAAAAAATTAACAGCAAAAGGCTGTGTGTTTTTGTTTGTATTCCTGATTAGTTCTGTGTTTTAGGTGTCTCTGAAACCCTTTGTTGCCATTCTGGAAGGCTTATCTCTCCCTCCCCCTAGTTCTGAGATAGTACGGTGTATGTTTTGAGGTGACATAGTATTTGCGCACTTATCACTTTCTCCGGATAGTGTGCAGCGACAGTGCAGGTATTTGTCAAATAACCGGATGTTTTACCTGCCCGAATAGATTGCCCGTAAGGACGTTGCCCTAACTTGTCAGTGTTGGAAACCTTGCCGCTGCAACTGACTTTATGTTGTGTATTATTTGAGTTGTAACTCTGCAATCGCAGTAATAGGGTTGTAGAAGAGCAGTTGCCTTGCTTGTACTACGGATAGTTTCTTTGACGTTTTAAGCACTGTAAGGGCTCATATATATCTGTTTTCTACTTGCGGTTCATTTGTGAAGAAACAACTGCCTCAATGTTTTGGTCCCGGCCTAGCTATGAATTTGCTAATAGCGCTATCATAGAATGTAGAAGTGCTGTCATTAAAGGGCAACTCTGGCGATTTTTTTATGTACACTGACCTTGATAAAACTTGAATTTACCTTTTGCATTCTGATTACCTGTGCCAAACAATATGACTACAATGCAGTTATGTTTCCTGAAAATGAATTTTAAAGAGTGGTTGCATCCTCCCAACTCATGTCCACGAATGTGACTTTTTGCTGACCACCATGTGTTTGTGACGTGAGAGTCTACACCGCCAATTCACCAAGGAATGACGAAGCTGGCTCTTTTTCCTGTGACATGACGGCCGACAATCGTCATTTTGACAAACGTGATGACCGGTTCTTTTCTTTGTCTTACTGTAGCACAAGGCATTGAGATTGGGGCTTGTCAGCTGCCTCGTGCGGTGACGGTGGCGGATCAAAAGCAAATGGCGATCCTTCAGCGCTCATTATCATCGCTGAAATTGTCGCAGAAATTGCCGCTGTCTTGTTTGAAAGAGTTCCAAAGAGCTGGAAAAACTCCCCTCGTAGTTGGAATACATTGTCAGCTTCGCTTGTTTGGCATTAGCACCATGTGTACTGCGTGTTCAGCACGCTTTCTCCATGGTTGCATTAAGGTGGTGTAGGATCTGACGTCATCAACTCATTGTAGACGTCGCACAAAGAAGCTGCCTGTTTTGGTTTCAGTACCTAATTTATTGGTTATATAAAATTATGGATGAGTTTCTAAGCAAATTGAACCACCCTACTGGTGACAGGACTATCAGTGCCATTTGAAAATGACAATATCCTAATATAGCTAAGAGAAATGCTCAAGTTGCCCTTTACGTGGTTGTAGACTGCCTTATGGAATTTGTTGCAGAATTTTGGTTTCACTGTTAAAAAAAAGAAAGGTGATGAAAATTGTGAAATTAAGGAAGTTATAAATTAGGTCTGTGATTCTTTAACTTTACAACAGAATATGTATCAAAATTATGCAAAATATGCACAATTAAGAAGCGAGATTTATAATCACCCATGTCTTTTCACCCTTCGTCACTGGTTTGTGTGTGCCACCGCAGGCCATTTTCGTTGGGATTGACCGCTCAGCCCAGTTGTCATTGGCACACAAACGTTATCGCGTTCACTGGGGCTAGTAACAAGAAAAACGAATTGTTGCAAAAAGCATGGACCTGACATTTCATGTTCTGATTACATCTACCCCTCAACACTGTCCTCTTCCTGTACCTGACATTTTGTTCTGTCCCTTCAGGTTAGACACAACACTCGTCGACTTCAACGACATGAAATGGGAGCGCGGTGACATTACTTTTCTTTTTACGGGCAACGACAAACCGTCCAAGTCGCTAACAGTGCTGGACAACAATCTGAAGGTCTACCAGAATGTTCGTTATGAGGTGAATATTTTGGCTTTGCATCCTGTAGCAGCGACTTTGTCATTTGTGACAGCAATGGCATGGGCTTTGCTCTTGCTTTTGTGCGTGGACTTTTACATACTGTTTGCACAAAAATTGTTGCAAAAGTCATGTGATGACTATATGAGGTCGCAGTAGCATTTCAGCATTACAGTGCATTATGAACACAATTCACAAGCTTTTATATATTTATTGTGACAAGATCTACTATATTAGGGTCATTCTAGTGCTTTTTAGGTGATTTGCTGCCCATTACAGCAAGTATGGGGTGGTGTATGCTAACATACAATATGAATCTTCCCAATTTCAAACATTTCTTTTATTCCTTATGAATAGAGTTGCTCATTGATTGACACTCTGCAGGGATCGCTTTGAAGTTAATAATTGGGAGTACGAACAACTGGATTCGTCAGAAAATAACTTTAGTCCAGAAGTGGCCACAAATAGCTTGTCAAAGCATTGCAGCTCTCATATATTCTTGCATGCGACCTGATCAGGCTGTATTTTTGCCGTTGTCATGCTCTCACTACAGATAGATGAAACACCCGCCATGGTTACTTAGTGCTTTAGTGTTGGGGGGGGGGGGGGGGGAGGTCGTGGGATGGGGCAACTGCATTTCAATGGGGGGGAAATGTGAAAAACACTTGTGTACTTAGATTTAGGTGCACATTAAAGAACCCCAGGTGGTAAAGATTAATCTGGAGTCCCCCACTACAGCATGCCTCATAATCAGATCGTGGTTTTGGCACGTAATAACCCATAATTTAGTTTACAGTTAGATAAAAGTATGCCACATGCGTGTACCAAATCTCCGTTCACTGCCAACTTGAGTCAAAAATGGCTGTGCCTTGATAACGGAACAATTGTACAATTTCTTTGCAACAGTCATTGTCCGGCATTTTCCTAGCTTCATTGTCATCCTTGCTGGTGCTGACATTGAAGGTGGAGCTCTTTTTAGTTGGAGCTGTTTGATAATTCCGAGTGTCAAAAGTTAGTAACAGCAGCCAGTAATGTCTCTCAAGAACATGTCGCTATTTAACCCTTTCAGGATACACATATTAATACCAGAAAGAAATGTTTATATTCCATCTGAATGGGCAGAGTGCATCAGAATAAGCAATCAACAAAAAGAAAGAAGAATATTTTGCCCAGACCTTTTTTTGGTTATAGGGTAGCTACACATCGCAGTAAACTGGAAGTAGGCTTCAGCACAAACCATCTACGACTTAGTTTGGAACTATTACAGACACCTCTCATCATAGGCTAGGTGTATATTGTGAGGGTGTCTACCAACCAGGAATTCTCAGGGATTTTGAGTAGTCCGGAAAAACTCAGGGAATTGTGCTTCTACCAGGGAAAATTAGCTGTAATATTATTGAGAGTCGAAAGTCGCGGTAATGCTGGCTCGAGTAACAGACAGGAATCGTAATGAATCGTCTTTGACACCCTGTCATCGGCTGGAGGAGTTGCCAGTGTACAGTCAAAGTTTGACTTTCCGGAGTCCCAATAATTTGGACGGCCCCGCGGCACCACCACGTACCCCATAGAGTTAATGTGTCAGAACGTCTGAAATTTCGGACGCAAGAACTCTTCGCCATCTGATTTTCCGGTCGTTTCGCCATGACTGCATGTCCAAAACGGCATTAGTCAAAGTGACCACTTCTGCCATTTTGATTACCTCGCCGCCTCGAACCGGCGCTCTCGCACGCAGATTCGTTGGCAGCCTGCGTCAACTGCATCAACGCTAGGCCTAGCTGCTTCAACGTTCGCTATGAAGCCTCTTGCCGTTGGGTGCCGTGTTTTTTATTGAAAGGGTTCGCTGCTGTCAGCAATGGCACAAACTCTGCCTTTGGGTTCCTCGTGATTGGCTTAGAAGCTTGGTAAGCACGGTGTGTTGCATAATGCCGGTGCCCAAAAGTCGGCTTCACCTCTCTACAGAAATCTTATTTGGTGAAGCATACGCAAAAGTATTAGTGAAGCATAAGCGTGGGAAGGCGCTATTACCACGGGAAACAGTATGTATTCCTTAATTATACATGCGTGCGCCCAGTATTTCCTGTCACAGTAAGAGCATTGATATGCCTAATACGTGTACTGACAGGCGTTTAGAGCGTTTTCGAATGTGCCTGTGGCGGTTTTAGCCCTTAACGGCAGTAAATGACATGCATTTATTTTTTCCAACTCGCCGATTTTTTGGACGTTTTCGCGGCCCTAGGTAGTTCGTAAAATCGGACGTGGACTGTGCACCTGACCAAGAAGGTGCTTCATATGGTCTGTGGGGCGAGCGAGTGGCTGAAGGAGGACAAGAACAGAAAGGACCTACGCATTGGGGAATGAATGGGAAAGGAAGCGTGCTACCGCTGTTTTGATGGAGCTTGAGCTCAACAAAACAAAGTGTTGGCAGATGTCAAGATGCAGGTGTCCCTCATCCAAACCAAAATAAACCCTTTAAAGCAGTGAAACAAAACACTGAGGCCTCGTGTGCGGGCTGAGAGTATGTCGGGACAATTGAGGTTGACTTACGAGCTGTTGAGAGGTAATCTCTCTTGAGACATAGTTGGAGCCTCATACCAGTGAGCTTACTATCAGTTGATAGAAATAGCTCATATTCGAAAATATTTGTTTCCGTATGCATCTTCTTTTTATTCTTATTTGAGAATGTCTGGCTTGATTTGCATTTTTTTTTTGAAGGCTTACTTGCTGTGCATTTTGCCAACCCCTTCTTTCTATTCTCCTTTTGAATAACACAAACACTACTGCTTAGTATTCAAATTGGACTACGTCGTCTTTTTAAAATTTTTTCATATGCTTACTAGAGAGTGACAGCATCGGCGATATGGTGTCAGCCTGTCTTGACATAAAACAGTTCCGCGTCACTCAGGGAATTTTGCAAAGGCACTCGGGGAAAACCTGGAAATCTCATGGAATTTGGAAATGTCAACTTGGTAGACACCCTGATTGTATTTGCTTAATGTTAGATCCATGATTTCATTGCTGCCGGAAATCTTCCATCAGCCTGTCTCCTCCGACTGTGCTCTCAAAAGAAAGTGAATCGCGCACCAAACTTTTTTCGTGATGCTGTGCTCCTGCTCTAAACCAACAAATGTCACTTGCTGCCTGGCACTCACTGTTAACTGAAGATACCAGAACTTCAACTCGATACCGACATCCAGCAAAAAATTTTTTTTCTTGTTAGTTGCCCTGTGGAAAGAAAAGGTTAACGTGTAAAGGAACAAATGCTTAATACGTGAAAACCATTTGACAACCTGCAAATACAGCCTTTACAACTTAGCGGCTTGGCTTGTGCCAGGCACTGTCGGCGACTGCTTTTTGCTTTCAGCCCATTCAGGGGCAAATTCACATGGCCGAGTAGTAAATGGCTGTGTCTCTTATCATTTTCTATTTCTTTTCATGCAGATTCATTGTGTTGTAAGTAATTTCTTCATGCACTTCCATAACTAAAGTTACTAAGTCAGCATAGCGACGACAGTTAACATAGCTGCCATGGCGAAAGCAGCTGCTGCCTTACATTATGTTGTAACAGAAAGCAAGGTTGTGTTAACGAGTTGCATTTCCCGCTGGCGGATCTGTGGCAGTGAGGTTGCACAGCTGAGCCTGAGGTCGCAGGTTGGATTCCCGGTTGCCGCGGCCGCATTTCTGCGGAGGCAAAACACAGGAAAACACTTCTGTGCTTGAATTTAGGTGCACGATAAAAAGCCCTAGGTGGTCAAAATTAATCTGGAACCTTACGTTATGGCGTCACTCATAATCTCTGTGTTGTCTCGTGATGTTAAATCCCTCGAATCAATCAATCAGTCATATGACAATTGATATTACTATATATGGTAGTAATAACAAATGTTTACTGCCAAATATAACTGTTGGAGTCAGCATTATCAGTTGTGAGTTTGGTCTTTTGCCTGTTGGTGACTCACTAGTTTCTGGTGCCAACTGAGGGAGTCGTCAAAATGTTGGCAGTACTGTACGTCTTACTTACAGTGTCTCTACGGCATATAGTAGTAGAAATTCGCTACCACCAGCATAGTAGCCCCTTCAAGTGCCAGTTAATTCTGTATATTGGAAGTTTACTTTCACCACATTTCTTGCATCATCAGGATCATGAACAGTGTACAACTACAGAATAAATTATGAATTTTCGATTCTGCAGTGGGTTTTTGTAAAGTTATCAAAATGTGGACTCCATGCAAGGGCTCTGTACAGAAGCATCAAATGGAAGAACCGTTTCATGTCTAGCATAATTCTAAAGTACCTATCCAGCCATTTGGAAAATATGCCAGAGGTAAAACATTGCGAAACATAGTGGAAGAAGCGAACCCGCTGCATGACAACAGATTGAGACCGAAAACAAACACCCAGCCATCTACCTACCAACTTGTTTTGCAACTCTTTACAGTCGCTGACTGATAATTAAGACACGGCGGGGATGGCCATAAAGTCAGAATAAATGAGAGTGCGAAATACCTGATCCACCAGAAAATAAGTGACCTTAGTCTTCAAGTGGCCAAAAAAAGATGTGGCATAGTCTTGGATCGTCACTTTGGGGGATACCTTCAATTTTACATGACTACTGCAAGAATCCGTTACGGCATTCTTGGCATTGTGCCAAGCACGCTACCTTATCACATCGTGGAAACGCTGCCACCCGTCGACGTGTTTGTTGGTAGCCATTCGAAATATCAGGAAAGTGAAAGTACCTTCGAAAGTGATTTTTCAAGAATACAGTTGAAATTTGTCAACACCTTGTTGCATGCACGTACACGTGCCTTTGGCCTGACAGTCCATGATAACAATTTCCTTGTGATACTTTTATGCTATATTTCCTTTCATGTTTCTTGTGCTTTGTTAGTGATCAGAGCGATGCTCCATCCCACGCTGTGGATAGGAATGGAACGGGAACTTGCATGAAAAATGGCACAAATCACAAATTAAGCCCTTATGACTTAGGGGCTTGGCTTGTCCTGCGGTTTGCGTGCAGTCAGCGACTGCTATATTGACTTGGCTTCTGTAGTTTCGGCTTCGAAGAGAGTCGCTGGCGATATGACTGACGATGTATCGAAACAATAGTATCTCTTTTTCTGCTCAATTCGGTGAAGTTAGGACACGGCCATGCCCTCGGAGTCTGAATTATCACATGATGCACTGTGAGGGGTCATCAATTTTGGCCATCTTTATACGTGAGGTCTATGGGGCCAGTGGTGGTGCCGCAGAGCCTTTTGAATAATTAAGCATGTCTAAATTATCAATTGGTGACTGTACGTGTAATTCAAGCGTCCAGTGCAGGCCCAATCAGTAGTGTTCCCAAGATGTATGCGACCCATTATGAATATCATTAATTTGATTGCTGCATTTGCTTTTGATACACTATGTGAACATGCACAATTCTGTAAAGGACACCTGAAACGGGTGGTGTGGGTTGTTTTGAACAAATTTGTGGCACCTACCAGAAATACACGGTTACCACTAGGCAGAAAACGTTTCTTCCAGCTCACATTCCTGATGAGTGAGAATGTTAACTCTCATGTTCTGCAGGAATTTGAGCTAGAAACATATTGTATATCTGAAGGTATTTTTTCGTTTCCTTCTATTTCTTTCAGTCTAAACCTGTAAGCATTTTTTTTTTAAATTTCAGTAAAGTTAGTATTTATGAAATTATATATTATGCCCAGACATGTATGTTTCAAATATGTATCTGGGGGATGCATTTCTGTTGCCTTTTTCTTATTATAGCATTGCTTTTTTCTTATACATAGCATGTTATTATAACCATGATGACATGTTCAGTAAAATTCAATAATAAGTATTAAAAAGAAAGGGCTGGGGGCATTATTTCAGACATGGTAACGAAAGGGTTAACTGGCCCTCACAGATTCACAAGTGGCAACTATGGTATGAGTTCCGTTGTAGACTATGACAGAAACATCAGCCAGAAACTTATTCAAGAAAGGATGGCGTGAAAACACAGGAACGAGCGCAGATGTTTTTCTTTCTCATCCCTGTGTTTTTGCGCCATTTTTTATTGAGTGTGGAATGCGAGCATGTCCAGCATTCATTACTTCTCAACCAGATACTTAGAGATGTAAAACGCCTCTGCAATCCACTCTTTCCTTTCTGTGGCCATTGAACATGAGTCGCGAGTGACTCATGAGTGCCAACTTTAAGGGTTCTCCGTGACCGTTTTATAGGCCACAATGTGTAATCCAAGGAGCAGACTTTCATTTTCGAAGTTATTTCTTTGCCCTTGTCGGGAGTTGCGATTATTAACAAGCAGTGTGCACCTTGTGATTGTCACGATATGGCGTGTGCTCCTGTAGCTGGGCTCTGGACGATGGCAGTCTTGCAGTTATGTTGTGCCTTCAAATGATTGTTAGGATGCTGCTAATCGCAGTAAGATTGAAGATGAGGTCAGATCATTAAATTTCAGTTGGACAGTGGCAACCTGCCAAACCAACCTGGACACTTGCCAGCTGTTGGGCAGCAAGTTTCGTTTGCTGCCTTCTGACAGGATTTGTTTTACTGATAATGTGACATTTTGTGCAGTATCTGTGCCACCTATCTGGAACGGGCAATTTCTGCTTGGGACCCAATATTTTTTGTAGCACACATCACTTATGAGCTAGAACATTGAAACCTTCATCAGCTGTTGGAAGTCAAAGTGAAAGCATCAAGTATATCCGAGAATGTTATTTTCATTTAATGATGCAAAAGCGTCAAATGGCCCACTGAGTGAAAAAGTCGGAGTGTCTTGTCTGTAACAGTGAAATGGCACCTAAATTTGCATTGCCATCGACTGTGATGCCACATTATGAGCGCCCCTCAATGGAGCAGAGTGGGCAAAAGGGGCCACTCGCTGCCGCAGTAGCACGCCAAGTGTTGCGTGAGGGGAGAGGGAATCGCCGTGCCGCCACGTAACTGTCGTTGTTGCTCTCGGAGGCTGGCGTGCAGTCCGTGTCTCCCTCTCTCTCACCCACTGGGCTTAGCTGCTTGGCGCCCCTGCCAGCCTTGGTGGCCACTGCTGCTCCCTCGGTCTCTCATCATGCAGGACGTCGGTGGCATGCGGTGTTGGCGCCGCAGGCTGCTGCTTGCTGGCTTGGGCAGCACGTACCACTATGGCTTATTAGCCGAAGCGCAGAACCCGAAAGACCGCTCAGCAGCCTTCAATTGGACATTGGTGCTTTCGCATTCACCACTCAAAAGAAGTGCTTAGGCTTCCTCGGATTTTCTTTTTTATGTTATCAGCACAACATAGTAAACATTTCCTGTGTTTTTCAGTAGTTTCCTTTCTTCACAAAGTATGCATTACACTCTGAAATTTGTGTTCGAAATTTATATCTTTGGATCATGTGTTTCACGAGCTTTCCATTGATATATAACATGTTATGGTAAACATTTTGGTGAGTTCAATAAAGATATTGTACTAACGCCTTCAAAAAGCTTCTTTTTTTTTTTTCCATGGTAAGGAAAGAGTTGACGTCCTTGTGCAGGATACAGAAACTGAGATTGAGGACGAGGTGGACATACTAATGAGCAGCGACATTGTGGCTGGCCAGATCTCAACCAAGACGGTGACCTTCCAGAGGGCGCAGTCCGGCTGGCTGATGCGGGAGGACAAAACCGTGAGTGGCACAGTCTACTTGCCGCAGCTTAGCTCTTGTGCTCCAATGCCTGCACTTTTTTCACCATCATGCAAATCGCACGCATGTTAAAAACCTGCTGAACACACTATTGTCAAGCCTGATTATGATGAACCTCTGTACAGCAAATTATTCTTGATGTCGAATATGGGAAATTTTGTTAGCAATACCTTCGCATAGTATATACACCAGCTGCATAAAACCTAGGATTCGATGAAAACTGGTCTGGTCAGCAGAGCTGCGTAAAAGATATGAACCGTGACCACAGAAGATTTAAAAACAAAAGAAATTTCGACTTGTGAATATCTTATGAACAAGGCTCCTGATTGGGAGCTGTACTTTCTTTTGTTCCACTTAAACTTTTACATGTTCGTACCCATGTATTTTATGCAAATGTATCAAAATAGATTGCTTAATGGAAGCTGGACATCAGGTGTATTGATCACGGAGTACCTGAACGTTAAGTCATGAAATTGCCTGCAGTGTGTGTGTTCTTTTTTTTTTTTCCCCGCATGCTTTTCCAAGCAAAATTATGCTAAGTGCAAGGTTGCGAAGTCAAATCCCGGCCACGGCGGCTACATGTTGTTGGGGGCAAAATGTGAAAGCACCCGTGTACTTAGATTTAGGTGCACGTTAAAGAACCCCAGGTGGTTCAAATTTCCGGAGTCCCCCACTATGGCATGCCTCATAACCAGATTGTGGTTTTGCCATGTGAAAGCCCATAATTTAATTTTGCAATTATTTATAAGCATCCTGAGGGAATCTCAGGGCCCCATCAAGATGCCCCAGTACATTTTAAACACTGTTACTAAGGTCTGAATTTGAGCGAGTTGGTAAAGTAACATTTTTGAACTGTCATGTCCTCTCCTTTCTGCCGTTTCGTCCTAAGAAGTTCATTATGTTGTTAACTTGGAAGCCAAAAGGAAATAAGGCAATGTTGACGATGTAACAGAGTAAGATGTTTCTGTTTACTCTAGAAGGGAGCCTTGTTCACAAGACAAAAAAAAATTGGTGACAGGCGAAGTATGCTTAAAACAGATGCCTGTGATGATAGGCAAAAAATTAAGTACACTTAAACAGTAGCAAAATGTCTGTTTAATTAAGCATATTTAACTCACACTGACCTTTTGTCAGCATATTGTGAACAAGGCTCCCATGAAGCCTGTTCTACATGAAAGCAATTTTAGCTGAAGAGTAGTGCGACAGCCCCGAATCCTGTTCTTTGTGTGGCGGGTGCCGTTGCAATCACATTTGAAACATTTGGAGAAATTCGCTGGCAGTGACGTCTGACCACTTGTATAGCATCAGCAAGCATTAATGTGAAGAGCATGTAGCAGGGGCAGCGCTGAAGCATCAAGGAGCTTCAACGCTTGAGCTAGTCATGCTTTTCTGGCAAATGACAACCAGTGTCAAACCAACTGATGGGAACTTCCATTATCATGGCACAAAATTGTGTGCACTTGGTGTTGTTCCGCTTCTTGCCCGACTGGGTTGTGTCGCCGATGTGGGTTCGGATAGAGGGGACAAAGTGGCACTCCACTGTTTTTGTTTGCAGTGCATGCAGCTGTTTTTAACTGTGGTTACATGTGCTCGTAGTTAGGTTTCGTATTCGTTCACGAAAGGTCATTCCAGTTTTATAAACCCAAGAGACTGCTGTTTTTCTGCTCGAAGGCTCTGTGGGGAAAAAGGGGACGAGAAATTGGTTAGAAGCCAACCATTCCTACTCACCAGGCTTTTTTCATCTTTGTGGTACAGACTGCGCATGGGCTGCATTCGAGAACAAGAACTGGTAACAGACGCATATCATGCCAAATTGCAGTAGTACAGTTGGAGGACGCTTTAAAACAAGAACTGAAACCAAAATAAATGGGAATCAGCACAGTGTATTTTTACTTAAAAATGCAAAGACTAATGTTGCTCTTCGAGCAACAAAACCTACATCTCACACTTGCTGAAATAGTTTCTGCAACACCTTTTGGAGAACATGGAAACTTCCTCTGCTTGCAGATGCTTTCTGTGAGCACCCATTGCAGACACTCATTCCTTGAGATTCTCATCACAGTGACAAGCATTGTGCAAGAAGGGTGCATGTAAAATGAAAACTCGTGGTGCCGTGCAGTTCCCGTCACTGCTGCGGCACAGTCGCTTGCATGTGAAATGGGCTTAATGAATTGAAACACCTGTGTCCTTTTATTTGGACAGCTTTGCCTTGTTTCCTTTTCACAAAGGTTTAACCTGACAAGATGAAATGTTGTCACATTTTTGATTCAATATTAAACTGAGGGATTATATGAAATCTGTATTTATGAAAGAGGAGGTTGGTGTACATCTAAATGTAGGGGTTATGCAAATATCCAAAATTTCAAATATCACTTGGAACAGCCCCTGCTGTTCAACTTGCATTCGATTCAAGGATTCACTATTTGAAGATGTTGAATAGTGATCTCTTGCGAATATATGAGAAAAAAACACTTACTGAACTGTTAAATAACACAGAACAGTGAACGTTACAACCATATTTTGAAGGGTTGTTGCGCAGGCACACCAGTTCTTGAGTGAACGCACAGTGCAGATAAATTCTGCTTCATAATTTCCAGTCACTCAATATAAAGGGTTCACTTTTATGCTGCATATGGACTAATTTGTTACGTTTTATTGTTTGACCAGTCGGGCCACATTTGCATCCCTTTAAAACAGTGTGCGGTGCTGTAATGTCACACTTCTCTCCTTCTGCCAACACAACACTGTATGTGTCCCCATTTTATTAAATACTACAGTGGAATCTTGATAAACGGAAATCGCTTAAATGGAACTGCCTCTTA
Organism: Dermacentor albipictus; assembly: GCF_038994185.2. Lineage (NCBI taxonomy): Eukaryota > Metazoa > Arthropoda > Arachnida > Ixodida > Ixodidae > Dermacentor > Dermacentor albipictus. The sequence continues at coordinate 38,755,959 of NC_091829.1, forward strand.
AAACGGAGCATCATCCTCATAGTTGGTTAGTTTTGTATTCATGTAATTGCATTCAGCTTAGTCTCTCAGTAAATGGAACTCCTGATAAACGGAACCTATTTCCCTGGTCCCTTCAGTTTCCATTTAAAGAGAGTCCACTGTGTGGCTACCTCTGGGCTTGGAGCACAAACAGCGACAGTATTGGCACAACAAATATACTGGCAAACAACACATTGCTTTTAGATCACTGTAGCATTTTCGGTGGCTGGTGCTGCCGATATTGCCTGCTTGGGAACTTGCCTGTGTACATTTGCTCAATGCTACATTTGCTCAATGCAAGTGTACACCCTTTTGGATCAGTTTACCACTAGAAGACTTCCAATGGGAGGCTCGGGGACCGTCGAGTGAAATTTTTGGACGAACAGAATTTAGTCTGTGTAAAATTGATGCAACATTCATGATATAGTGAAACAAGCCCAAATGCATTAACTTTGTGGAAAACTTGAGTGAGTTGGCAGGTATATATGTCTCAGTGTTCTTGAACGATGTTTAGGTACACAAAGATGTGCGAATCGTAAAATTTTCTAATAAATTGTGACCACGAAATGTCAAATCGAATATGAAATATTTTATGAAGACAGCATCTGGTCCATTTGGTAAAAGAGGCAATCAGGCTAGTACAGTTGAACCTCGATATGACGAAGTCTGTAAAATTGGCAATTTGCTTCATTATATTGAAATTTCATTGTATTGAAATTCGACCTTCTGTGCAAGTAAGTACAGTCGCTGATCAATATTTTTTACAGGGAGAGGGGCTGTAGAATTTTCTTATCCATTTATTGTTTTTGCATTCCTTTGCGGCGGCAGTGAAATTTAGTTATGTTGAAATCACATACAAACACACTTCGTTACATTGAGAATCTAAGTACATGATGTTCTATGTACAAAAGGTTGTCAAAAGTTAAATACTTCGTTATATCGAGAATTTCGTTATATTGTTTGTTATATCGTGGTTATATCGTTACTGTTACTAATTAAATGTCTTGACAACTGAGAAGCTTGTAAATAATAAACAACTGCTTTCAATTATCTAGAAATCCATGGCCATGGCAGTAATGAAACTTGTTAGTATAGAAGGCGCATGTTCAGGACAAGATCTTAAAGGAATGCTTGCTATCCCCCCCCCCTTTCCTTTTGGTGTCCTGTGGATTTTACAACATTTAAAGTTCACAGGTCTGCAGGAACATTAGGAAAAAGTAAAACTGATTCCTCACAAGGAAAACTGCATAGACGAAAGCTTTTGTCCTGGTCTGCAGGTTGAACCCAGAATTGCTTCCTGACTGGGGCATTAGCCCTGCCAACTGAGCTAAGTAGGAGGAACTTAAGAACAACAGCATTAAGGCAAAATAATTGACAACTTGAATATGCTTGTGCAATGATTAAATGACCTCTAGAGGAGGGGGGGGGGGGGGGGAGGCTTCCTGAGCTAAACAAAGGTTTTCTCGGGTAGATGCCAATTTTTCTCATTCAGGATTCTACCTCTGCCTTGCCTGTTTCCGTGTATTTAATTTGCTTGAATCTATTTTTAACTTTGCTGTGCTGAGAGCTGCTGACGAACAAAATTGCACAGTAGGACCGCGTGTACAGACTCCCTTAAGTAAAAGAAGTGCAATTGGATTCATGTGCCAACACTTCTTTCACCATAAGGTGATGTTTGTAACAAAGTGCCCATGCCCTCTGCAGTTGTAGCTGCTGTAATTAAGATGAACTGTTTCTCACTATTGCACAATTGTCGTGCGGTTAAGATGGACATACGGAGGTGGGAATGTTTTCTTAAGCCTAAAGACAAATTACCAGAAGTTGAATGCATGTAACTGCAGGTTGAAGTTGTTAGTCACTGTAGTATAATTGTACACTTTTCACTGCTTTGAAAGCAGTGACCCAGGTATAGAGCTGCGTTTGTATTGGGGCTTTTGATGTGTTACAATAGCTACTGTGGAATGTTTTGTTTTGCAGGAGATGGTCGGGAAGTTTCGAGCAGATTTCTACAGCATCAATGGCCTAACATTCGAGTCTCGGAAAAGGTTTGTGTGCATTTCTTTGATGTCACATAACAAAAGTAGAGGAATTGGCATTAGCATATTGTGCAACTTGTTAGAGGTCGAGATGACAATTGAAAAGACAGTGCAGTAGCGAAAGTGGAAGTTACATTGCTGGTCACATGTGTGGTCACCAGAAGTGACTGGGAGGCACTAATGAGTCACTAATCAATTGAAACGGCAATTATGATTTAATATGTGACTAGCTTGATTCCTACTTAAGTTCATGTTGCCATGTAGTCTGACTTTTGTGTTTCCATTTGCAGGAGGGAGCACCTCACTGAGGAAGATCTTCACAAGAACAGGGCAATAATCGAGAGCTTTACGAGAGGCAACGCGACGGTCCTAGAAAATGCAGAGGTGTGTCACCAGATCTAAGCCAATCACTACATACAATTGTGTTCTGCACCTTATCTCGTTGCCTCTAGGAGGATTATTATTATACTGATTAGGAGCAGCTGTGACCCAACCGTCTATCCGTTTATTATTGTGCCCAATATTACAGGTGGCCAGTTTAACCCTTACCTTGTTTCTATGAACTGTTCATCTGCGTGGTTTTAACTATACAGTGAAACCTCGTTAAACCGTAGTCGGCCGGAGCTCGGAAAAAGTACGTACTAAACGGTAGTACTGTTTAAGCGAAATAGCATGAGATCGCCCACTTACCTGTCGATAACGGAACTCAGAGAGAGTGCGATGAAAGGGGAAAAAACATGCAGTATTTATTCACTTCGCGGGACGTAAGTGTTATTTTCGTTTGATGTCGCGGCGGCCTAGCACGACGACAGCGGCCTCAAACTTACTGAAGCTGCATGCCAGCTTCTCAGCCAGCTCCCCTCTTCTCGGCAAACACTCGCACGGCACGACAGATTCCTCGTTGGCGTTACGTATTCTCCGTGCACGCGCGCAGTAGTGCTGCATAAGTCCCGTGGCGCCTTTTTCATTGCCGGGTGCCGGAGTTCGGAAAACTTTTCGTTTGGAATAGTTACGTTATTGCGCCCCTGTTCTTGCGACGATCGCATTCACGAGGCTGACGTAACGTGCAGCTTCTGCCACTGTCGGGCCTGAATAGCCCGTGCTGTCGATTTCCGTGTCGTACTCATCACTGTCGCTAGTTGACACTTCGGCAACAGCGGCAACGATGGTGAATAGTCGAACCTCGTAGCCGACATCGCTTCGCGGTCGCAGCAGCGCTGCCGAGCAACTTCGCATTCCAAATGCCACACACTGTAGTCAACAGCAGATCCATGTCGCAGGCCACCGCCGACTTCTTCGTGTCACGTTCGGTAGCACGGACGATGTCTAATTTTTCTTCTATGCTGAGCACCCGGCGTCTTTTTTATCCTAGCTTTGACATGACGTGAGTCCTCGCTTGCACGTCGCCACAACGCTCTCTGGCATGGCGTCCATGCGGCGTCGAAATGATGTTGATGTTGATGCGGCTTCACATGCAAACGCACAGGGCGCTTGGAGGCCGTTGTACCGATCTCTGAGGCTTGTTGTTCTGCCGGGCCGCCCGATGGAGACGACGCACCGCCATGTTTGCGCGACGAAAAGTGGAAACGCTACGTTTTAACCGATGCGTACGCAATAAGCTGGTACGGTTAATGCGGATACAAAATACATTATGTTCAATGGCCGCTGAGTCGGGGAATTGACTTTACTACTTTTAAACCGAAACTACTGTTTAAGCGGGTACGGTTTAACGAGGTTTTACTGTAACTGTTTTGGACATGCTTGGCTTGGGTTGTAACAATTATGAACGCGCTTTTAGCATCTGAAATGTTTAAAGCTGCCCCTGTCAATTTCACGTGCTTATTGTAGGGGGCAGCAGAGCATTGTGGTGCTAGCAGGATAATTTTGAAAGAGATGTTGGTGGAGGACATGGCTGTTTTATGTTACCGTTATTGACAGGGCGTTGCAGGTAAGTCTCACCAAGCCACCAGGCCTTCTCCCGCTCAAACCTGAGAGGAGGTGCGGTGAGCCGAAGAACGTGCAAAAACAAAAACAAGTGGCGCTGCTGTCTTGAAGTTCTCGCACCAGCTTGCCATGACGTTGTGGATTTTTATGGTGTCTGGTTGAGCCTAGTTATTCTATTAGGAAATGTGAACTAAATTACATTCTAAAGGAGCCAAGGTCTTCACTTAGCATGTTTAATCAAATTTTACATTGCTGCAATGGTTCAAAACATGAGGAATCTACGACGTCACACTGACATGCGAGTGATGGCGTTTTGGATTGAAGTTCGTGAAGTGGAAGTTTGGTGGTCATATTTTTTTTTCTCTAATAATCAACCTCTTATGCAATAGTATGGGAAATAGTTTTGAAAGAATACTTGTCTAAAACAATTTTTTGTTCTTCAGCATCATTTTAACCCTTTAGGGCTGGATTTTTTTCCGAAGTGCAACAAATTGCACATTAGCAGGCTTTATATACAGATGCTTTATATAAAAATTTATTGGCGATATGTTGCTAAAGATGTTGCAAAATTTTAATCTTCAAAATAAAAAATTTAGACATGGTACAGTCAAGTCTCTGTAATTCGAACTTGAAGGGGCCTGAAAATTTGTTCGAAATAAAAGAGGTTCGAATTAAAGGAAGCTAATTGAATGGAGGACTTACCTGTGCATTGAGCTAACACGTGAGTTGGAAGTATTTACAATTTACAATCAGTTATTAGGTGTATCGGTGCTCGTACTGTGATAAGAAACGGCGGGTGCATGCATGTATAATTAAAGGAAACGTACCACGTCCCGTGACAATTGCCCCTTCGAATTTTTGGTATGCGTCACCGCGTAACACTTCTGTATTGGTGCGAAGCTGATTTTCGGAAACCGGCATTATGCAACATGCCATGCTTTCCGCACCTCGAAACTATTGGCGAGGATTACAAAGGTGGAGTAGGCGTCATTGCTAACAGTGGCGAATTGTTTCAATGAAAAGCACTGCACTGAACAGCAAGACGCTTGTTAGCAAATGTTGAAGTAGCTAAGCCTAGCATTGCCGCTGTGAGGATAGGGCTGCCGGTGGTTCTGCATGCGAGAGTGCCAGCTCAAGGCGGTGCGGCAATCAAAATGGTGGTGGCGGTGGCTTCGATTAATGTCGTTTCGCACCTGCGGTCATGACAAAAAGTCTGGACAACCGGACGGCGAAGGTTTTTTGCGTTCGAAATTTCAGACTTTCCTATATATTGACTCTATGGGACACATGGCGGTGCCGTAAACGTGCCTGAATTAGTGGGAACGTCTGAAAAATTGGGGGTCGGGAAAATTGTTCGTTGACTGTACAGGACACCTGTCACTAACAGAATTAATCGGTGATACGAGTGTGCACAAACCTGCGCACAAGTTTCCGCCACGGTATTTTTTTCTTTGCACGTGGCATTGAGGGTTCTCTCCTAAGCTCTCTGGCGAGGTCAGAGGAATGCTTGTTGGAGGCACTGCCACATGATTTGGTGCGCTGCTGAAAGCATTGTCAGAGTGCAGTATGTTTGAATTAACCGTCGCAAATGCTTGCATGTTCGAATTATCATGTGTTTTCGCCCATTGGAAGTGCATGCTCCAAGGAGAGCAGCAGACGCCACTCACATCGAAGTATAGAGGGGACGGCATTTTGGCTGGCTCAATGCAAGCAGCATAGCGTGACTGGACGTAAGCGACGCTCGCCCGTGTGCCGATAACGTCGGACTATAATTGTACCTTTAGAGTGTCCATATAATTGCTACTGCAATAAAATGTTGCCGGAGCCCATGTTTTAACAAGGAAACTTGTCTTTGTCAGGGCAGCAACTTCCTTTCTTAGCGGTGTTTTTAGGTATGCACATGGGGGAGGAGGAGTGTGAGGCAATACTCTGAGGAAACCTTGTGGGGACAATTTAAGTGTAAGAATTGATATGGATTTCAGTGCAGTTGTTGCCACAGCTTATTTTTTTAATTAATACCCACAGAGGGGGCATAGTGCATTGCGCTGATAAGCTCTGGGCCATCATGTCAAGTGCCGACCACAGCAGCCTCCTTTTGATGGCGTCGAAATGTGAATACGCCCACTTACCCTGCATTGGGGGCACGCTAAAGAACCCTAGATGGTAAAAGTTAATTTGGAGTCCTCCACTCTGGTGTGCCTCAATCATATAGAATTTTTTTTCGCATAGAAGCCCAGAATTTGATTTTAATTTTAATAAATTACTGACGAACTCCTCCTTGTGATGCCCTCTGCAGCCGCAACGGAGAAAGTCACTACCTCCGCCTCCACAAAGAGATGTCACGTTTGAAGATTACATCTCAGCTACACCGGGAAACCCGCCCATTCTGGGGCGAACACCAGTCAGCAAGACAACTACCAAAGTTTTCAAGGCCACCCTGGCCATGGTGAGTGTGTAAAAAGAAATGTTACTTTGCCAACATTAGACAAAAAATTTTCTGTGTGAATGAAAGCAGATGAGCTTCCCTGAAAAGGTATTTAATAAAAATGTGTTCTGCAGATGAAAAGAATGAAATAGGATATTTTGATGCTTGTTCTTTGCTCGTCGTATAGTAGGAAACGCCGTGGAGCATTATCGAGGTGTTGCATCTCCAGTACATGGATGGAGTCTAGGAATAGTGCGAGCCCAGTCGGATTGAAATTGATGGGTTTCCAGTTCCATTATGTGAGCTAAGGTGTTGCCAACCAAACACAAGGAAACCCAGTCCAAGGCACGCTGTACGGCAGCTTAATAAACTGTCTGTAATCAGACTGCTGTCTGAACTATCCGCAGGTAAATTTAATGGCATCTTCATAGCGCTTCTACTTAAAAGCGGAAGGGAAAATTTTTACACCCTTCCCCAGCTGACTTTATTCCTTAACTATAATCACCATATATCTCTCATGCAATTCCTTTCTATGGCATTCTGCGCTTACTCCTTTTTGGTCAAGAACACTATGTCTTGCTCATACGTGCATGCTGTTCATGACTTGAAAGTACCATGCTAAACCCACACCACACATAGAGTTGCCTCCGTACGCAAGTTTTTCGTCTACTTGCCTTCGCATGTGTGGATGTTGCGAGACAGCTTGTGCGTGTCGAAGCGCGTTGTAAGCTTGGATATCTGTTCAAGGCAGATATGGCTGCTTGGGCTGGCTCGGGTTGCCATTAGCCTGGAGCCACGTCACCCAGGTCCAAGTGTCTTTACAGCGAGAAGGCTTGTCGTGGTACGTCGCAGCAGCCATGGTATCTATGATGTGCAGCAGATGCAACTACGTGGAACTGTAGTGCATATAGGCCATTGTTTGCTATGTGCATGGCCGAGCTGGCCATGCACATTTGCTCCAGTCTGGCCATGCTGCTTGGTGCAGGCTTGGTTTGTTCTGTACCAGCTTGACCAATGGATAGGAGCTAAATCCATATTGCGGATATTGAAGCACTGTCGATTGCTCAACATGAAGCAATGTCTGCCAAGGCATCTAGCCATGAGTGAAAGCGTACTGGTGCATGTCTCTTGTAGGTGCAAACTGCCTTTTCTCGCAAGGTGCGGCAAGTGCAAGACACATAGAGGTGGCAGCCTATGTGTGGTATGGGCTTACAAGGGGCATTGACCAAACATTGTCGCCGTGCTTTTATTTCTTTATTGGACAGCTGTCAAACCATTAGTTAATACCGTAGTGCATCAATTCATCGAGAGTGCAACATAATTGATTACTTTACATTTTATTGTGACCAGTTGAAGATGTGCGCTAAGAGCAGCATGGCTTTAGATGAGAAAAAGAAGTATATTCATGTCACCAAAACTTGATGGAGCAGTCTTGTGGTACCAGACACTGCTGATTGGTGTCTGGTATACTGTGACCGTGCCACCGAAAACTGAGTCTTGATTCTGCACTGAATGGGATGAGACGGGAGAACAAGTTCCCATACATTTCCAAGAGAAGTGCTTAATTCGAAGCGTCAGTTTGGCATCTTTTGCAACACTCATTGTATGGCATTGTACTCCTCAATTGTTTGCGTTACTGCGGGACTGCCCCCTCCACTTTCAGGGATGGGAATAATCTCTTTAATGCAGTTAACATTCTTTGCCTACTTCAGCTATTTTGAGCCTGCCTACCTATCTGTCTAGCCCATTAGACCGACCAAGTGACCCAGGTTGTCTGCCACCTTAGGCCTTGGTCATGATGCCATTGTGGTTGTTCTATTGTCGTCATTCTGGCTTTATGATCTGATTCTCGTCATGTCATTGTCAAGCCTTCTACACCAACCGAGTAACCTAATTTATCTAACAGCTTGGGCCACGAGCTACTTGGTTGTGATGCTGTCGTGGTCGTTGCGCCGTCATTCCAGGTTTTTTATCCTACTCTTGTCAGGCTGTCATCACACCATCGTCGTCATGCAGTCATATGTCGTCAGGCTGTCATCACACCATTTTTGTCATACAGCCGTCATGCACTCATCACTGTCGTGATGCCATTGTAGTTCGATTGTCGTCACTCCAGCTTCGTCATCGAACTCTCGCCATGCAGTCATCATCATGCTATCATTGTCACACAGTCTTCGCAATGCTGACGTCGCACTGTTGTCGTCATACAGTCGACGTCCCGTGTCCCCACATGTGTGTGTCATGCCATCGTCATCATGGAGTTGTCATCAAACCATCATCGTGATGCCGTCGCAGCCATTCCATCGTCGTCTTCTACCTTTGTCATCTGACTCATCATGCCATCATCGTCGTACCATAGTAGTCATGGAGTCGTCGTCACACCGTTGTTTTATGAGTGGCTGTGATGATGTTAGGACCGTCACGTTGCAAAGCGTGTGACGCGAGGAAGATGGAGGAGACGGTGCATGATGAGCAAACACACAATTATATTAGACGGCTCGTGAACACGAAAAAAAATATCTTAACCTAGACCCACACATACAAGGTTGTTCGTAAGTAGGAAATAATGTAGTCTCACGAGGTTGTGGTTAAGTCTGGAGTGTGGTGACACGTGGAGTCCTTGACGTGAAACACTTGTTCGTCGAGTGATGACCGGCGTGGTGGTAGAGCTGACGCAGCAGCACGGGGCAGGAAAAGATGGACGGCCCACAGCTCCGTGGACGCGAACAGGCCACTCTGGAGTCTCGAGCAGGCCCCAGGCGCTCGTTTTGATGATGGACGCCTGGTCACCCGAACCACGCGCGTAGAAGCGGGTTCGAGGCTGCAGCAGGCCGTTCCGGGGTCTCGTGCGAGGCAACGACCTGAGGCGTTCCCAGTCCCGAAGACGGACGCCTGGTCAGGTGAACCTCGCCAGGAGAGGTCGGTTCCGAAGGCCCGGTGGCCCTAGTCGCGCCGGCGTTCCAACGATCTCCGTTGCGCGAGCCCCTTTTTCATGCGCTGCACGAGCCTCCCTCGTCTTTCTTTTCCTCTGGTTGAGGCCGGCCGCAATGTCGTCTGCTCTTGCGCTTGGTACTTTGTGAATACTTCTTCACAATCACCCCCTACTTAAGAAAGTTCTTTCGTTCAAAGAACTTAAGTGTACTCGATAGCCGCTGGTCCACCGTAGCAAACGCGCACCACAAGAGTATTACCACTGCACCACAGTTCCGAGCACCGCACACTCGGCAAGTTTGAGTACAGATGACAAATACCACAGTGCTACAGTGTCGAGCACCGCACATTCGGTATGTAAGAGTACATACAAAGATTACAACACTAGAGTTTCGAGCACCCGCACACTCGGCATAATGACAACATGAAGAAGTCACAACACCACGATATAAGGTGAAAACAAAAATTCACTAAACTAACATGCCAGCAAATGTTGTTCGGCATTAAAGTTACACCCAGTTGAAGTTCATGCTTTTGAAACGCCATGTTTAAAACACCATGAGAGAGCGATGCCAATAAACTCGCGTCGGCCGCTGGTTGTTTTCCTTGAAACGGTACGCATGTCGATCATCATTTTCGGTGTCATCAGTCTGACAAGCAGCTGACGCTTTCGTTAATGGCGGTGATATGGGCAGTCGTTCCTCATACTTTTTCAGTAAATTTATGTGGAACAGTGTCTTTCTTGTCCCGAGGTCAATGACGTAATCGACGTCATTTCTCCTCTCAAGTACAGTGAATGGCCCTTTCCACGTAAGAATCAATCTGCTGTTGTCCGAAGGCAGCAGTAGCAAAACCTTGTCTCCAACAGCTAAATGACGTGGTCTGGCCTTCTGGTCGTAGTGCTTCTTCTGGACAAGTTTTGCTTTTTGAAGCTCCTCCTTGGCCAAACGACAAGTGTCTTCAAGACGCTTCCGTAGCTCAACTACATACCCGTATGAGGTTTTTGTGCCATCGTCAAGCTGATCACCTGTCCATAAGTCTTTCAATATAGCCATGGGCCCTCTGACATAACGGCCATACAACAAGTCGAAGGGCGAAAAACCCAGGCTTGACTGAGGGACTTCTCGATAAGCAAAAAGCAAGGGTGCCAAGTAACGGTCCCATTTTTTCGGGCTCTCTTGACACATTCGTCTTATCATTTGTTTAAGGGTGCCGTTGAACCTCTCCACAAGGCCATTTGCCATCGGATGATACGGAGTTGTTGGCAACTGCGTAAAAGAGAGAAGACGGCTCAGCTCCTTCATCAGGCGTGACGAGAATGATGTGCCTCTGTCACTGATGATCTCCTGTGTGACTCCCACACGAGAGAACATCTCTAGAAGTGCCTCAGCTATTTTTTCTGTTTCAATGCTAGGCAGTGCCACAGCGTCAGGATACCACGTTGCCATATCGACCATTGTCAGAACGTACTTATTCCCTTTCTCTGACATGGGAGTTAATGGTCCCACAATGTCAATGGCAACTCTCTGAAACGGGGTATCAATGACGGGAGTACTTCCCAATGGTACTCGACCTATTAGATGTTTAGGAAAAGTCCTCTGGCACGTATCGCACGATTTAACAAATCGCGTGATGTCTGATTGGAATCCAGGCCAGTAGAACTCTTCGCTCACACGGTCTGTGGTTCGCTTTATTCCTTGATGTCCGGCAAGGATCCCTTCGTGAGCCATTTTCATCACAAAATGACGAAGGCTTCTGGGCACGACAAGCTGTTCCATTTGTTTCTTTGACCGCAGTGTGTATTTTCGATAAAGAATTCCCTCCTTTACAAAGAATTGGACGTCGGCGAACCTCGTCCTTATTTCTTGGTCCACTACTTCAAAGCATTTACATAGACTGCTGTCCTCCCTTTGCCTGCTTTTCAAGTCGATTGGGCTGATGTCTAGGGGGTTTATAGCTGGTACTGGTAATGAAGGCGGACTTGATCTTGGCTGTCTGGTTGTCGCCGCCACTTCCGACTTGTCCCTGGTTTCACTAGCAGCCGATGATAAAATGTCAGGAGAGATGGATTCATTGGTAGAGCAGTTTCCACCTTCTGCTCTAAATGATTCATCTGCAGCGCTCGGTGTATAAAGATGTCTTTTCCCTCCATTGTCAGGATTAGAGGCGTTCCATACACCTTTCACATTTCCCAGGACAATATCATATAAAGGGTTGTCCATGCATAAAACCCGAGTCTTGCCTGTGAAGAAAGGTGACGCGATTTCCACGGTTGCTTCAGGTAGCTTCAACACTCTTCTGTCCAGAAGACAGACCGAGGAAATTTTTCCTGTCAGCTTACTGTCTGGTACAAGGGACCTCTTGACAATAATAGAGTCACATCCCGTATCTCGCAAGACAGTAGCGGGATGTCCTTCAAGCACACCTTCGGCAGTAGGCATAGACTTTTCGTCTTGTTTACGCGTCTGCGTTCTCCCGCGTTCCGAACTTCCAGGAACTCGACGCAAGGTCTGTGTCTCTTCGGTTACTGCCTTAGACATGTTTACTTGCTGCATCGAGCACGAAACCTTCTCGGTACTGTTGCCTTTTTTGGGGCAGTCACCTGTCTTATGCCCAGTACGGCGGCACATTCCACAGACAGATGTATTTGTATTTGGACCCTTCGTATTGGTCCAGCAATCAGCAGCTCTGTGACCGCGTTTACCACAAAGAAAGCAGCGTGGTCTTTCCTTCTCTTCTTGTCGCTCAGGAGTTCGAGCTTGACCTGGTGGCTTGCTAGGTTCTCTCTCGTTGTTACCTTTGCCAATGTTAACTAACCCCTGCGCCTCCATGTAATGATCAGTAGCTTCCGCTAGTTTGTCAATTCCTTGACAATTCCTTTCTCTTAAAAAGACTGCCAGTTTCTCATGGCAAGTCATCAGAAACTGTTCTGAGACAATCTTGTCCCGCAGAGCATCGTATGTCCGGTCTGTATTGGCCATTTCTTGTCAGTGGTCGAAGTATCCCAATAGACGACCGGCGAACTGTCTACCAGTTTCGGAATTATCTGGTTTCGCTGACCGAAACTTCCTTCGGTAGCCTTCCTCCGTGAACCTGAAGCGTTGCAAAAGCGTCTGTTTTAGTGTCGCATAGTCCATGGCATGATCTGGTGCCATTCTGCCGACAACACTTAGAGCTACGCCTGTCAAACAGAGGCTCAGCGATAGGGCCCATTTGTCTTGTGGCCAGCCCTGGCTCGTTGCGACGCGCTCAAATCGTTGAATGTATGCATCCAACTCATCGCGTTCTTCGTTAAATGGTGGGATTAGCTTGTGCGGACTTTGGTAGCTCTCGGTAGCACCTGCGTGCACTCTCTCTGTAAGTTGCCCGGTAGTCATGCTACCTGCTGTTGCGTCTAACTCCCTCAACTTTAACTTGAGCTCGAGCACTTCCCTTTCAGCCTTTAACCTAGCTAGCGCTTCGGTATCAGCTTCTTTTGCTGCATTGCGTTCAGCTAGACGTGCTTCACGCGCTTCCCTTTCGCGTGCGCGCTCTTCGTCTACCCATTGTTTCAGTGCCGGGCCAGTCAACCCCAGTTCTTTTCCAATTGCCGTAAGCTTGTCTGTCTCCATCCTCACCCGTCAGACACGCATATGCAATGTGCTGCTCTTCTCGATAGCGTAAGAGCAGTCCTGTTCGCGGACGCCAGATATGTGATGATGTTAGGACCGTGACGTTGCAAAGCGTGTGACGCGAGGAAGATGGAGGAGACGGTGCATGATGAGCAAACACACAATTATATTAGACGGCACGTGAACACGAAAAAAAATATCTTAACCTAGACCCACACATACAAGGTTGTTCGTAAGTAGGAAATAATGTAGTCTCACGAGGTTGTGGTTAAGTCTGGAGTGTGGTGACACGTGGAGTCCTTGACGTGAAACACTTGTTCGTCGAGTGATGACCGGCGTGGTGGTAGAGCTGACGCAGCAACGCGGGGCAGGAAAAGGTGGACGGCCCACAGCTCCGTGGACGCGAACAGGCCACTCTGGAGTCTCGAGCAGGCCCCAGGCGCTCGTTTTGATGACGGACGCCTGGTCACCCGAACCACGCGCGTAGAAGCGGGTTCGAGGCTGCAGCAGGCCGTTCCGGGGTCTCGTGCGAGGCAACGACCTGAGGCGTTCCCAGTCCCGAAGACGGACGCCTGGTCAGGTGAACCTCGCCAGGAGATGTCGGTTCCGAAGGCCCGGTGGCCCTAGTCGCGCCGGCGTTCCAACGATCTCTGTTGCGCGAGCCCCGTTTTCATGCGCTGCACGAGCCTCCCTCGTCTTTCTTTTCCTCTGGTTGAGGCCGGCCGCAATGTTGTCTGCTCTTGCGCTTGGTACTTTGTGAATACTTCTTCACAGTGGCGTTACTCCAGGGTTACGAGAAGAGGGTTAACTGAGAGGCCCGATTTTTATTAATCATATCATAAGAAGCCAACAAACAAAGACACCAAGGATAACACAGGGGAAATTACTTCTACTGGCTAATTGAAATAAAGAAATTATAGATTAATGGATAAATGAAGTGGGTAAAAAAACAACTTGCCGCAAATAGGGAACGATCCCACATCTTTATGTGTTGCTACGGGTATTTATGTGTTGCTACTAGAACTAACCCTGGGAGTGATAGCCAGCACCACCGCTCACAAACCTTGGCGGTCGATGTGGAACATCCTTTCTGCCGCAGGCGTCACGAGTAGGTCACATACTTAGCTTGGTTATGACGTACTTCACATAGTTTGCTTGGTTATGATGTGCTGCCATTAGCAGCAAAGAAACTTCTATTCCCGCAGTACAGTCCACAGAGGGCACGCCTTAGCCACGAACTTGACCAACTGGACGACCAACCGCTGTCCGAAAAAAGAATTCTGCAACATCGAAAGGACCTACCGTCACAGCAGAAGGCCGTGCAAGCGCTTTTGCGCTTCTTGCGATCTACCGGCCTGTGTGAACGACTTTAACTGGAACGCCTTTTGTGTGTGTGTCTCCATGTGTGCGCATTCGTTTTTTTTTTCTTTTTTTTAGCCTTTTCCTCTCTGTCCTCTTTCTAACCCCTATCCCTCATCCCCAGTGTAGGGTAGCAAACCGGAGACTCATATCTGGTTAACCTCCCTGCCTTTCCTCTTCATTCTCTCTCTATTCACGCCAAGACCACCCGTAGCACATCTTGCCCCAGCACTACAGATAAGCGCAAGACAGTTTACAACGGCGTGGAATTTCTTTCTACTCTTCTCCTCTGCAGAGGTGATAAAGACAATCTGCAAAAACCTAACAGATATATGATGCATAATCTTGTAGTTGCCCAGATAGGCTGAGAGTGATTGGTCCCGGAAGAGGTGCATGACTCTAGACGAACTGGTGAAGTATGTTCCTGGGACTTCTCATTGGACCGTCCTCAGAAATGCCAAAAAGGTGGAACTGCAAAATGTGTTACAAGGACCGCAAAGTTGAACAAAAACCAGATGTTTTGTGGGAAAAGTGCGGAGTGCACCTATGCTTCACAAAATCTAGGAACTGCTTCACTGCGTGGCATGAGTGATGAACTGGTTTTAGTTTATTTTTTTAATCCAAAGAACAGCGGTGTACTAAGCATTTTTTGAACACTATTCCTCTGTTATTTATCTTTGAAAGGTATATTCTGAATTTCCTTTGATATTGCTACGGGATAGTATTTCCAATGATGAAGAGCCGAGCACTTCCTTACGTCACATTTGCGTATAATTCTTCCCGGCACGACACCACCGGATTTTCTCCATTTTATCTACTCTACGGGCGCGAACCGACCTTGCCCCTTGACACAGTACTTCCTCCTGCTGCGACCTCAACAACCGAGTACGCGCGCGACGCCATCGCCCTCGCCGACCAGGCACGCCAGCTTGCCCGTGCTCGGCTGACGGACTCGCAAACCACGCAGCGGCGTCAGTACGACGCCCGCCACCGTGACGTACAATTTTCGCCTGGTGCACTCGTGCTCCTGTGGTCGCCCTCTCGTCACGTCGGACTTTCAGAAAAGCTCCTTTCGTGTTACACAGGGCCCTACCGCGTGCTGTGCCAGGTGACGCCTGTGACTTACGAAATTACTCCTGTCAGCTCAACCACGTCATCTACTCTGGCATCTAGTGATGTCATGCACGTCAGTAGGCTCAAGACCTACTACACTGCTTCAGGCCTTTATTCGCTCGGGGACGGCGCTTTTGCCGCCTGGGGTAGTGCTACGGGATAGTATTTCCAATGATGAAGAGCCGAGCACTAAGAAGACGATGACGACGATTGGAAGCTAGCGCGGGCTGTTGCCTCTTGGCCAATTGCGCCATATTGCCTTGTAAATATACTTGTAGATAGCTTTTCGTTGGTGTCTTCCTACGTAACAATATTAATGTTTTTGTGGATATCATCTCTTTTTATTGTTGTTTTAATCAACTGGCAGCAAAAATGGCACTTTCTAGAATTTTTGTTATATAACTAATAATTTTTTTAGCAACATATGTTTTTGGAAAGAGCATTTCATTGTGCATAGTATACTTTGTTGCAATGGGTGCTGGAATATTATTTGTAGTTGTAAATAATTTTTTTTCTGGACCTATAAAGAACTACCATTTTCTCATTGTAACAAAAGAGTTAAACGCTGGAAAGGTGTGGCATTACAGTGGGTTGAGACAGAACTGCATGTATTTTTTTTTAATGCGAAAGCAGTTGCCTGTGGCATCGAAACAGCGTCTAAATTCCCATTGTTTGCTGTACCTTCTGCTGCGCTGGCATGCCAGGTGTTATGTGAGGGGAGAGGCCATTGCTGCGATGCCATGTCACCCTTGTTCTTGCTCTCAGAAGCCGCTGCGTGGTCTGTATCTCTCGCTCTCACCCATACTGCGCTTAGCTGCTGGGCTTAGCAGCCGGCCTTGGTGGCCACTGCTGCTTCTTCGGTCTTGCATTGCACAGGATGTCAGTGACAGAGGCAGTTGTCACTGCAGAGTGCTGCTGCATACTGGCTCGGGCATCACGTACCGCTATCATACATTACTACTCGCAGCGCAAGGACCGCACAGCGGCACTCAATTGTAGATTAATGCTTTCGCATTCGCAACTCGTAAGAAGTGCTTAGGTGTCCTCAGATTCATGCACCTTGTAAGTTTTCTTTGCATGTGAAGTTTGGCAATTTCACATCATACCATGACCCTAATTTTCCATAGAATGGACTTTGGATATAACGGGCTTTTTTCGTTGGAGTATCACAGTCCGTTGCAACTGGCGTTGACTGTACATGTAAAATTCAGAAAGGCTTTTATGCGACAATGCTGGACCCGTTCGAATGAAATTGGGTGCATTTTACAGAGAAAGTTAAATTATAGTTAATCTAGAAAGCAGAATTTTGATTTAATAGCACAAATGTAGAAAACATAGTGCCAGAAATTCGTTCAAAAATATACTAGCATGAAGTTTACAATTTCGTAACTCTGCATCAAGAACAGATATTACAGTTCTTTAAACTACATATGTTAGAGCATCTCGAGCAGACAATTGTGATATACATGAATTTACAGCTTAAGTGAAATAGTCTCAATGCTTACAAGGGTTTTGTAAAAGTTGTACTCAAACATTAGTACTAGTATGCTTTAGAGTGGTGCATAATACATAAATTTTGTATACTTTAGATATATAGCTAAGTGCATTTTATATAATCATGATATCGTTCTTGATTGCTGAGTTTCAGAGTTGCAAACTTGATCATTTTTTCTGAAACATTACAATTTTCAAGAATTTAAAAATGAATTGATGGCATAAATTGAAAATGTGCCTCCCAGATTTACTGGGTTATAATTTTTTTTTAAATGCCACAAATGTCATGAAAATCAGTGCAGTAGTTTATGAGAAAAATGATTTCGCCTTTCCCATGTATTTAGAAAGGAGCTCCCCACCTAGAGCTTGTATTAGTAGTTGCTTTTTTATTCTTTTTGATTTCTTATACTATATATTCTTCTTTGTCTTATTAGTCAGGTCTGGCAGGAGCTTGTGATGCATATTTATAGATAATAAATATTTGATAATGATGATAGTAATGACTTTTTCTTTTTCATTTCAGAGTCAACATTTCCCTCTCACTGTAAATTCGTGAGTACCGATTGAGTTTTTCTAGGTTTGGCTACATTCTCGCTGCATTAGTGACTGTTGCATGATTCCGAGATGCTTCCCAATTCCATTTCCCCTTATCGTGACTGATAATTTTTTGGCTATGGTTTGTGGAAGTGGCTGTTTATGAAAAATGTATCCAGTGCACTGACTTGTCTGTTTATTTTTTTCACTTTTGGCAGCCTCCTAAATGTGCTGGAAGTGATAGCGCCATTCAAACACTTCAACAAGCTTCGGGAGTTTGTACAGATGAAGCTACCTCCTGGTTTTCCTGTTAAAATAGGTAATATTCCTTGTTTGTTTCATAGATGAATTAATGTTCCATGTTTACCTGATTCTATCTAAAGGGCCCCTGGAGCTAACACATACCCAGTTTTTATTAGTTCAAAGTAAGAATAATGTGCTGACCAAGTCATACACACAGTCCGATTTTATAACAAAAGATAACATGCCTCTGATTTTCACGATTGGAAGGAGATGCAATCTGTGGTATTTAGCATCCCAAAGTGTAAATTTATTGGTACTTAATGTCAATTGTTGCTACTGTCAGACAGCTCTTTAATATATTGTCTATGGACCACAGTATACCTTACCCACTGTGGTTCGATGCTTTTGATAAATCCACATTTCTCGAACAACTCTGCAAACATTGCAAGCAGAATGGTGGCCTGTGCCTCGACTGATAATTTAGCCAGTTCAACTGGCACTTCTTTTAAATCTCTTGAATGACAAAAATATGTGAAGGGACTTTTTTCCCGCAATCTTTAAGTGTAAAGTAGCTCCTCTTAAAATGAACAGCAAAATTAAAAGTTGCACATCATCCTTGCCAACCTATGTGGAAAGTTCTGTTGCCGTCTTGTGATGACTCTGATGGTAAGCTGTTGTGAACTCCGCAAATGATGTTTCTACTTTGCATCTGATTGTAAGACGCAGGCAATATTCCGTTTTTTTTATTAAAAAAAGAAAAAGTGATCGTTTGAATCTGGTAAATGGGCTGACTTACAATGTTGTACAACCATTGACCTTGAGTGCCGTAAAACCGAATAAAGGGCAGTTCAGGATATTGGTTGACCCCTGGCGTTGAGATGAATAAAATTGAAATAAAGAAAATTCCTCAATTCAGTAACTACTGTTACGTTTCGCCTACGACGCGCGGTGTAGCCTGCGTGGATGCGGCGTACGCCGGGGCTTCGTTCAGGGCGGCGGACATTTTGGCCCGTTCGGAGCGGCCGCGACGCATCCCCGCCGAGCGCGTCCCGGCATGTTCAGTGCCACGTGTCTTTGTCTGTGCGTGTGTGTGTGTGTGCCCACGCTTGTCAAAGCGCGGCGGCCGGGGAGAGGAGCTCCCCCAGTGTGAAGCGAGGAGGTCTGACCGGCGCCGGCCCGGCTGATGCGTCACCTCCTTGTCCCAACGTGTCTCTCAGTCCGTCCGTCGCCGCTGTCACGTGGTGTCGTCCTGTGACCTTCCTTCTTGCCCGCGACGCCAAGAGTATAAGAGCAGCTGCCCCCGGACGCCAGGAGAGAGGCTCCGATTTCTTCTGTTGAGTAACGTGCTCTCCCGTCTCTCTACTTCGGTCGACCTGACCGCCCGCTCTTTGCGATGCTAGAATAAACAAGTTGTTCTGTTAGCAGTCGCCTCATGCTTTGCTGGGACCTTCGGATGCTTCCAGTGTGCCCCAGGCCGCCAGGCCAACGCTACCCTTGGGGCTTGCGACCCATTTGCAACAACGGGCGCCAACGGTCCGGTTGCAACAACGGGTGTCAGCACTGAGGTTCCAACAGCTGGTGGCAGCGCTGAGATTCCAACAGCCGGTGCCATCGGTGCGGTTCAAACATCTGGTTGCCAGCGGTGAGATCGCGACAACGAAGGCCAGCAGCGAAGATATGCGGTTGACTGTATGCTGAGCAGCACAACGACCATCCGGGAGCAGTGCAACGAGCCCTGTGTGATGACTGGTTGCCTGCAGCGGAACGACTGCGCTGAATTCTTGGCTGCGAGGTTTGGTGAGTGCGGGACTTTCTTCTTCTGAGTTTTGCCAGGCTTTTGTTAGTGTCAGAAACAGAGCTGGTAATTGTGGTTGTCGTTGCTGCCGGGTTAGTTTGCGGCAAGACAATAGTAGGCAGTAGAAAAAGCAGCATTCAGAGCAGCCATGGATTTGAAGTCGTTGCGCAAACCGAAATTGTTGGAGCTTGCAAGAGAGTTGGGTCTGGATGTCTCAGACAAACTCGGAAAACCAGAACTGCTAAGGGCTATTCTTGAGTTAGGAGCTGAGGATGACGAGCTGTCGGAATGCCTTGAGACCATTGAGGAGAGGGAGACGGCAAAAAGACAGGAGCGCGAACTTAGAGAACGAAAAGAGAAAGATGAGCTTGAATGAAAAGAACGAAAAGAGAAAGAAAAAGAAGAGCGCGATCACGCTTTGGAAATGAAGCGTCTCGAGGTAGAGATGGAACGCGCTCGTAATGGAAGTCAGGCACATGGTGCAGGAGAACGAGTATTGTTCAAAATGACTGACCTAATGCGGCCGTTTAAGCTTGGAGAGGACATTGGTTTGTTCCTGGTTAACTTTGAGCGAACGTGCGAGAAGCAGGGGTTCTCTCGGGAAACGTGGCCACAGCGCTTGCTCACTTTGTTACCCGGCGAGGCGGCCGACGTAGTCGCTCGCTTGGATAGAGAGGAGGCAGAGGATTTCAACAAAGTGAAATCGAGTCTGCTAAAAAAGTACAGGCTGTCCGCGGAGGCGTTCCGTCGGAAGTTTCGAGAAAATGAGAAAGGCAAAAGTGAGTCATATACAGAGTTTGCCTACAGGCTAATGTCAAACATGCAGGAGTGGCTCAAAGAAGAGAAAGCGTTTGGTGACCACGAGAAAGTTCTGCAGTGTTTCGGGCTAGAACAGTTTTATAGTCGGTTACCTGAGAACGTGCGCTACTGGGTCTTGGATAGGCCAGACGTTAGTACGGTGGCTAGAGCTGCTGAGCTAGCCGAAGAGTTTGTGACGCGTCGGGCTCGCGGAGCTAACGACGGTCAAAAGGGTGAATTTGGCTCCAAGTTTGAGAGGCCGAAGTTCACGCCCATAAGAACAAAGGGGGACACACGTAGTGCGGGCGCGAGTGAAAGCAGTCCGACCGAACGTAAGGAGACGGCGGCAGCCGAAGCTGAACGCAGAAAGCGGTTCGAGGCGAGGCAAGCGCGCGTGTGTTATACGTGCCAGAAGCCGGGTCACTTTTCGGCGCAGTGTCCGGAAACGAAAACAAAAGTAGTGTTTTTGTCATTATGCAGCACTGACGAGAACATGAAGCTTCTCGAGCCTTACATGCGAGACCTCCTCGTGAACGGGAAGGAGTGCCGAGTGCTTCGCGATTCCGCAGCTACGATGGATGTAGTTCACCCCTCTTACGTAGAACCCGATATGTTCACGGGCGAGTGCGCATGGATCAAACAAGCCGTGGAAGCTCATAGCGTGTGTCTGCCCGTAGCAAAAGTGCTTATTGAAGGTCCTTTCGGAGCACTTGAGACGGAGGCGGCAGTGTCATCTATGCTGCCCCCCCAGTACCCGTACCTATTTTCGAACAGGTCGGATCACCTCCTGCGCGAGAAGGGGCTTTTGTTTGGTGAGGCTAGCGTTCAGGCCTTAACCAGATCGAAGGTTCGGGAGCTCGCTGCAAAGGCGGTAGTTGCGGGGCCGACGTTGTCGAACGATGAGAAAGGGTCAGAGGCGCAGCAAGCTGATATTCAGAGCACGCCCGAACTGAATAAAATTGAGCCTGTAGCGTTAAAGGCACCAGATACTGGAGAGGAAATGCCCGACACGGGAAAGTTAGAAGAGCTATCTGAAGATTTGCTCATCGCGCCTACGTCAGACGGACTTAATAGGTTGCTAAAAGTCAGCCGGTCGGCTTTGATAGCCGAGCAAAAGAAGGATGGCAGCCTAGAAAACATACGCTGCATTGTCAAGGAAGGTATCGCCAAGAAAAATGCTCGCTTTGTGGAAAGAGGTGGGGTCCTGTACCGGAAGTATGTAGACCGCAGGGGAGTGGAGTTCGATCAGCTGATCGTGCCTCAGTGCTACCGTCAGGATCTGTTGCGCTTGTCGCATGGGGGTTCGTGGTCCGGACACCTAGGAGTTAAGAAAACTAAGGACCGTCTCTTGCAAGAGTACTATTGGCCAGGGTGTTTTCGGGACGCAGACCACTTTGTGAAGACATGCGACACCTGTCAGCGGGTGGGCAAACCAGGGGACAAATCGAGGGCGCCGTTGAAGTTGGTGCCTATCATTACGGAGCCTTTTAGATGGCTCGTTATTGATACAGTGGGACCTCTGCCGGTAACAGCCACGGGGTACAGACACATTTTGACTGTGATCTGCCCAGCGACAAAGTTCCCTGAAGCAGTGCCGCTTAAAGAACTCAGCTCAGTTGAGATAGTCAATGCACTACTGTCCATATTTGCGCGAGTTGGTTTTCCTGCGGAAATCCAATCAGATCAGGGCACAGTGTTTACTAGCGCTTTCACGACAGCCTTTCTCGAAAGGTGCGGGGTAAGGCTGTTACACAGCTCAGTGCACCACCCCCAGTCGAATTCCGTTGAGAAGCTCCACTCCGTCATTAAGCGCGTGTTGAGAGTATTGTGGTTTGAACAACAAACTGACTGGGAGCTGTTTCTGCCTGGGGTGATGTTTGCATTGAGGAGCGCGCCGCATGCGCCTACGGGGTTTTCGCCAGCTGAGCTAGTGTACGGTCGCTCGCTGCGATCTCCGCTTCGCATGCTTCGAGGCGGATCACTGCCCTCTCCAATGGCTGCAGACCATCTCTTTCACAAATGGCCGCCTCCTGCGCTGGAGCCTCGCTTAGCAACAACATTCCTTTGAGGTGCGTTACAAAAAGGGGAGTCTCAACGGTAACGCCGATGGCTTAAGTCGAAGCCCCTAACGTGGGAATCAGCCTCAAAATTGTTTGTTATTGATGTTTTTCTTCCTGAGGCAGGATTTTTAACGTATTGCTTTTGTGTAGTGTTTCAAAGTAATGATGTGCTTTCTAGTGCAATTTTCCAATTTGTGGACGCGTTCTGAGTGCTGCTAGTCTACTGTAAGGAACTAGGCAGTACTATAAAAGGGGAAAGAGCCTGGCACGGCTTAGTGAGGGTTGTGCCGTGCTTGCTGACTGAGCGGCTGAGTTTCGGCGCAGTTCTAACGCTTGCTGGGAAAGAGAACAAAAATGGCAACTCTCCTGAAGTCACTTTGCAGTGTCCTGTGTGAACCTGAATGTGAGAACGAGGCCTTCTCGGTGCGCTGCGCTCAAGAAACGCCGAGGGACGACCGACTTCGGTTATGAGCATCATCGAGCGACATCCCTCCGGACAGCGGATGCAGTCCCCTGACCATCGGGATCTCCCTCCCCCGGCGGGGCGGTCTGTTACGTTTCGCCTACGACGCGCGGTGTAGCCTGCGCGGATGCGGCGTACGCCGGGGCTTCGTTCAGGGCGGCGGACATTTTGGCCCGTTCGGAGCGGCCGCGACGCATCCCCGCCGAGCGCGTCCCGGCATGTCCAGTGCCACGTGTCTTTGTGTGTGCGTGTGTGTGTGTGTGCCCACGCTTGTCAAAGCGCGGCGGCCGGGGAGAGGAGCTCCCCCAGTGTGAAGCGAGGAGGTCTGACCGGCGCCGGCCCGGCTGATGCGTCACCTCCTTGTCCCAACGTGTCTCTCAGTCCGTCCGTCGCCGCTGTCACGTGGTGTCGTCCCGTGACCTTCCTTCTTGCCCGCGACTCCAAGAGTATAAGAGCAGCTGCCCCCGGACGCCAGGAGAGAGGCTCCGATTTCTTCTGTTGAGTAACGTGCTCTCCCGTCTCTCTACTTCGGTCGACCTGACCGCCCGCTCTTTGCGATGCTAGAATAAACAAGTTGTTCTGTTAGCAGTCGCCTCATGCTTTGCTGGGACCTTCGGATGCTTCCAGTGTGCCCCAGGCCGCCAGGCCAACGCTACCCTTGGGGCTTGCGACCCATTTGCAACAACGGGCGCCAACGGTCCGGTTGCAACAACGGGTGTCAGCACTGAGGTTCCAACAGCGGGTGGCAGCGCTGAGATTCCAACAGCCGGTGCCATCGGTGCGGTTCAAACACTACAGAACATGCTTTATTCAATCAATACGCTCATCCGTCGTCCGAGGTGAAAACTGCACGTGAATTGTTAGGATTGTTGTCCAGGCACGACCGCTACTCATGTACGACATCCCACAGCACATCATCGGGGATACTCAAGGCATTTGTTATGCAGGACTAGGCATTGTGCATGTTGTTTTTGTTTTATTACGTTTACTTTGTAAAGGAGGTCCCATTGCAGTCTTCGACTTCGGGACCTCCTTCTGTATGTTAACATCTTGTTAACCTCCGCACAGCTCTCAATCAGCTAGATGGGAAGCCGTTCACCTTGAAGAAGATCTTGGGACCATGGCCTCGCATATCGCAGCTACAAAAGGCCACAAAAGCGCTGCTGCGATATCTGCGATATCTGCGACCGGATTGAGTGAGCGCCTGTGATTCGGACTGAGTGACCGACTGATATCTCCAGTGGACTTTCTCTTCTTTTCATCTTTCCGTCCCCCTTTCCCTTTCCCCAGTGTAGGGTAGCCAACCGGGCTCAGTCCTGGTTAACCTCCCTGCCTTTCTTTTATCATTTTCTCTCTCTCTCTTTTTGTAGTCTTTCTAATCATCTGAATAAAATCGATTCTGATTCTGAATGAGCGGCACACACTGGGCACTGAAGATGCACGCTGGTGATCGCTGCAGGCACCCTTGCGTTGACTGCCAGCCATTCACTCATTTCGGTAGTCTTAACTCCCGTCAGTAGCAGCTTCAGGTTTCTTGCATCTTGTTTGCAGACTGCGGTGGCCAACGAGACATCCCATCCCCACCCACAGTTATTGTGCACAATGCTTGCGAATAAATTTCACCGCAATGTCTTCAAGTTCAGCATGTACAGCGCTGCAGTCGCGGAACTTAAATTTTCAGTGAAAGTCAACAGTCGCGCCTACTGTGGATGCACGGTTTGACTTTATGTTCATGGAAAAAAAGAAAAAACGGTACATATTGTATCTTTTTCAAATACGGCACTAAAATTGAGTAGAGACCTGCGAATTTTGTGTCCAAGACAGTAATAATGCATGTTGGCGCATCGCTTGTGAAATTTACATGTCTGCTATACAACAACAAATATGACACTTCGTTTTCTTTCTCCCGTGTCTCAGTGGCCAGATGACTAGTGAAATCATGCAAAAGACTGTTATTTAATCCCAAGCAGCACTTTTACACTTAGCTTTTTGAAGAAAAACTCGACTAGGTTCCTATGGTTGATGAAATTCAACTACTTAAGCAGATGACCTTGAGTACATCCTGTACCACGATGAAGTGCGAGCATTTCAGGCAGCAGCAAAAATATGTTAGCATGCGCACCTGCATAATTTTCACCTTAAAGTGTAAAGTTAAATGTTTCCATAGCACAACCACCAGGTAAGAAAATACAACTGTGTCTCCTTTGTTGTCGACTGTACAGTGCCATGTACATAATGTGAAGCTTGTTTTGCATAGAAGTTTTGTTCACCCATATCTTTCCCAACGGTTTATGTGCAGACATACCCATTCTACCTACGGTGACTGCCCGGATCACGTTCCAGGACTTCGAGTTTCGGGACAACATAGACGATGCACTGTTTGAGATCCCCACAAATTACGCGGAGGACCGCAACCGGTTCCCAGACTTATGATGCCTGGACGACTTGCTTTTGGTGACTTTCGAAGAGCGCCACCGCGTCGTCATGACGCGGCGACCCCGTCTGACCCCTTCCTCCCGTGTCGTCCGCCATCGCCTTCGTCCCATGTGCATCGAAGTTGTCGCACTGGACATTCCCGTCACACTCGGTCACGGCAGCACTTTCTCCTCAACGTTGTCTGTCGTCGTCGATGTGTGATGCCTCCCCCTTTCCGGCTGCCCTCAACATTCCCATCGTGCTCACAGAAGCAATTTCTAGATTTGTGTCGGTGCTGATATACGATGCCCCCAACACCACACCAACCCGCCCTTCTCCCATGAGGTTAAGTCAACTTGCCCTGGACATTCCCATCACATTTAACTTGCAGCCGCACTTATCTCCTCAACATTGTTTGTCATCTTTGACATGTGGTCCCACGGCCTTCCATCAGAGAGCAAGGTGAACTCATCCTCTGTATATTCCCATCACACTTGATCACAACAGCTTTTTTTTTTTCTTGACCTTGTCCATAATCCTTATGTGTGTCAACACCACTCCCCCTCCCGCCAGCCTCCTCCCCACTTTGCAGAGGCTGAGGTCACCTGTCCGTACCCATCATTTCCAACACTCCTGCGCCCCTCCAAAGGTGCGTAAAGACTCCTTTAGTTGTCCTCATCGTCTGTCAAACACATACCATGTGGATTGCTAGAGAGTGCTGCCTGGCGTGTCTCTCTCGTCAACCCTTGTTCCTGCCTTGATGGGCTTTCCGGACAAACAAATGGCATTGCGTGCTGTGTGAATCGTTGGCGATGTCATGACGACTCTATGCGGAGCCTTGCAGGGCATGGCTCCCTAAGTTTATTCTCATGCTTTCTTTTTTTTTTACGAATGGCCTCGTGTATGGAGTTATTTTTGCAGTGCACGTATTGCTGCGTTTGTCCTTAACTCTGACGAGAACACAGCTTTGTCAATAGCACCTATGTACGATGCATGACTTGTGCAAGCTTTGATGACAGATTGTGTTTTTATAACAAGGTGGCTTTCTTTTTTTTTATTATTGCATTTATTGCTGCTCAATCGTAATGGCTAACACGGAAATGTCGGGCTTTCTGGTTCATCTCGGTTTTAGAAATGACTGAAACGACTCAACTCTGACTAGCCCTGCATTTCTAAGCCGACAGTGGACCAACCCTATTAAAAGAAAGAAAAAAAAATCTGTGCGCATCCTCATAGCTCCTGTGTCTTCTGAACTATTCTTACGGAAAACATGGGAGTCCTGTCATTTACGTGTGGGTAATGCGGAGAGTGTGGAATTATGAGAATCCGTACAAATCCTTTTCGGTAAGGAATGCAGGCATCCTTTTCAGTAGGGAATGCAGGCAATATTCCTCAGCCTTTTTTCCTTTCCAGGCTAGCTGCTTGTTTTGAAAACTGGCTATCAGATCTGTAGACTTCTGTCTTGTCAGGTTTGCAAGCTTCTATTTAAACCTAAAGTGATGAGTGTAACTATAGTGCCAACCATCATCGATGTCATACATGAAAAGCTGAGACAACAAAGTAATTACCTCAGTGGTTTACTCTTAAGGGCGGTAAGACACGGTGCGTTATAGACATTATACAATGCTGCAGAATGCTGAAACCATTACCAAAGCCAGGATATTGTTGTTTGAAAGCATGCTCCTACTGTATGTAAGCTGGTGAACTGCAGGAGCACTTAGGATTTAAGCGAAGTGGTTTGTTGTAAGCGCTCTGCATCAAACTTTGCAGCTACGTACTAACAAGTGACAGTTTACAGGCGAAAGTCGTGAACAAATCTTTATCGCTGCCTTGGTTGCAGCCTCACTTTGTTCTTGTTTGTTGCTGTGACACCTTCATCACCTTGAGCACTGTCGTACATTTACCACATTGCTAATCTGGATGTTGCAAAACAGGTTACTGTAAACAGAGTGTTACAAGAACGATGCAGCATAAATGCATACGTATAAATGTTCTTTCAACTTAACAGTTGGCTTGGAAGCATTTTGTCTCATAGATGATTGTACGAGTGGCCCATTTGTTACACAACTGCGCACAAGTGTTAAGTGTGGCTGTCAATGTGATGTCGGTTGTGTGCTTAAGCATAAGTTGCTGCTAAACTCTGACAACAGGTGTGGAGTCTGTGTTCCTACATTGTGCAATGTGCTCCGCTGAAGCAAATGGGGATGCGCACTCTGTTGCGTCTGGCGTGATGCACCTTTGAGGCCGTGGTGTATGGCTATCTCCCTTGGCAAGCGTACGTAGCTACCGAGAGGCAACTGCACTCCCTCATTCCTTGTCAAGTACATCATAGACATGGTGCTAACGAAACTTTGCGTTGCATTGGATTTTTTGAAAGCTGGCTTTGTTGCCAAAATTCATTCTTGAAAGCTCCTTGATCTTCAGCCACAGTAATGCTTGCGTGTGTGCGCGTGTGTGCGTGTGGTATCTCAGCACTCTCACTGCTTTGTCTTGTGTAAGGCAAAGTTCCAAAGTTTGCGTCATGGTAAAACGTGTGCCATGCGTTTGTATGCTTGTACTTACATTTTTGCAGCTCCAGCTGCTACATGTAGCTGCTGATCATTCAGCATTGTTTGGAACTACTGTGCACGTTCTACTCCGACTTGAGTAGCCCACCTGAGGCTACTTTTTGCCCGTTGTTTTTTTGTTTTATTTCATGAGGGAAGCTTTAGAGAATGCTGCCTTCTGACCTACTATGTGACACAGCTTTTACGTATTTGCTAACGCTGCATTTCAGCTGTTGGAAAAGCTGTTGCAGTATTTCGTGAGGCGAGCTTGTGTTGCAGCTTTTATCTGAAAACATTTACTAGTGCTCCGGGCCTGAAATTTGCAACATTTGTGGTGCCTCGAGATCCGGGCCAGTACTTTGCAATGTTCCACTTCATTTACCATTCTTTCTTTCTTATCAGGCGTCGTGGTGAGTGGCCTGTCCCAGTGATAATGCTGGCTTCCAACCCGTTGGAGCCAACAACAAAAGGCAAAAAGAATTAAAAATGAATTGATTATCTGAAATTGCGGCCCCTGGCTTCATATTTGAACGATCTCTCTTCTGCATTTTCTGTACACTCTTATCGCTTGTCTTATTTCTCTCTCTATATATTTATTTTATTTCTTGCATTTTGAGCTAATTTTGCAGGCAGTGTTGAGAGAGGCAACCGAAATATTGGGGTGATAGCTATAACATTATCGATGTTTGGGCTTTTCATGGACCACTTTGTTAATAAGACACTGTCAAGGAGTTAGGGTGCACATTAATCCATTTACAAGTTACTGTGCACACTATAATTGGCACCTATGTTAGTGGGCTACAGGTGCATGTGTGTCTACCTGTGTGAGATGATTACAGAATATTTTTTGGTTCTGGTTGGAGACCTTCGAGACTATTGCCTATTGCACCGTATTCCTAGGAAAATGCCGTTAATGAATGGGGTAATGCATCTGTCACACTTGGTAATTTGTTGCCTCAAATGGATGATCTTTCTTCACTAACCTGCCTGCGAAACGTGTTAAGCATGTTGGCCCGATTGAACAGGTGTCTAGAATTCTTGAACTAGAATTATAATTCTAGTTTTTGGCACGGCTAGAATTTGAATTCTTTGCTGCAGAGTATTTTGAAGTCTGGGAAATGCTGGCGTTACGTATGCTTGCAGTTGCGTGCACTTGCACTGCTGATTTCAAATTGACTTTTCTCCCATCAACGATCTAATAGCTGCTGCCCCTCTCGACAAGTGTTAGGATTTATGTTTTGTTAATCCTGACAATTGTGCAACTGAAAAGAATAATAATAAGGAGCAATGTGGTTTTAGGAGCACAGCTCGTGGTTTTTGTAGTCGTTTAGACTTTTTAGTCTTAAAGGAGTACTGACGTTACACATTCAACTCGTATTGTGTGCATGTCAATTGAAGAAGAGAAGAAAACCAGAAGCATCAGAGCACCTTTCGCCCTCGCCTCTTACACATGCACAACGCTCACTGCCTTTACTTTCACGCACAATACAGGTACTGGAGCCTAAATGATTGGCCTGTTACAATTGTGATTTGGAAAGTTTGGGATTCTGGTTCAGTCAAAGAAATCTTGAAACATTGGTTGGCTTGCTATGTTCTCAATGTGTTTGGTGTTTGTTAAACAGAACCGTGACTTTTAGTCCATTTTTCATTAAACGGTAGCATTTCAACAGGCAGTACTTGGGACAACACATTACTGTATTTAGTCGTTTTCATGAAGATGCTTGAAATAGTAGGCCGGAATGTTCGCTGAATCCGGGTTAGTTGAAATATGAAAGAGTGCACTGAGAAAAGAAGATTGGGTCTTTTTTTTTTAGAGAGAGGAGGAAGGAGAGGTTTTAGGCAAGATGTTATGCCAACTAAACAAGGAGCTGTGTCAGCTCAAGGAATTCCTCTGAAATGCTGAGCAGTGCTTTGGGCTTTACTGGTGGCTTTATACCTAAATTTATCCCTCGTTGATTTCACGTTTAACTTGGTGTAATAGCTGCCTACAAAATTTTCCAGGCTTGTTTTCTTTTTCTTGTCCTTACATTTCAATATTTCTTCAATTTTTTTTCAAATTTCATTTTTCGTTGATAATAATCTGTTTGTCTTGGCTCAAACTTTGAATGCATATGCTGCGTGTACATCTCCTTTTTAAAAACATTGATTGCGTTAGTGTGCATTTGTGGGGTGTGACTTATGAATCGTGAAAACGGATACTTCTTGTGTAGTGATAAATGCAGACACATCTTCTCCATAATTCGTGGATGG
Source organism: Dermacentor albipictus (assembly GCF_038994185.2). Taxonomy (NCBI): domain Eukaryota; kingdom Metazoa; phylum Arthropoda; class Arachnida; order Ixodida; family Ixodidae; genus Dermacentor; species Dermacentor albipictus. The sequence goes on from NC_091829.1 coordinate 38,785,994, forward strand.
TGTAAACACAACAAGGTGTCACTGTTACCTGGAAAACAGGGTAAAGTAATGGCACAGGGTAAATTCCATAGGATTTCATAATTGCTCGTAGTAAGCATTGCACCAAGACAAAGCTCAGTGGAATTTGGTTGCACCAAAATTGAAGAAATTAATGAAAAAAATTCCTAAATGTTAATGTGCTGCAGGTGGGAGTGATTTAGTATTAGAGAGAACTTGTGCGCAAGAAGGCATTATCTGTATGTTGTCACGGCCTTTTTATCACTGTGTTACTTACACTACGGCATGATTCCAGCAAGCATGCTACCCTTATTGGCCATACAGGATTTTAGTAGCTTGGACCCTTTAAATTCTGACATAAGAGTTAATATGTACATAATCTTTTTCATTGGTTTGTTTTTGTTTTATTTGTCAGAGGTGAAAATGAAAAGTCCGAAAACGCTTCAAAGCCACCTAATGAGTGAGAGAAAGCATATTCTTTAAAATTTTCCGGTTCAAGAAGGAGAAAGCTGGAAAATTAGTGGGTTGAGCAGCTCCGACGGCAGGCAAGGTTACAATGTGTTGTAAACAGAATAAGCACTTGTACAGTTAGTCGCAAAAGTTTCTGGCATGCGAGTTTCAAGACGAATATGAATTTCAACTTTAATAAGGCACAAACTTGTAATTTGGTGAATATATGTCTAGGTAGCAGCCGCTGTAGTGTAGGTAGTGCTACACATTGAAGCTTTTGAATTCAAGGCTATGTGTCCAGGCATCATGGGAATGCACCTTTTATTCAAATACTGTGTCTCGTAAATTTATTTGTCGACTGTACATCAAAAGAAGTTGCTCGTATTTGCTCTTTGATAAAAGACATATTTACTGCTGGAGAGATGAATGCAAAGCAAAGAACTGCCCATGTCACTGTTTATGTTGCGGACAGTGTCTGTTGGTATCAAAAGTTAACAGAATCTCTGAAAACATTCGATAACCATGCAGCCTGAGTAGGGTGGCTTGGATCTGAGAAGTTGCAGTTCACAGTACAACTTGCGACCGACTCAGTATTGTTCTCATCAAAAGATGCAAGCCCCAAATAATAATGCTAATAAGTTTATTTCACCACCACAATATACATGGTGGCAGGTTGCCCATAGTAAAAGCTACCTCTTGGACAGCTTGACTTGGCCATCGCCGCCTGGTCGTGAACTTTGGCAGCAGAAACACTGGGTGACACTTTCAAATTACAGTATGTGTGTCTGATACAATAGTACATATGATCCCAACAGGTAGTTCCCACGTGAAAAAAATAAATCACGTACATAAAGCAACAAAGAGGACAATGCAGTAATTTGCTCTATAGATACAATGGAATGCCAGTCAGTAAAAAATATTCCAACAGCTTCTTGCATGAGGTGGTTTCTAGGGCAATATTGTTGTAACAAAGGGCATTTAGATGTTTGGTAGTATGTTTTCAAGTGTTTAGCAGCCATGTGTTCTGTATGTTCTAATGTGCCACTGATCAAGATTTCGAGTGTTGTGTACTTTGTAGCTTTGTTCAGTGTTCATGAAAAAAAAAAAGGATGTATTAGCACTCTGACTCTTCAAAGCATGGCATAAACAAATATTGTACAGTTCAGCGATCGGAACTATTTTATGTTTAGGAAAAAGCTCTTGTGTATGGAATGTTTCAGGAACATTTCCTGCTATTCTCGGAAAGTTTTTTTGCAATATGAGCAACTTTTTGCTGTTTACTTGTGACATTTTCCTCCACACTAAATTACTGTAATTGAGGCGAGAACTAAAGAGTGAATTATATATTGCCAGCATTGTTCTTGGTGGCAGTAGTTGACAATATCGACAAAGTAAACCAATAATTTACGAGTTTGCTGGCAATAAAGTAGGTATAGCCATCCCAGGTCATTTTTTCATTGAATACAACACGCAATGTTTTAAAAGTAGGTACTACTCTTAAATAAACACTGTTGAAGCAAATGTGTTTTCTCAGTGTAACTGGCTTAGTTATTGCTCTAAAAATAAGTGATTTTGTTCTCATGACAATAAATGTAAAGAATTTTTTTGTCCATTTATATAAATTTGAGAGGGCAGAATTCACAGTACCTACTCGAGCATTTGCTTCAATTTCTGAAAAAGACGTACTTGTATTGTCAGCATAGATGATATACTTTGCAGGGGTAAATATGTGCACAGTATCATTAATGCAAATATTTAAAAAAGAGGACCCGGTACGCTCCCCTGAGGAACACTGTAGTGAAGTGGTTTCATTTCCAATATATGCCCTTTATTACTGACAGCTTGTCTGTGATTTGAGGTGAAATTGAGCAGAAATTGAGTTTTTTTTTTTTTTTCACAGAACCTGTGCCCCATGAACTTTTGATGCCAGCTTTATGCATACTGAGGAAAGAAAAGTTTGTAAGTCTCTTTGCCTAAACGTTAAAACACAGCTGATCTGGCAAACAACGGAGCAGGCCACACGCTATTTGGGTGCTACAATCGTTGTGCACCTTGAGTAAAAAACTCGACTTTGGTAATGAATCCCATGCAAACTACATGACCAAGAGAAACTAAATGCAAAGGCACTGCTTTAAAGACTTTGGAACTTGTGTTCAGTCTGCATTTCTTTAAATTCTACAATATTGTATGCTAAAGTATTGCTAAAATGTTTGTGGGATTAGAGCATGAGCATTGCTGCAGCATTCACATCAAGAGTTAATAATTGTCAGGAGCGGGGAATGGCTTGCGAGAAACTACTTTGCTCACTGTTGCACAGTGTGTCTTTGTGGGGGCTTCTTTGCAGATTGTTCATGTTTCATCGCCGCACTTTTGTGTTTCTTGCATTTGGTGATTGTTTTGTTCAATTCCAGCAGCTCACAGACTGTTCTGGTGTCAGAGTGTAACACAAATTTTCTCACTGTCATTTTCACTTGGTGTCTACGTGAAATCTGGCAGCAGTACTGCATGGTATTGCTTATGCTAACGGCTCTCATTGTGTCTCACCGAAAACTGTGCGAGCTGATATTCAAAACAGCCTTTTCTTTCGTGCACATCTGTCTTGTAACTGCCAGCTTGCTCTGTGTTGGTATTACGTGGGCACAAAGTTTGAAATTAACAGGACACCCGGGGGAGGACGGGTGGGAGAGTTTTAACGCACTTCTATCACATTAGCTATGGGGCACTAGCATAGCACATACTAGCTCAGCCATGCCAAGGGGTACGCACAATGTGGCACAACTGTTGCATGCAAAGATGGTTAAAGTTGTAGTAGTTATGATAGCAGCTAGCTAAAACTTTCTCTTAAACCCATTTAAGCTGGTAATTTATTCTTTGATACATTTATTTACATTTCTATAGTGGAAAACATTTTATATTTTATCAGACAGAAAGAAAGCGAAACTTCCCCTTATCGAACTTGGTGGAGGTTGAGTCATCAAGCCCACATCATCAAATGGGTGTCATGGATTTCATGCAATTTTCATGTATGTGGGACATTTTTACACATCGGAATTTGTTAACACTTGCTAAGTTATTTGTATAGAATGCAATCTAATCATCCTTTTTTGATAAATAATAGGCGAATGCTGACTAGGCCCTGTCAGACTCCTTGCATGGGTAGATGGTGTGTCAACTTCAAGATGGTGCCAGCACTGTGTTCGTTGCGTATTTCTTGTTTATTGGTTATTATTATTAATATTATCTTTTTTTTGGTTTAACAAGCTTTCACTCGGAGGATGACTGAAATTGTTGTTATTCCAAAAGTGGGGTTGACTAATCCAGCTTAATTTGATCAACCTGTTTGGTGGCCCTTAAACAACTGTTGTGCCATTGCACATCTGCTATGTATTGTGCATATGTTGTTTTGGTGAATCGCATTGCATCGTCTGCTTCGATGCATCGCACACGACTTAGCTCACTCACGATTCGCTCTCTCTACATGCACCTGTATAGCCAAACTTTCTTTTTATTCCCGAGTTTGGCAAGGAGCCTTCAAGCAGCAATGTGAGCTGTGTATGTTGGTACGGCTTCACCAGTCATTTTGATTTTAATGTGTGCATGTATGCGTGTTGTTTGTACATGTGTGAACCATTATTGTACAAAGGTGTAATATATTCCAGAGACCATATGCAAATACCTTCCGCCAAGCATCAAAGAATGAAGTGAAGCCTATAGAGTCAGAGGGAAACATTATTTTATGCCTATAATAGCTAAAGGAAAACTATACTCAAGTGAACATTTCAAAGTCGAAACCTCCCCACCCCCAATAGTGCTGTGTAAGGTGGTGGCGTGTTGTTCCCTGCACGCGTGTTTCCCGGTTTCTGCCTGGTGGGGGTATGGAGACATGGTTGTTAGGTAGGTGTGGTAACGAAGGTGGTTGCAGTATACCACATGATGGTGTGGGGTGCATTTAGACCTGAAGTGTGTTAACTTCAATTCTCCACTGTTACTTATGTCTCCAGTTTGTAGTTTTTTCTGACAGACCAATTGGTGTTCACAGCTGATGTGGCATGACGATAATTGTCACACCGTGTGACACTGAACAATGCATGTGCGCTCTGTCTAGATCTGAAGTGTGAGCTTCCCATTGGTGCTCAAGGCCTCTGGTTTGCAGTTGTTCTGAATCAGTGTTAATTCGCTTTTAACGTAGTGACAGTATCGTCACACCATGTGACACACTGAAGCAATGAATGTGCACTTTGTTGGAATTTAACAAACTGCGCTGATTAGCTTAAGAGGATGCTTGAACAGCGTTACATAAAAGGGATCATTTCATCCCTTAGGTACTGGCCTCATCCAGTAAATAAACAAATAAAAGGAAGAAAGGGAAGGATAGAGGTGGTAGCACTGGGTAGAGCACCTCTTGGCAATGGAACCTCAAGGCTATGCGATTGGTACAGTGTGGTTTAACCTTGCTCATCCCCTGTCAAAGCAGGAACTGGAAACACGCTGCCTCCAAATACAGATTTAAACAGTGCAGGATAATATATAGTGTAACTATTTTGACTATTTTTTGATGACATGAACTTAGATGTTTATTTTAGTATTATCCACATTTAGACAAAATATAGTAGCCCCTTCCTGTAAAGCATTTTTTTACTGATGTGGAAGCTGTTTTTATGTTGCAGTAAATTCATAGCTTTAAATTTATAGACCCACCATCCCTTTGCAGTAAGGAAAAAAAAGGACATTGCATCATCACATTGGTTGTTTTGTGCGAACCGTATCTCATCTGTTTTGCCTGTTTGAATTGTGATTTAAGGGGTTTTGTCTATATGGATTACTGTGCTTGTTTGTAGCAAGCAGAATGAGAGAGAAAAGGAAGAATTGATTTTGTTAATTGTGTATGACTAAATATTGGTCAAAAAATGGAAAGAAAGATGTTTGGTCAATGCAATAAATATATAATAATAAAAAAATGACCTGTCATTCAATAGCGTTGCCTTTGCTGTATCGAGTATTGACTGCATTGTAAGAACTAGCCCACGGGAAGCTTATTGCAGTGTCGGTGGACTTGTGTAACAAGGGAGTGAAAGTGTCCTTCGGTTAGAAACGTTTAGCAGGTGCTTTTCAGTCTGAGAAAATGGCGCTCCTCCAAAGCAGGGTGAGGCTTAAAACAGATACATACACTGGGCCAGCATCCGTTTCCTTGCTCACTCTACTTTTTTAGCATCATTTCCTACAATGCTGTTAAATGTTGTCCAGCTTCCTGGTCTTCTGAGAAAATTTTTGCTTGAATTTTGTTTGCAGCTATGTTCTGAATTAGAATAATTTTATCTTTTCTTTTGTTGTGCAAATGTTACTTTTGCTAGAGAGACCTAAATGGAATAGCAGAATGGGTAGCAACATGTGACAAAGTGCAATGAACAACTACATGCCGGAAACATCCTTGCATTGCACAAAAGAATGAAAAAAAAATTGTGTTGACGATATTTTGGCCATGGGAAGATAAATTGTACCTTTTCAATAAGAGTCCTGCACGTCTCCGTTAAGAGAACATTTCGGTTTAAGACATCTCAAGATGTCAACCATTATCCACTCTGCTGCTAGTGTTTACACCTTTTACTGTTTCAGTATGCCAGGTGTTCTTTAAATGCAGTTGCATACCTGCCAACTCCAAGATTTTTCATAAATATACAAATTAGGGCGTGTTTTATGATTTCACGTATGTTATGCCAAGCTTTATGAATACTAAGTCCCCTTTGCAAAAACGTTTTGGACAGCAGTTACCAAAAATTTCATTGCGAGTCTTATGGTGCTGAATGGATGCCATATGAGGTACTTGCTCTGAGCAAGTTTATGCAGACAAGTTCCTGAAGCAGGTGAAATTACGAACACCAAAGTTACTGAAAAAGTCACTTTTATCGAAGTGTGCTGCTTGTCAATATTTATGCCAAGTCTGTTGGTGTCTCTTTGCTTCTTCTAAAGATAAAGCATTTCTTTAATAAATTTACGTATGCATCCCTAGAAAGTCACGTGTTCAGGGCAAGCTTTAGAAAAAAGGGCTAACCCCCGACCTCCTCCCCTCAGTTTCGTGTCCGTGGAACTTTACGAAACTGTTCACAGGTTGGCGCGTATGGATTTGCATTCTTAGCGGACTTCAGCCACATGGTGTCCATCTTTATGCCGCATTTCCTTCAATAAAAAAAAATAATTTGATGCTGAGCGGAGTCTAACGCATTCTAGCACTGCCACGAATACACTCTCTTCCTGGACACCGAAGGAGAAGTTCTCAAGGTTAGCAACAAGGATAGCACCAAGGAGGTTATTTGGTCCACAGCTTTATAAACGGTGATTTGGTTAGCACCATAGCGTTAGTGCTAGTGTACCAACTCTAGGAGGAAAGCTATGCGAAAGTGGCAACTGCAATGGTGCCGCGGTGTTGCTACTCCCTAAAAAAAGTTTTCACCCTTTGGGGCTTATCTTGTCCCCAAACGGTAATCATCTGCCTTGCTTGCGTTTCCTCTCTTGAACACTCGGCGCTCGCTACTTTCCTGTCGCGAATGCGGTGTCAAGCTGCAGTATAACGCGCATGCCGTTCGTTACTGGAAAGTACCGGGCTCGCCGCGAATGGAAATGCGGACAAGACAGGTGCCGATTACCGTTGTGTGGCAAAAGGGTGTAATTTTGCTTAAGAGTAAGTCTAAAAAAAATCAAAATGTGATGCAAGAACAAGCGTTTAGACTTGGCACATACGCATGGACATTGTGTAAAGATCATTCCGCGCAGTTTTGACGGTGCGTGAAAAGGTGCGTTTGCAGGCGTCTGAACTAGATGGCGCTACCATACTGAGGAAGGTAAAGTACTTCAATGATTAGAGGGAGGCTCTGGATGATTGCGCGTCTCATCTGAATCGTATCTGGTACGCATGTGCACGGCGTAGCAACGTGGCGGCGCCCTGCGATTACCGATTCTCGGGGGCCAACTTTAAAAGGAAGTACTTCGCGCTCCGCGGCTAGGTAGAGTAGCGTGTAGCGTGATGTGCTAGCGCTCCCTGAGGTAACTTTTCCATTACACAGAAACTCTGCATAGATGGCCAAACGAGCGCCGCGATCGTGCCTCCACAGCCGTGGTCTCTGCGATTTACCCCCGCGCGCATTTCGAGAAACGCGCGCCTCAGTGGATCTCGGAGGCCATGCCACAGCTATCAAGTTTATTTGAAGGTCGCCAGGTGGCGATGCGGTATTACGGGCCTCTAGATCGAAGCACTCGCAAGCTTTTGGCGCGCTGTTAAAAGGGGCCCCGAACCACCTTTTATCGAAGTGGAGAAAGGCATTTGAAGTGAAAATAGTCTATTTCAGAAATACTTTGCTGCAAAAATTACTTCAATGTGATCAGCAGAAGCGGAGTTATTGGCAATCAAACACTGCCTCTACCGTGCTCCCGTTCCTTCAATGCCTTGAACTGCGAAGGTGACAGTGGGGCGTGTGCACAACGCTCCGCCTTCTGAACACAGAATTTTATTGCGTCCGGTATTCCTGTAAGCGCGAGCGGATTGCCGGTTGAGCGGGCGCGTGAACGTAAGCGCCAGATTGGTGGCGCCACCTGGTGGTGAAAAGGTCAACCATACAAACACAGAGCCAATTGTTATATTCTGCTTAGCTGCTGGTGCAAATTTTCGACAGCAGCGTAATCGCGTTCACAATTAGGCCGCTGCTGAAAATTTGCTCCAGCAGCGAAGCCGAATATAGTGGGGTACTGCAATTTTAGCTCTGTGTTTGGATGAACTCTACGCCACCACGTGGCTGCACCGCTCCGGCCACTCACGTATACGCCCCCGCACATCCGGCAATCCGCCCAAACCACCCCTGTTTGCCGGAATAGCAGACAGGCTGCTTAGCTTGTCCGGTATTCCGGTAAAACGCAGTTGACGCGGAGGCGTAAACGTGAGCGGTCTGCATGGTGCAGCCCCCTGGTGGCGGAGCGATAAAACACAAACAGCTAATAGAGACGTTTAGCGTGTCCGGTATTCGGGCAAGCGCGGGCGGTTTTCCGGTTTAGCGGGGGCGCCAACCTGAGCGGCCAGATTGGTGGCGCCAGCTGGTGGCGCAAAGCTTAACCACGCAAGCACAGAGCTAATTACTATATTCTGCTTAGCTGCTGGCGTAAATTTTCGATAGTGGCGTAATCGTGTTCACAATTACGCCGCTGCCAAAAATTAATACGGGTGGCGAAGCAGGCTATGGTGAGTTACTGCAGTTTTAGCTCTGCGTTTGTCTGGTTGAGCTCTACAACACCAGGCGGCTTCACCGCTCACGTTTACGCCCCGACCATCCGGTAATCCGCCCAAACCGCTCCCGTTTACCGGAATAGCGTACAAGCTAAACGTCTCTAATATTGCATTAACCGAGCGTATTCTCGTTCGCTCGTGGTGTAAATTTTTGGCAGCAACACGATTACGCCAGTGCCGAAAATTCACACCAGCAGCGAGGAATACGCTCGGTTTCTGTCTGTCTGACTGTTTCTGTCTGAGCACTGCGCCACTACGCGGCTGCACCATGCAGATTACGCCTCCGCCCCAACGCCCGGTCCGTCTGCGTTTTACCGGAATACCGGACTAAAGCCCCTCCATCCACGCGCCACCGCCGCTTTGTAGGGGCTTTATACCGGACAGGCTAAGCCTCTCTAATGTCACCGTGGCGCGCAATTCAAATTTCATTTTGTGCGTTAACGTAGACGCCACGACTTCCGCCTTTGGTGCCTACCACGCGCTAAACTTGAGCCAAACGCGGTTGCCCTCAGTGAACCGCAGTGCTCTCAGCCAGTCGACTCGTGGCGGCAACCCGCGGCGGCCGCGGTATCTAAGCCATGTGGCCCACCCCAGCTTGATGTCAGGTGTCGGCCAATAGTAGCCCTCTAAGGGAATGACGAAATAAAAGCGTCCAGAAGAGAGTGAGGATAGGGCCTTCTGTTCAGAAGAGAGCGTTTGAGAGAAAGGTGACTTCGCGATTAGCTTGCGAGCTCCACGCACCGCATACGACAGCAAAACTTGGTTGAGATGTTCGGAGCAGCGTATGCTCCCGCGGACTGTTGTTTCGCCAACCCCGAAGGGTGGTTCAGGGCCCATTTATAGAGCTGTGGTTATCGCAATTTTTCTCGCGTCAAGAGGTCGTAGAGGCTTTAAAGCAACCTTGCACATGAAAATGAGTGCGCCAGGCTGTACGGAGCTTAATTATTAGAGACCTTTAGCGTGTCCGCTATTCCGGCAAACCGGGGTGGTTTGGGCGGATTACCGGATGGTCGGAGGCGTAAATGTGAACGTAAAAATACAGCGTAGGGCGCGCGGCGACGGTGTTATCGCTCTTGGACTTTTACACGAAACATCACGCCGACGGCAGCAATGCGCCTGGGGGTGTCCATGCAGTTGCTATCTCAATAAAATCATGCTAGTGGAAGTCTCGACTACGCTAAAACTTGCTACGGTCGCTGTGCATGGGTGGATATCACTGAATTCGAGCAGTACTTCTGTGTTGGCGCACTAAATACAAGCACCACTCTTTTCACAATTTCATATTTCCCCATTCCTTCGTTCTGAACGTTTTCCCCCCGTTCCTACTTCACGCCGTCCTCTCATTCTCATGTTTTAGAGCGCAGCAATTAAGCGCACATTCCTGCGGCGAGCGTCGGCGTTAGCCCTCGTAATCTAGTGAGCGAGCATAGCGAAGGATGAAAGCGAACGCGGAGTGCAGTGGGAAAGACCGGGATCGTGAAGAGAGCAGGAGGAAAGCGAGAGGAGGGTGCAGTGGAACAATGAGGCGGAAAGCGAAGAAGAAGGGTATGGCTAAAGCCTGAGAAGAAAAGCGTAGTGCCGCGCAAGATGGGCTTTGCGGCGGCGACCGCTACGAGATGGCGCCAGACTATTGGCCTCGAGCTCCACCACTGGAAAAGCTGGCGCCACCGTCGGCGTGACGTGCTAGGAGGGATCACGTGGACATAGCGGCCGCGTCGGCTGCTTCGGGCGCGCCGAAGGGAGTTGAAAACGAGTTTAAATTCCCTCGGACGCTGCGGTCCCCATTTAGTGGCGAAATTTTCCCGCTTCGAGTGTCTCCTTTACAACGCTTGTAAGCACTACAATAGGTAGTGGGTGCCTTTGAAGGCGCGCAACATGGTAGGCTACTGCTCGGTGCCGCAGGGCCGGACGCACGTAACGGAGGCCGGTGTCAGCCTTATTCACACGTAGCCGCAGGACAAGAAGCTGCGTGAAGCTTGGCTCGCGAAACATAAAACCGGCAAACAGTCATCGGCTGCAACTCGGGTATGCAGCAAGCACAGACGCGAGGAAGATTTCTGCTACGGCGCCCGGTCTGCGATGTTCTGAAAACGCGCACTGAGACGCTCGCCCGAGTCCGCTGCCCGACTATGTCATGACGGTTTGGTGTATGAACTTGTCGATGCTATAGATACTGGCAAGTTCAGTGGACTGGAAAGGCAGCTGTAAGAAGCACATTTAAAAAAAAAGGCATGGTATATGGTCATGTTTGTGCTATGAATTAATGCACTGGATTACAAAAAAGGAGCAGAGGGAAATTGCACGCTGAGTGCACCGATAAACATGCAGTGCGACGCAACTCGAGAAATAGTATTGAGAGGTCAAAGAATTCAGAAGAAAAAAAAAGATTGAATCGTCGCGACGGCACATCACAGTCCCCGTAGGCGTCGAAGTCTCTACAATGAAATTATTTTTGAACAGCTCTGATAGCGCCCACGCAACAATGGTTGCTTGTATACTGTCAAATGCTCATATTCTGCGGCCTAAAGCTCATGGCACGGTGCGAAAACGTGCGCGCGGAGAAAGCGAAACAGTGCGCGGACAAGCAAGCAGACGCGCAGTCGGTCGCTGCGAATCTGCGTGATCGCTGCATTGAGGCTTCGTTCTATTACGCTCCATTTAGTTATACAAACACTATAAGAACATATTTCACAAAGTTTGCTCTCAGTGTTTACCTACCTTACACGCAAGAGGCCGGTTCGGGAGACTCCATCGCGGCGACCGCGCGCAGTGGCGTTGACTGTACGTATTCGGTAAAGAGATAGCGTCTGTAAACGATTGTGTGCTTTCAGTTTGTCCAAGATTATTATTTAGACAGTAAGAAACTTCTCTCGTTTCGAAAGTACTTACAGAAATGACCGGGAGAGCTCGCGCGTGGTGTTTTCAGTGAGCGCTGACAGCAAAACCTATGAGGAGCGCGCCACGTGATCCCTCATACTACGCCAGCGAGGCGCTTCCGATAGAGGGCGACTCCGTAACTCCTCGCCGCCAATAGCGTGCCGTCGTCTGTTCATCGATGGCATGCGGCGAGCCCGTCCAGCGATACCATAATGACAACAAAGCGCTGCGTGAGCGGAGGTCTGTCTGCGGCGGCTGCTGTGAATCGCGCCCACGCGTCACCCACGCGCTGCCTCTCGCGATTTCCCGATTTGCTAGTCAGTAGCGCCACACTTCGCTCTGTTTGCAACGTGCCGCACGAGACAGATTGTCCGCGCCAGTGAATATATCGCGAAATGAAAACACGTGTACAGCTGCGCTCAAGTTTCCCGTTAGGGAGCATCGTAATCGTTGGCGCATTCTTTAAATCCTTTTTTTCGCTCACTACATTCCTTGACTGTTTCCTTTTTTTTTGCATGCGATGAAGTTTTCTCGTGTTAGCACTGGTCCTTTATCTTGTCTGAAGCCTGTTGCGTATCATATGTTCAACCACACAATGGATAAAGCGGGAAAGGGCGTGAAGGTGGGAACTACAATCTCGGAAGCAGCAGCCGTCGTTCGCCAAGTTCATGCTAGATGGCGCCGCTATGCTGGGAATTTTGAACGTTGCTGGCCTCCTTGAAACCCTTGGGTTCAGGGAGAGCAGGGAGAAAGAACATGTCCGCAATAGAGCTTCGTAAGGAGCGATTGGAGGTTTGGTGGCACAAAATTATGGAGACCACAAACAACGGAGGCATACAAAAACAAAGTCCCAGTAGTCGTTGAGAAGGCTTGATGCTGAAAATTCTCTCTATGTTCGTGTGTTCATTTTTTCTTCCGTAAAGATAGGTAAGACATTAGGCAAAATAAGAACAAGAACTTGGTGGCGCAACCCATCACCCCTTCTCAAAGGGGACGCCGATAGCGTCCATCCATCCTTGTGTGTGTGTGTGTTTTTTTTTTTGAGGATAGGTAGGATATTAGACAAAAAAAAGGTGGGGGGGGCTGAAATGCACGCTGTGAAGGTGGTTGGCCAGCGAAGCTGCAGCTGTGGTGCGTGTCACCTGATTCGATAGGCCAATTTGACGTAGTCTTGAACGATTGAGCAATGTGCCCTACATGAAGTGATTGACAGCAAGACAAATGCACTGTACCAAACCTGTTTTCTCTGAAAGGATATTGATAACTGCTTCTTGCTCTTCAGGCGTCCTAACCTTGCGTGGCTTGCTTTGGGCAGGAAGCGCTGCGTCGTGCCTAGCCTGAGCACGACGCCGTTGTGCGTATTGACGTTGCTGTTGCCGTCGTCGCTCAGCGTGTTCACACTGTTTTTCAGGAGTCCAAGCCCCATAACGATGTAACAATGCAAATGAAACCAGTTGCCAGGCGGGTTCTTTTCGTACACATGAAATTGTAGTGGCGTCACTCCCTTCTTCGTATGCTACAGCTGCTGCTTTCCTGCAACTGCAGCTTATGCAGCCATAATAACTGGGAAACGCATGCGGTGAACGCTACGGCTTCGTATTGTTGAACGCACCTTATCATCTATCACGTGGTTTTGACACTTGTTTAGTGCTTCTATTTATTGAAACGAATACTGGGGTGTGCCTTGCATGCGTAATTATAACAGAGATAGGCACTTTTCGCTTCAATTCGTGGAATGGTTTTCTGTCGACTGTTCTGTAGACGGAGACGAATAAATCACGGGATCCGAGTCATATACTGCTTCGCTGTAAAATAAATGCTTGATGGTACAACCCACCTCCCCGTTTAAAAGGGGACGCTCATAACATACACTCGTCCGCAGCGCCGCATAAAAATTTAGCGCCGCAAGAAACACTATTCTTCATGAAAGTGCTAGCGCAATATGTCATCGTGCACCCGAACCAGTGATTGATGAGCAAGAGTACGTACGTCAAATTCGCTGTGTGCTGCAGACCTGAACTTCTTAGCGCAAGTCCTTTCAGTCAGTCAGTCAGTCAGTCAGTCAGTCAGTCAGTCAGTCAGTCAGTCAGTCAGTCAGTCAGTCAGTCAGTCAGTTTCTTTCTTTTTTTTGCGAAGAGCTATTTTTTTCCTTTTGCTTTTTTAATTTCCTTTTATTTGGTACTTTTTTCTTCCCTTTGGACGCACCACACAAGCAACAACAAACTTAGAAGAGCTGAGATTGACAAGCAGTGCCATTGTCTCGAGATTACAACAGGGACGTTTGCAGCAACTTTGCCGTTGCTAATCTCACATCTGTAGGAACTTGTCTGAGGTAAACATGTTCGAAGCAAATACCTCTCTGGTGTCTTTTCACCATAAGAAGGTTTCCAACTATATCCACAGAGACCGACGAGCGGAACTTTTTCGCGAAAAAAAAACACATTTCTTTAAATTTGACGCGACATGATCGCAATATCGTAGAACGAGCCCAGATTCGTAAATTTTACAATATATTTCCGGGAGAGTGGCCAGGTATGTTTACAACAAGGAGATGTAACACTCAAATAATTATTGACATTTTATTTTTGACTTCAATATTTTTGCGTGCAATGAAGCTTGAGTCCCCACGAAACCCAAGAAAAAAAAAACATACTTCACCCCTCAGAGCGCCCTAAATAATTTTATATTAGTTTTTCTATAGACAGCTTTAGTTTCGTTTTCAAGGAAATAGCAGTGTCCGGACGTTATGATGCAGAATGTGGTCACGTGGAAGCATGACATTGAGGTGTTTAGGCAGTCGTTCCGGCTTGCTCGGTTGCCTTCAGTGCTACTGCCCAGTGAGCAACCCCCCCCCCCCCTCCTCCCCACCCCAAATTCATGTGTTAGTATGTGGCCTGCCCCTCACTCTGCCTGATCAAGTGCGTGTCCACCCCGAAAAAAAAAAAATGTCGGGTTACGTCACTGCCTTTATTGATGTGCGCAGTACGTACTTGTGACGGCACGTAACATATATAATCTGCTCTTCATATTCCAAAGTGATCACTCTCGCTCTATACATAAAATTGAACAACTTGCTTCCGCTGCAGTTAGTTGTTGCTTTGAGCTACTAGCCTGATGGCGCGGGATCGAATCCCGGCCCCGGAGGAAGCATTTCGATGGGACGAAATGCAAAAAACGCTCGTGCGCCGTGAATTTGGTGCAGTTTACAGAACCCCAGGTGGTCAGAATCAATCCGGAGTCCCCCACTGATGCGCGCCTCGTAATCAAATCGGGGTTTTGGCCTCGTAAAACGGGATGATTAAACAAAACAGTTCTCATTTGATTATAGCTGTGCTATTACTAAGCCCCATTTTAAAATAATTTTGTGGTGTAGCTAGCCCTCACTATAGATGGCGGTTTTCAACTTCCAGTGCGCCGAATGACGCCAAAGGGAACATGCGTACGTGCCCATTGGAAGTGCCTTCTCGGCGCATGCAGGAGCAACGCGCCAAAGCGGCAAGTTTATTTGATTTTTGATTCATTTGGGTCGTTAGGAATGTCAGGCTAAACGAGCAATCTGTGTATATTATTTTTCACGTCTTTTTCAGTTTCTTGGTCTTTTTGGTTATAGATTCTTTCTGTACGACGCCTTGTTAACGCAGGATAATGGTAATTAGATGCAAATAATGAAAACGGGAATACCGTGGAGATTTACAAGAATCAGAAAAAATAAAAGAAATTAGAAGAGAAAATCTGTACGATAACAGAAAGGGCAGTGCCTTGCTATTTGAGGCTCGAGCTGGTCGCCTAAGGACAAAAACACAGCGGAGCAAATATTCGCAACAAGACGAGGCATGTGTCTGCTGCGGGAAAAATTCCAAATCGCTCGGCACATCCTAATGAAATGCGAATCGTCTTTCTTGGCTGCGCACGGAAAGGTAGCGCCGCCGTCCCCGATAACCGGTAGGCTCGGCGCACGCTTAAGAGCGCCGCCAACACGATAGCGCACATCCTTTTCCAGAAGCGCTTGGATTTAGAGTGGACGAAAGCACCAACCATTCAGCATTCGAGATAAGGAAAAGACGTTTAGAGTATTGGCACAAAAAAAAAAAAAGAAGGGAAGAGATTGATACGACCGGATGCGTTACAGGCATATGTAGCGGTACATGGTAGATAGAGTCGTCAAGAGAAAAAAAAGATTAAAGAGATGCATAAGAAGACGCATAGAATGAAAAGCATGTATAGCATGCCTGATTAACTCAAGCAGGCTAGGTGACTCACCGCCCCATTTCAAAGGGGGTGCCAGTAAATCATCATCATCATCATATGCATAACCAACATGTTGCCTGTTTTGAATACCATTTCAAGTTGTTTTTTGTATATGTATGAGACGTCATGGTCGTTTGCTATCTTGCGTGGCCGCTTCCGGTCATCTATACGACAGGCGCACGCTTAAGATCATATGGTTTTGGTTCGATTTTGTTAACAATATAATTTATCACTGCTTGTTGTTGGGCTTTTTGGTTCAAACTTGTTCAGATGTAAAAGACGCGATATAATGACGCAAGAAAGGGGCAGGAAATAACGTCACAGCCTATCACTGTTTGTTGCTGGGATAAGTTGAGGATTTAGGAGTTTCATCTTTTGTTCTATACTTGGTCGTGGGCATTATTCTGAGACATCCGTCTCTGGATGTCATAGAGATTAGCGCACTTGCTCGGTTTTCGGGTCTTGCTACGGATGGATCACTAGACGCCCTTTGAAGCTATCACGCTGGTAAACGGATGTCCGTGAGAGCGTGTGCGTTAGATGTATGTAGGGCTAATGATGTGGTTGCGTAGGAATTAACCTACATCTTTACTGTTGTCTTTGAAGATGATACGTGACTTGTGCCACATTTCTGCAAAGTTTCACACCTATCGGACTCATAATTTGGGTAAATTTCTTCCATTTCTTTCAGTTATTTCTTTCTCTTTTCTTGTTCTTGCACTCACCCCTTTGTGGGCTGTTCTTGCTGACATAAAAAAGCTTTCCCTTAGCATTAGGAGGCTCTCTGTTAAATTCTAATACGCTGTATATTCTGCATGCCTGATCGACACGGATATTGAAGACGTCCGGTTGTGTCCTTGCATTGATATGTTAGTAGTATGAACCTGCAGCAGTTATGTGAAGTAAAAGAAAATGCTTCGCCCGAAAGGCGAAGCATCGATTTCGATAGCAAATTAGTGGACAGATATATGAAGTAAGGATGATAGTTTTACCGACCGTATAGAGTTGTAGACATATAGGTATACTAGCTAAATTAATAAGTGTGCTGTCACGCGTGCACAAGCAAACATAAACGCGTTCTACACCGGGCCGCCCGGAGTAGAACGCGTCCCTTCCTCCCTAACCGCCCAACGGAACCTTGCGCGGGACTGAAGACGGCGCGCTTCCTCCCCGCTTTCCTCCGTTGCGTGCGCGAAATTGAGCCGCGATCGCTCGCTCACACCTCGTATGCTTTCACTCGCACATATAGCGCACGGTGCTCGGCAGCGATTTTATCGCCCTTGGACTCTATACGGAACCTCACAGCGATGCCGACGCCGACGGCAGAGATGCGCCTGGAATGTACACTTAATTGCCGTCGCATTAAAAATATCAGTGGTGATTTAGCGGTAAATGTGAGAGAAATGCATTAGCAATACGTCGCACCTCTTTGACGTGCCGGTTCCGTGATTTAAACTTGTGTTCACCACTTGCGAAGTGTTGTTCAGGAGTTTACTCGACACACGTACGTCCTGCCTCTTCGAGAAGCGTGACTGCCACGCGACTGGCTTCGCGCACTTTTGCCAACGTTTCTCCCGATATGCTTGTCCAGCTTCGGTTGTTTACTACAATGTATTAAATAGAACATTTATCGTTTTCGTTGCAACGTGCCAGCGCTGCAGCCGCGCCCGTTGTCTTTTTCAGAAGAACGTGCTGAGCGCGCCTACGCGGCATTAGACAGTTTTAGTTACACGTACGTAGAGGCTTCACGTACGCAAACGTGAAAAGCCTACGTAACTTACGTGCACGCCATCTGAAACGCTTTTAGTTACACGTACGCGACGCGCGCCAAGAGGGACCCCGTAGCTCCATCTATCGGGATATGTGAACACGGCGGTAGCCAATTCAATCCTGTCGCCGTGTTTCGATGCGAGCCGTCTGCGCGCTCGCGGCCCGCTATCGCTTGTTCGTGATCTTGCGGAAATCCTGCGCGAAGCTGTCTACGTGCGCAAGAAACGCACGCAAAGAATTGAATCTCACGTACGTCCGTGAGACGCGCGCGCATCCGCTACGTTCTACGCATGCGCACTGCTCACACGTAGAAGCTCTACGTACGCAAAGCCTCCACGTACGTGTAAAGGCGCGCTCACACTAGCGGGAGACTTCCCGCAGCGGCACAGCGTAAACGACGCCGCTGCGTCGCAGCTGCTCGGAATGACGATCACACTGCGCGCGTTTTCTCGCTGCGGTTCTTGGGATGTAGAGAGAGGAGGCGTTGAGGGAGGACCCTAACGAGGCAGGAACACACAGGACAGCGCGCCGAGCAACAGCCGAGTGTCCCGCAGCACGCGCGCAGCCTCCTGCCTCCGCCGACGGGGTCACTGAACAGGGACCGACGTCACGGTTCACGGTCGGCCCCCATTGGCTGTTCTCGTCAGCGGCACGGCAAAAATAGGTACCCGACCCATCGCTCTGCGGGACGGCAGAGCAGCCTGTCTGCGGGAGAAAAACCGGTTTGTGCGGGAAGCGGCGTGCGGGAAACGTTCTGCGTTGCGCGCTTTCCCGCTAGTGTGAGCGCGCCTTAACTAAAACTGTCTAATACCGGGACACGATCACGTGTTGGGCTGACGTCTTTCTGGCTTCGGCATTATCGCGTGGCCCTCCCTAATTCTAGCTCTTTCCGTTCTCCGTGGTCAAAATTAATCCGGAATCCTCCACTAAGGGGGCCATGGTTCCCACAGTCCCCGCGTTGCATTTGGACAAACTTCAACATCCCACCAGCCACCTTCCAAAAACACCAGACATTAGGACGAAACGCGCTAAGCCGACTCTTCTGATATGAGGAACAATGTGTGAATATTTATTTGCTGGCTTTCGCATAGAATCGCCGGAATGTTCTTCGTTTTAACCACTTGTTCAGTGGCATTAGTCAGCAGTGCTTTGCTCTTTGGACCGAACTTATTGATTTTAGCTGTACTGGGACTTCATCGGGTCCTGCGACCGTGTTATTAGGGACATTTTCTTCTGCTTTTTCCAATTTAAGGTTTCTGTGCTAACTTTTGATCTGTCAGGCTTCTCTGCTGTTGCTGGATCTGTTTGAGTCTGAAGTACGCTTTATTTTGTGCCGAAGTTGTCCCCAATAACGTCTCTGATGTACCGCAGCGCGTCGTCTCCTTCGAAGATGTTATCGACTTCATCCCTTATAGTCATTTGCGAATATTGAGTTGGAGCTGCGAGTGCTCATACGTGGTTACAGAATCTTTCTGGGGCGCCTTTGTCTCTTTTGCGAATGCTGTGCACCCAACATTCACTTGTACATTTAATTTTCTCTTGCACAAACTCAATCGCTGCCCTTTTCTGGGTATTTGTTACGCTTAAGGAGCGCCTCTTCTTTGTATAATGCCAACTTTATGGCTTCTCGGTTATCTTTAGGCGCCTGATTATGCTCTTCTATAGCTTGATTTATTTATTTGTCCCACCGCTTACGTGATTTGGTCTTTCCAATCCAACATTTTTTTTCCGTGTCTTTCTTATCTACTGCTGCATAACGTCTACCAGTTGCTTATATTCCCAGACTGTTGTAGAAAGCGCCTCCATTTTCTTCTCTGTGTGTTCTTATTTTTTCTTTTGTAATCCCCCTTATTTGCTTTTCATCCATTTTAAAAAATTATGATGCGATTAGTTCGTGTTTTGCGTTAGTATATGTCCCAGATTTTAAGCTTAAACGTTTATGATCGCTACCCAGGTTATCTTTTTTATTTTTAACTATCATAATTTGGTGTGGTCGTTCGTTGACCGTTTCTGAGACCCCCGCAGGGGCGTCTGCATCAGCAGGCGTTTGGTGCGTTGCGACACCACGGACCCGAGCACATGAGGGTTGGACCCTCCCGCGTGTAGCCGTGCGCAGCTTAGCCAAGGTAAATATACCTGGTAGCGAAGCTTCCATAGGAGCCCATACGTTCAAAACATGGCGGTCCGTCGCCGGTTCATGGGGCTTAGCGCCATCTGTATGTGGTGGGAACACTTCCGGCGGAAGAAAAAATAATGTGACGCCATGTCCGTTAAAAGCAGAAGTGACGTCATTTTGTTTTCGAAGGCGCGAAATTTGTTTTGTTGTTCTTCCTTTGGAGCTATGTATTCAAATGCCCCGCCATTCGACTTGATGGGCGCTTCGAGCTTTCAGCGTGGAAAGCGATGCAGGAAAAGGCCAGCCGTACGGTTGTCGAAATCGCATCCCTGCACAGAACATACTTTCTTTGGAGGCCGACGAAAGCTTTAGGTGTAGAGTGCTGATCCTATTGTCGGATGCCAAGCCCGTCAGCCAGCGCAGTCGCACGAAAACAACTACACAATAATCTGGCGGTCGTAACTCACTACTTTTGACTGAACAGATTAAGAAGCAATGAAGCTACCCGCGTCACCAAGTTCAGACAAACTTCGACATGCAAGAAAGCACAAATTGTGAGGGGGGCGTATTTCAACAGGTGATACGAGTGCGCCTTTCTGCCCATTTCAAGACGTGCATTGCACTGAGAGTGATAGTGGCGTCAACGCCCCCTGTAGCGATGGGCGCTGAAAAGAAATGCATTTATTAATAATAATAAAATTTAACTTATTTTCTTAACTCACCACGAATATATAAAATTTACTAGAAATTTTATTTTCGTTGAATGAATCTAACTGTGTCTGGTTTGAATTAAAAAACGCGTTTTTCTTTCCCAATGTTTGTTCCCTCCAAACATAGTCGCGCTTCAATCGCTGGTCCCATAACCCCCCATGCTGATGTCGGTGACAATCTGTACTGAACCGCTTTTCGCCCGAAGCTTCGCGACCTATTTAAATCGACCTTGGCTTAGCCGTATCCGAGGAAAAGGGGATCCCGTGGAGTTGAGCCGATGGTGAGTTTTTTTTTGTACCGTTAAGACCCTTCGGTGGAGGCAACACACCCCTTTAGCCTCAGCTTCACGTAGACGGCACTCCTGGACTGACCCATCCAAGGGAAATCGGTAGTTGCCTTTTCTTATCCTCCTCTCCAATCTACGTCTTGATCTCTCACTTTCACTCGTTCTGGTCTTTTACTTTCTTCTGTTTACTTGCAACTTTTCAGGCCGCGGGGGTTAACCTTGTGTGGATGGCCAACCTTGAGTATGCCATATTGAGTTACAGTGGCACCGTACAACTGGCGAGGAATAGTCTAGTTGCTCGCAAGTCTTGCTTCGTCCTCATTTTGGGCTCAGTGGTGGGCGGTTGGCGCTGTTTCCGAGCTCACGAGCCCTATATTGTGGCGTCCCGTACCCCGATTTCCCTTGATCGCCCCTTTGAAAAGAGGGCGCACCGATGCAACTTTTAGATTATTTTTGAAAAACAGCGCAGAAAACTTCCCTAAGTGCCATGTGATCCGCAGTGAAGGCGTCGCGAGTGCGCGTAAATTCTCCCCATTCTTGGTGGGGAAATGCCTCGCAAACACAATCGGATCTGCAGCTACAAAGCCTCGAAGATGACCAATAAAGACCTGCTTCTTGAGCTAAAGGACAAATCCCAATACCAGAAAATGAATGATTTGAAATGCATTGGCGACGTGGCAGTCACTGTGTCGGCACATCGATCCATGAACACGAGCCGTGGAGTAATCTCAGAAGACGACCTCTTGGACATTAGTGAAGAGCAACTGTTGGAGGGTTTTCAGGACTAAAATATCATCAGAGCTTGAATGATCATACGTCAGACACTAGCGACTCATCTTCACATTGTGTGTGAACTTTCATGCAAGCCGTCCAGCTTAGTCCTGGACATGTCCTAAATGGAAGAAGAAACAAATCATCGCCACAGGTCAACGAAAACGTAACATTTCGTGAAGCAAAAAACGTCTTGCGTATACCTAGAACACATCAGCTTTTCTGAGGTGGTGCGACAGAGGGCAAAGTCACAAATGCCTCGCGAATCTACCGCGGTCACTGACAGTGGTCCGTCTACCCCCCTGACGCCAGGAGCAAATGCTGCTCCATCAACATCTACGAAGACGGACCTGCAGACCTCGGTTCCGCAGGTTCTAAAGCCAAACCGAACTCTAAGGCCTGAGTCGTGAGTCTCAGCGCCTAGTTTGCGGTCCTCCAGCGCCTCGGAGAAGACTATGAAAGTCGATCCATGAACCCCAGTGTCATCGACGCCTAAAGATCAGCGCTCTGGAGCGCGCTAAGAAGCATAAACATCCTGTAACTGCGCCAACAAATGGACCGTGCTTTTACACAATATGTTTTTGAATCCTAGCACGTGCTCTTGCCAGTATGGCTACACAATTCAATGGAATGCCAGGGGCCTATATCACAATATAGGTGATGTCAAAGATTTCAGCAAAGACTGTCCTGTATTCCAGAAACACATTTAACGTCGACACACAAGAACTTTTTAAGGCAATACATAGTTTTTCGCAAAGATCGAAATGATGGTAATTTTTCTTCAGGTGGTGTGGCAATTACAGCCTAAAAGTCAGTTGCGTGCCAGCATGTAGTCCTCCAAAGCTCATTCGACGCAGTGGCTATTCGGGCTATATTGTTCCATTTATATATCGCCTGATGAACGATTTGACACAGCAGAGTTTGAAAAGCTGATTGGCCGAAGCCTATCGCGTGAGGCCAAACTGAACGCAAATTGAACGCTCCTTTTGAACAACGATCTGCACTCTTGTCCCTGGTGTGTTATTGCCCACTCTCTTGGCCTGGCGACCAGGTCTTCTAGCGGCCAGTGTCTTCATGTCCACACTAGACATGGTGGCCATTTGTTCCACCGGCCTGGTATCTTGCTAGCCATCCTACCCTTTCTCGTCCGCCAGTGTACCAACCAGACGCAATGCTGGCTAACATGCCTGCCTTCTCCCCTTATTTCCTCCTCCTCCACTCGACGCGCCTGCTGGCCAGTTCTTCTAGGAGTCTTGGTGTCTATATGCCAGTTCTTCTAGGGGTCCTGGTGTCTTTATGTCTTTGCTGCTTGCCCTACGGATCGAGTGGCCAGCTGTTCTAGCGCTGATCAGAAGATCGTGAAGATCACGCGTGTGTTAATCACAGGTGGCAAAAGTTTGTTTCTCTCCATCACGATTTCTCTATAAACACGGCAAGCTGGGTGGGTTGGTAGGATAACAGCCTGGAAATTAGCGTCTGCGTTCTTAGTTCCTTTCTGTTTTATTCCGGCCGTTTCTTTGTATTTAAACGTCGCCTTCACCCTAATAACAGGCGGTGTAGCCAGCGCCGATAACGCGGCTCGTTTGTGCCTTTGATATACTTTGTTATTTATGTGCATGTGGCTGCAAGCAAGAGCGCTTACCAGCTTTCCTGAATAGCTTTCGCTTCTGCATGCAGTCACGCTGCTTTTTTGAAGACACCATGAAGTGACTGAAAGATTGCTGGCTGGTCGTGTAAGGTGGAAATCCCCGTGGCTGTCGGTGCAAACAGCTTGGCGATGGACAGCCCGGCCAAGTTCCACTTCCCAGCAGACGAGGTGAGTACAATCGTTGCAGCTGTTTACACTGAATGAACTTTTGGTGTACCAGCTATAAGGGAAGTTCCTTTCACTTCTTCCAGCTGTAAACGTTTTCTTCGTGCCTGTGATGTAGGCATACAAACGGTTAGACAAATGCGCGCGCACTACAGGTGTTTTCTCAGTGCAGCACGCCCCTGAATTTACACGTTGAAAACATAACCCGTTCGTTCCACTTTGCGAAACGCAACTCCAAACTTGGTGATAGTGTAATCGAGGTATACTGCAGGCAGCCTTACGTTTGTCGAAATTTCGCCTTATTTTGCTTTATTGCTGTCGCGACACCAGTGTCGGAAGAAATGCCGAATCAGGGATATGCCTTGAACAATATACAGAACGAAAAATCGTATGCTTTTCCAACGCACATGTTGCTATGTATCTGAAGCCATACATATCGATAAATGTTATTAAGCTAACGGTTATGCGCACAATTCTTTGATGTCGCCCTATGCAGTGAGTAAATTAATGCAATGTTCATGCACAACTTTCACCTCGTGCAGTTTTTAGGCTTGCGTTCTGCACCGTTCAGAGTCTATTCCGAAATGCAAACACTAAATCAGGTGGATGGACAGTTTGAGACTTTTGCGTGTCGATGTCACGAGGATGAAGATGATGTGTTATTCTTGTAGAGGGAAGAATGCGGATGTCGTCGTTTACGTATGCACATAGAAGTAGGACACATTTCTCATCGCATTTTTGGGACATTCGGGACATTTTTGAGGCGGTTGTAATCTTGAGAAAGCGCGGTTCGGCAGCTTTGCGTAGACTGTCACAGGCGGCCATGTACCCGCTGCTGCTGCAGCTACGAGCTCGTGTCCCTTAGTTTATTTGAAGAGCAATCTTATATTTTAAAAAAAGTTTGTCTTCGGCGTTGTTCAGCGGACTCGGTTAAAATTAGAAACAATCACTTGGTCATACTGCGTTATTAGTGAAGCCAGTGTATCGTGTAACATTTTGTTTGTGCCCAGGTCTGTTTTTTTCGTGGACGATCCTTGAAACTTTGCGATATGGATCTTCTGACTTATGTTGACTTCCGTTTGTAGCTTTGGAGTACTCTGTATTCACGTCACACTTTAAGAGTTGATTGTGGACCACAGTTTTCTAATGCACTGTGTTACCATCATATAATAATAATAATAATAATAATAATAATAATAATAATAATAATAATAATAATAATAATAATAATAATCTACAGCAAGATTTTGTGCAGACAGTAATTCATTCATTCGTTAGTTCGTTGCTTTATGCATTTGCTCAGTCGTTTGTTCGTCAGTTCGCTCGTTCAGTGTTTTTTAAAAAATAATTCGTGCGATTCGCTTACATTGACAATCATCGTAGCTGGCTGGTTCCTTAGTTCGTTTGGCAATCATCGTCACTTTATTTTTTGCCTTTTCACCCATTGATGGTCTGTCGGATGGTTGAGTGTCGGATTTGGCGAGGAAGACGTTCATTTTTTCGTTCGTTAGTTCGCTCGTTCAGTCGTTTCTTGTTTCGTTCGTACTATTAGCCTACTTTGACAGTAATCGTAGTCGGTTCATGCACAAGTTTTTCCTGTCACAGCATTTCAGTAGTCATTCTGCTGACGTCATAGTTAATGTCACGTGGTCGTCATATCACCGTCGTTTTATAGTCTTGTGCTTGTCTTGCTCAGCATGTTGGTGTTGTCGTCTACGTGTCAATCGTCGACCTCGTTTCTGTATTTCATTGTACTCCCTATTGTGCTGTCTTCGTCACACCCCTGTAGTATATGTCACTGCCGTCGTGTTGGCGTCATAGTGAAGCTTCGTCCTTGTCGTCATCGCCGTTGCGGTCGTGTCATCTTGCCGCGTTTGTCATTGGGACTTGATCGAAACGTTCGTACTATTACTGTAACCATCGCGCCCTAACCATTTTAAGGCGATAACCTTAAGTCGATCATACTCCCGATAGCCTTGAAAAAAAACAAAGAAAAACGTGTCGTCCGGTCCAGTGGTATAAAAACTATCATCATCAATGGCTCATACCTCCCTAAGCAAGCAAAAAATGCAATGGCTCACCCTCTCGTAATGCATAGACAACAAACACTCAGCAAAGTGAAGCGTAGATTGCAACATTCACCAGAATCACGCATACAACGTTCAGAAACGCAGCGTCTAGTCGAGTTGTGTATTTAGGCTCTGTATTTATTTTAGTATTTATTTTAAAATGTATGCACTAAAATACCTAGATTTACTTTGCATGTATGCCTCTAGGCTGCCTATCTTAAATATTTAGAAATTATTTTTATTTATATCACTGTTTTAAACTTACAATTCTGCAAAACCATGAGACATATCCTGGCGCTTTTTGACCATAGATGCCCGTGCGCCAATAGAATGTAATAATCGTCATCACCGTTTCTAAGACGTAATCGATACGTGACTGCCTATTTCCGCACTGCCACGTTACCTGCCCATGACGCTTATTTTCCATGATAACTACTGTAAGGTTCTGTTCATCGCACAGAGCCAGCACTAGAGAACCGTTGTACTCAGTACATCCGTTTAAATTTATGTGTTTGTATTGGTCCATATTGTGTTGGTCCGTATTAGTGAATGCACAATGAAGCTACCGCTGGTTCTTAAAATGCGCGTTTAACTTTCGTGTCATGAGCAATTTCTCTGTAAGAAAACACAGTTTCTCCCGAAAGGCGAAGCATTGATTGCGATAACAAATAAATAGGCAGCTATACGAATTAAGGCTAGTAGCTTTATCGGCCGTTTCATGTTGTAAACGTTCGCTTACTAACTGAAAAGCACGGTGTCACGCGCACACAAACACGAACACATCGCGCTCGATCATCGCGGAAACTTGTCGTCAAAACGCCGGAGTTAGGAAGCACGGAAGCAGCAGCGAGCGAATCGACCTTCGTGTTGTCTCTCGCTTCAACTCGAACTGAACGTCGAAAGCACAGCGCACACGAAGCTAATGGCACTCGGCGCATGCACTTCGTCCACATCGCAGACCGCTTTGAAGATGAGGCCCGCGCCGTAAGCAGGAGCCGCCGGACTGGAGCGCCCCCTCTCTCCCTCGCCTTCCCCCCGTGCCTCGCGTGCGACAGAAGACGGCGCGCTTCCGCCGCGCGCCTTCCTCCCTCCCTCTCTCCCTCCCTCGCGCTAACGAGACTGAGCCGCGATCGTCCGTTACCCCTCGCAAGCTTTCACTCACAACGTATGTAGCGTACGGCGCGCGGCGACGACGTTATCGTGTTTGAATTTCATACGAAACATCACGGCGACGGCGACGGCAGAAGTGCCCTTGGAGTGTCCGTATAACTGCTATCGCAATAAAAAAGGTATCAGCTTTGCCCTTCGAGCGAAACTAATCATAAAAGACTGCGCACATTCCTGGACTTGTATTGATGAATGTGCAACGAAGCAGCCACTAATTCTTAAAATATACGTTTCACTTTTCTTGTTATAACCAATTCCTCCGAGAGAGGGATCAGCCAATTTCTAAAACTTATTTTAATGTTAAGCCGCCTACTACTTGGCTTTTCTTTTAACTTTTTTTTATTAGCCTCCACTTGAGTTGCCGCACTTAACGTTTACGTTCGCGATACTGCACAAGTGTATGGCGAACGCTGCTTAGATTATCCACTCGCCCGCCTGATTACCACCTCCCTCCCCCGCGCACAGTCGCACAAACAGACGCACGCGTACGCACACACAGCTTCCGTTCATCGTGTTCTCTGTTTTGAACCGAGCTTTCTTTGCACGGTCAAGTGCCAGTGAGGCAGACGGATGGTACACACGCATTACATAATTTGCTCACGCAAATATTTGTCTCCGTAACATTAGCTGCAGCTCCAGCAGTGCGTCATAAACGCCAGGCCGTCTGGCTCGGAGAACTAACTGTCGCTGCACTCTTTGCGCACGAAGGACATTCTGATAGCTGAGCGACAACGGGGGAATGAAATCAAAACAGCCGCGAACAGACAGTGTCGAGTGGGCACAATCAGTTTGCTGCTGACGACGGGTATGCGGCCTCTTGGCGATGTTTTCTTGGCCGTGTGTATGCGACACCCCGTTCTTCGGGCCATCTCGAGTGCTCTGCGCGCGTTTACGACGAAGACGCGCGGAGGGACGGTGATTCATCGACAGCGGTGTACCGACGCGCTTGCGCTATCAAAGGTCGAGTGCCGCAGCGCGAAGGCACGAACTATAGCCCGAGAACGAATTCTCTCGAGTCGTTAGAGAGTTTTAGTTTAGGCGACGCAAGCGGCTTGCGTACGCAGGAACTAGGGGCGACGGTACTGCGCATGCGCAGAGCCAGACGTGGGGGTCCGCGCATGCGCAGTAGCGTGGCCCCTAGCTCTTGCGTACGCAAGCCGCTTGCGTCCCTTAAACTAAAACTCTCTATTAGCGAGTTTTAGATTAGGGGACGCAAGCGGCTTGCATACGCAAGAACTAGGGGCGGTGGTACTGTGCATGCGCAGACCGAGACGTAGGGGCCTGCGCATGCGCAGTACCGTCGCGCCTAGTTCTTGCGTACGCAAACCGCTTGCGTCTCCTAAACTACAAAACTCTCTATTAGCGAGTTTTAGGTTAGGGGACGCAAGCGGCTTGCATACGCAAGAGCTAGGGGCGACGGTACTACGCATGCGCAGACCTAGGCGCAGGGATCGGCGCATGCGCAGTACCGTCGCCCTTAGTTCTTGCGTCTCCTAAATTAAAGCTATGTTTAGAGAGCTTTAGGTTAGGGGACGCAAGCCGCGCCCAAGCGTTTTTAGGGGGTCGCAAACTCCATCGTGGGCCCTTTGCGTTCTTTCGTGCTCGTTTTGGGTTCTTTTGTACGCTCCGCAGCTGAACTCCTCGCGGGCAAGCGAACGCGTTGAGGCGCTCGGCCAACGTCTCGTAGATAGCGCAAAGCCGGGGCACTTCGATCCGTGACGTCATGCTACATTGCCCGACTGCCATAGAATTTAATGGGGACACTCCCGAGCAAGCCACGGTGATTTTGTCTTTACCACTTTCGTCACGCCGGGCTTGGCAATGGAAATTTCGGTCCAGGTAGCACAATTTAATAAAGCAGAGTGCACAGGCCTGCTATCTGAGAGGCGCTGAGAGGCGCTGGGACAACACGAACGCCGTTCGTGTTGTCCACTTTTTTTGTGTCCGTGTCCGCATGCCTTACCCCTTCTTTGCATTATAAATCCTTACCAACTAGCTCGGTTTTCTGTCGTTATAAACATATTTAGCCCCGCTCTTAGAACGAGCACCATATACGCTGCTCGCGGCGTTTGGACATAGTTAATCAGCCCTGAAATCGCTTTTGCCTGTTCTCACAAGCTGTGGCCAAAGCTTAGTGTCGTCCACCCTGTGACCCTCTACGATATCTCCCGAAACAGAGCTTTGCTAAGCCGCACCGGAGTCGTAGACATCCATTGTAAGCACGGAGGCAACGGAGGCAGTTGAGGCAAGCAATGCACGCGTCACCACGTGATCAAACATGGCAGCGCCCACGGGATCGCCGCGAAACGAGTCAATACCACACGCCTGCAAGCCTTGGAGGGGAATATACGAGTAACCTACAGCGTCGCTACATGTTAAGAAACGAACCGTAGATTGCCGAGGCAAATACGCCGAGCAAGGTCGACGACATTATATCCTCCAACCGATGTCCGCAGGCATTGGGTTCTGCAGGTTTCGTTTCAAATCTGATCTCAAGTGCGTTTCCGAGAAGGGAGGATGATGAAAAGTTGGAATCTATAGTGTCGACTTTCTTGATCTCACGGCACTCGGGATAACCAGCGCCCGGTCAGTCAGCCACTTACTGTTTATCTCTCTCTCTGAGAATACGCGGCGTGTGTAGTGGGAACTGAAGTGGGCGTACAACTTCGTGGCCCAAACTTCGAGCAGTCGCTGACCTCGGCGCTTGTGCCTAGAATAGCTTGGAGAATCAGAATTCGGCCACAAAGCGAGCGAGCAGAAGCAGAGATCACTTGCGGCCAATATAATTAAAGCTCGGGGGGGGGGGGGGGGGAGGGTTTAATGTGGCACCATTATATGCTCCATTACACGAAAATCCGGTGACGTCGTCGGTGGCATGACCGAGTGATGGTACCAAAAAACGGCCGATGGTGCAAAGAACGAAAACACGTCAGGAATACTTGGACTGACGTGAAATTTCTCAGAAAAGCTCCTGTAACCAAAGTAAATTAAAGGTTTTGAAAATAAAATTTGGTGCATTTCGGTCGCGATTGGAATCGAACCTGGGCCTCCGGAGTTCGAGACGACCTGCCGACCTTGTTCAGCAACCTGGCCTCCAAACATATGCCCCCTCCTACGGAAATAACCATGCCCGACTATGCTGATGAACCCAATGAGGAGCTTTGTAGTCCCATCACAGAAGCGGAGGTTCGACATGCCCTCAACCAAGTGCGAACCACCACGGCACCAGGCCCAGACTCCGTGACCAATAAAACGCTTCGCAACCTCGATGAGCAATTCATACGAAAACTCACCGAGTATTACAACCACTGTCTCGAAGAGGGGGAGATACCCCAATAATAGAAAACAGACAAGATGGTCTTCATTCCAAAGCCGAATAAGCCAATTCACATTGATAACTTCCGTCCAATTTCTCTCACTTCATGCATAGGGAAGATTTTGGGAGCATCTAATCCACCTACGCCTCTCCAAATACATCGAACATAATCACTTGTTCCCTTCGGAAATGGCTGGCTCTCGCAAATCTTTCTTGTCAGGATGTCATGCTAAGGCTCAAAGAAGACATTATCGAACCGAGCGAAGCACGTGACACACAAGCGTTGCTCGACCTCGACCTCAAAGGCGCCTTCAATAACGTGTCCGACTTGGTCATACTACGCGAACTTAGCCGTATAAACTGCGGGGAGCGAATATACCGCTATATACGCAGCTTCCTCACGAAGCGCACTGCGACACTTTAGCAGCTAACAATCTGGCCAAATAAGTTTAGGAAGCACGTTTGAGGTGATGAACAGAAGCGCAATTGTGAATGGTGTGCACGGTGCAGCCACCTGGGGGCATAGAGCTCAACCACACACAGTAGCAATAACAAAATATATTCTTCTTTGCTGCTGGTGTAAATATTTCGCAGGAGTGTAATCGTTAACAAGTTTTTGTAAATGATTAAAATATTTTACACTTGGTTAGAGCAATATTAGCTCTTTCTTTGGCTGGTTAAGCTCTGCGCCAATGGGTGGCTAGACCGTGGAGGCAGGCACCCGTGTCAGGCAGTTCACGTACGTCTACGCTTAAGTTCCTTCATCAGCTTGAGTATATACCTCCACCGTTCCGTCGAAATATTCAGGTAATGTGTGATTACCGGAATACCAGACACGTTCGGCGCTACGACAGAATGCTTGCAACGCACGCTGTTTCGATAGCTTTCGCTTGGGGTCGACGGCCAAGCGGCTAGCGGAGAGGTTTTTCGCGGTCGAGGGTAGGGTGGCTATTGAGGTCGGGCTCCAAAACAACCGAACGTGGACGATGTGACGTCGCATCGTGACGCAGAGCCAGTGAAGGCGGAGCTTAGCGCCGATCGCTCGGCGAACGAGTTGAGGAGGAAAAGCATGGCTAGGGAGGAGGGTAACTTGTATTCGCTTGTAGCTCCATTAATACGTAACGCTTCACTTAAATTGTGGTGCGAATGTTCTACTTAAGCTGTACCCTACGCGTTTACAAAATTTGTCCGAACCGTTTCAGGGGCCCTTTAACGGCTTCACCAAAGGGACTATAATGCGTTCACATTCTCACACGTAAGCAGTCTTAAGTATATCTGCCGAACTTTCTATTTCGGATCGAAGCCAAAGCCAGGGTCGCGATGTTGTCCTCAAGGAAGTTATGAACCAAATTATTTTAAACCCACTTGGTTTAACTGTTTTACGCAGCGTCGTATAGCTTGAATGTTGAAGGCTATGCTGAAATTTAGCGCGTTATGACGCGTAGGAGTACTTATAGTCGGTCTAAAAATCACGCAAGGAATCTGTTCAGGTCATTCTTAAAGAAAATCAGAAGGTGTTTATTAAATTTGCTAAATTGACTGGCCACATGCCTTTTATTGCGATAGCAATTATACGGACACTCCAGGCGCATTTTTGCCGTCGCCGTCGCCGTCGTCGTGATGTTCCGTATAAAGTCCAAAGGCGATAACTCCCTCGCCACGCGCCGTGTAGTGAGGGGAGCTGACGATCGCGGCTCAATCTCGCGCGCGTAAGGGAGGAAAGCGAGAAGAAAGTGCGCTGTCTTCCGTACTGCGCTAAGTTCCGGGGGGAGTGAGGGAAGGAGGGAGGGAGGGAGGGAGGGAGGAGGGGGCATGTATTCCCGCATCAACAGCGTAGTTACGCGACCGCGCGCACCATATCTTGAAAGTGTTTTGCGTTGAGGACTAAGTCTAGGCGCTTCGACGGCTCGTGCCTTTTGTGCGTGCTGCGTTCTCGCCGCTCACCCGCCGTGGTTGCTTAGTGGCTGTCGTGTTAGGCTGCTAAGCACGAGGTATAGCGGGATCGAATCCTGCCTACGGCGGCTGTATTTCATTGGGGGCTGAATGCGAAAACACCCGTGTATTTAGATATATAGGTGCACGTTAAGGAACCCCAGGTGGTACCCGCCGTGGTTGCTTAGTAGCTGTGATGTTGGGCTGCGAAGCACGAGGTCGCGGGAACGAATCGCGGCCGCGGCGGCTGCATTTCGATGGGGGCTAAACGCGAGAACACCCGTGTACTTAGATTTAGGTGCGCGGTAAAGAACCCCAGGTGGTCAAATTTTCGGAGTCCCCCACTACGGCGTGCCTCGTAATCAGATTGGGCTCGTCGAATGGTCGCCGCGCGTCCCCCTTGTTGCGTCATTCGTGTCTTTCCAAAAGTAGCCCCGATAATGTGGAGCACCGGCGGAAACCGGGAAGGCGACAGCGGGATAATACGCGACCCTTTGCGCGGCCGGCACTTGAACACTGATTCGGTAAACAGCGCAAGGACAAGCGTGCCGATTAGACTGGCAAACACGCGGCGACGATCGAGAGCGATCGCCGGCGTTTATCGGCTCTACGAAAGCGTGTGTCGTGCGAACACGAGAAAGTGATGGGACATCTTCGAGGAGGTGATCGGAAACGACCAGGACGCGAGCTAAATATTCCACGTGTACGGAGAGTGGGTGTTATACGCCGGTGATGCGATTCCTTTCTTTTATTTCTTTTATTTCGCAGCGAGCAGTGTCGTTTACCGCATTGTTGGCGTCATGTTGTGGGCGTCTTTCTCTGCGCGCCTTACAAACACAATCTCTCATCCCTCGCTCTTTTCGTGAAGGATGTTTCCTTTCACAAAGGAACTTTCCTTTGCTGAAGAAGCTGCAGTACAACGGTTTTAACGGTTTTACAGCCACATTTCCCGTTTTTTGTTCTCTGCGTATCGTGACCTAGGCGCTACGATACGAACCGAAATCAATTGCAACGAAAACTGAAGAAAAGAAGCTTTCTCTCTCTCTCTTTGTTTTTTTTCTTTCGCGAGCCAGTACTAAAGCGAAAGAGCCGAAGAAAGCAATTTGTTCTAAAGAAATAATGGTTTCAGGTTCAGGTGGCCACCTTCTCTGGAAGCTTCTCATCCAAGCATTGCCTGGATTTGTTGCTCAACCATGTTATCCTCACTTGTAAACGGTGACTAGCTTGCTGTCATTTTAGAAGCTTTAGCTCCGCTATTGCGGTTTTCAGCGCGGCACCGTCGGAAGGCAGATACAAAGGTCCTCTTCAGTGGTGAGACACCCCCGATGCTTTGTCGCCTGCAGGCGAGGCAGCGCCGCGTTTGAAGGCGACGTAGCCGACGATATGCCGCTAAAGAGGCATTTGGGCTGGTTGGTTCGATATGCCGCTGTTCGTGCGGCTGGTCGCCACGTTTCAGCACAATGCGTTGGCGGGCTAGTTGGTGCGAATCCATGAATACTTTGTTTAGCGCAAAATGACAGACACAAGAAAGACGACAGGACAAGGCGCTACTCTCAACTGGCATCATTTTATTGCGTCACTCCTTTATAGACCGCTCAAACCAGAGGAACATGCGCGTGATACCACGATTTTGAAAAAAGAGCCGTGACACCACCGCCCGAGAGTTATCGGAAGCATTTTTCATTCAGTCATTGGGGTCGCAGTGCATTAGTGTGCCTTCCTTAACCTTGTACAGCGCTGAATTTGTTTTTTTTTTTTGATTCTGTCGCATGAGTGCGCTCTTAGGGTCGGATGTTGGTGGCTCCACCGCATGGTGCTCACTGCGCATGTTCCTCTGGTTTGAGCGGTCTATAAAGGAGTGACGCAATAAAATGATGTCAGTTGAGAGTAGCGCCTTGTCCTGTCGTCTTTCTTGTGTCTGTCGTTTTGCGCTAAACAAAGTATTCATGGAGTCGCCATATTTGTTTATCAAAAACGCTGAGCTCCGCTGGGAAGAGGATACCAGCGAGCGAGCGGCCCGCTCCGTAAAAACGCTGTCCGCACAGCGTACTTGCGCATGCGCAGTGGCTTCTTTTCTCGTGTGCGTGTTCTTGTATGAGGAAAATTGAGTTTGAATTCTGGGGTTTTACGTGCCAAACCACTGCTTGATTATCAGGCTTGCTGTGGTGGGGGACTCCTGACTTATTTTGACCACCATCTCCAATGTGCCCCCAGTGCACGGCACATGGGCCTTCTTGCATTACACAGAAAAGAGGAAACCGAGCTGCACGTTAACGACTTTATCGCTTCCGACTCTTGGCACCAGTAGCGAATCAGAACACCGCTTGTATCACTGCAACCCTGACTGTGTTAAACGCTGTGCCAACTAACGCGGCCACTCACACAAACGTATCCGATGACCCGGTACTATTCCGTAAACTGAAATTTTACGGAGAGGCTGAAGCTCTCTACTGTCTTAGCTTGTCCGCAAACCCCTTATACCGTTTTCGGATTACCGGATCTCTGGACGGCAGTAGCAAAGCTAGTATAGCGACGTCATGTGGCGCTTTGCCCAACTACCGCGCGCTAGAAACATTTTTGTGTTGCGTGAATGTTCTCGTGCAAGGAAAATTTATGAAGGAACTGCATATTACCGATTGTGTCGCTGCCAACGTTTTACACCAGCAGCCAAATAGGATATGATGAGCTACAGCAGTACACTCGACTACCATTATTTCCACCCCGGTTAATTTGACGCTTCGCTTAATTCGAACGGACCACTGAACAGTTCCGGCTAGAAATCGTACTTTGCTATGGAAGGAAAACTCGTTTAGTTCGAACGCCGCCGCCGCCTCCTCATGCGCGTAGCGGATGATAATGCCTTGAAGACACAATAAATTCAGCAAAAGGTACTGCTGCTTTTCGTCTCTTTTTGAGGGTTTTGCCAGCTCCGAAGGCAGTGTTCAGATTTGTGGGTCACTGACCCACGATGACACTGACAGCAACGCAACAGCCAGACACTGGTGCATCGTTTGAACATACTGGCGCCCTTCTGCGCATGCTGGTTGAGTCACTCTTCAAGAGGAAGGAAGGAAGGAAGGAAGGAAGGAAGGAAGGAAGGAAGGAAGGAAGGAAGGAAGGAAGGAAGGAAGGATAACCAGTAGCCTAACCGGTTTGCTACCCTACACATGAGAAATATACGTCATGAGAGTACTCCATGCTCTAAATATGATTTGAATTCGTTCATTTTGCAGAAGTTGGTTATTTCGATTTCTCGGATGACTCGACCAAATCTTGCGGTCCGCAAGGGTCGAATTAACGGGAATCGACTGTGTTAGGTTTGTCTGTTCGCTGGATAAACTTTGTGTCACAGGATGTAGCTGCCCGCGTTGTTGTTTTGTTTCCGCAAACGTACAGGTTTAAGTTGTACTTTGTAAATTCCTTGGTGCTTACGGATCACCATGTTAGTGGAGCCGTGGACGGCAGCTAAGAGAGCTGGTAGCGCATCTTGTGACTCTTCGTGCTGCCTAATGCGTTCGAAATATTACCGCGCCGCGTGAGTGCCATTGTCGAAGGGAAAAGACCACAAAACGACCGCACACTAGCGATTTACCACCAACGCTTTACACCAGCAGTTAAATAGAATATGCTAAGCCACTACATCATTAGGCATTTGTGCTTTCTGGTTAAACTCTAAGTCACAAGACGTCGCTACCAGCGTTGTTTCTACCGTACACCGCTCCAGTATAACCCACTGTAGGGCAATACGTTCTCATCTCGGCGATGCGTTTTTAGCTTTCACGGTCAAGCTAAAACTCAGTTTAATCCGCACCGTCGTGTGTCTTACGTAGCCTCTCGTCGGGGCTAGGGTCTTCCAGCATCGTTCGCCCGGCGCTCGGAATAGCGAGCTGTTTGCATAAGCGCCTGCACAGCACGTTGCCCGCAACCGACGCCATTGTCACTTCGTCACTTGCGCACGCGATCTGTCCCGGCGGGTTCGCGAACGGATGACTTACGACTTCGCGCTTGCTATGCGAGCCAGACGCGGTGTCCCCTCCCGGGCCCTCCACCCGCTAGCTCCGGTGCCCGCCGCGGCGGCCAGCGCGTACAATCACGGCGAAGCTTGCTTTTAACTCGGCCGGGGGGCCTGTTGGGAAAGACCGCGCCCTCTCCGCCTCCGTCCTCGATGCCTCGTCTCTCGAACTTCCTACTTAGCCCCTCTTCAGAGCGGCTTGTGCGGCGCGACCGATCCGCACGGAGCAGTGACGCGTCGGAGATATGAATACGCAGGAACCGTCGTCTTGTGCTCTTTTGTGGCCG
The DNA here is from genome assembly GCF_038994185.2 of Dermacentor albipictus. Lineage (NCBI taxonomy): Eukaryota > Metazoa > Arthropoda > Arachnida > Ixodida > Ixodidae > Dermacentor > Dermacentor albipictus. Next base: position 38,822,085 of record NC_091829.1, read on the forward strand.
GAGGCATTTTGAACGCGACGCGCCCCTTTCGCCGTCCGTCTGGCTCGGGACACGTGGACATCGGGCTCGTTCTTGGAAGCGGCGGCCCGAAACGGCCGTGTGTCATGTTGCGAAAGCGGGCCCGAGACGCGGCTGCGCATTCACTGCTTTGACGCAGTGGCTCATTCAAAAAAAAAAAAAAGACGTGAAGGTGAACCCTGCGAGCGCCCCGTCTGACGTTCCGAACAATGCGAATGCTTTCGACTCTGAACGCAGAAAGAACATCCGGGAGAGAGAGAGACAGAGAGAGTGAAAAGAAAGAAGCAGTTACACTCTTGCAGAAAGTGTCGAGCAGTTTTCAACTAGCAATAGTCGCCCCTCAGTTAGCACTTCATTGGGTACGGAAAGTGTCGAGCAGTGACGGGGATAGATAGTCGAGTTAACTTTTGTATAAGAAAGTGAATCGTAAAATTGAGTTCCACTTTCTCAAGGAAGTGAAAAATATGAATTAACCTTTTCCCGCTAGTTAGCGTTCGTGTGCCGTCCCCTTGCCTGTCTGTTTTGCTGCCTCTGAGATTGAATTTCTCGTAATGCTCCGCAATTCTGACAACGAGCCCCTTATTTCGCGCAACAAGAGTTGCAACGTTTGGCGCAGAAGACGCAGTGCCACGCGAACGTTCTTTTTGCTTGGCAGAAGACACAGGGACTATGTCTGTGTGTTGGCATTGAAGGTAAAAAAGAAGGACATAACAAATCGCACATACACAGACACACAACAGCAGTCACAGCGTTTTTGATAATAACTACGACAAACCTAAAGGAGACATCGGTTCTTTCGCCGCACGAGTCCTCCCGACGGGCGCAATGGAGAAATGAACGAACACATAACGTTAGCGACGCAAAAAAGGCACAAGGTTGTCCGTACATGTCACTTCGGGCATGTGTGCCGAGATAATTATTTGCGCAGAATTATTTTTTGCAGAAACAATGGACGGATGATTGTTAATGTAAGCCATCAGCCAAGCGATTTAAGAAAGTTGTTATTTTTATTAAAGGGACACTAAAGTGAAACAATAAATCAGTTTAGACTAATAAAGCATTGTTTGAGATCCCTGCCCGGAGTCATTTCAAAATAATAGTTTGATTATTAGATGAGAAAATAATGGTCGAAGTATGAGTATTTGAATTTCGCGCCGAAACCCGACGCCGGTACGTTACTGTGGCGTCAGAGATTCCAAAGTATGTTTTCGCATTTTGGCCGGTAAAGCTTCCCGAAACTTGCCATGTTTAATATTTGGTGCCTTTAGAACACAATGCAGTCAATCTGTACCGCTATATAATTAAGTAGGCCCTAGAAGACGCCATCAAAATCCATGACGTCACAGCCACCATGTGCGGGAACTTCAAAGAGGCGCCGCCACCCGTCTTTCGTTCTTGCGCTTTTTCTGGCTTACCAAGAGTCTTATCATAGTAAGAGTGATGTTTTTGGCGTCGTAGAAAAGTAGTTTACTGATGCAGAAGAAATCATTTTTTCTCTTTAGTGTCCCTTTAAGGTAATGATGCGCTCGAATGCGTATACTTGCTGTAGTGAGACTATTTAGGTAATGTAGGTGGTTGTTTCGTTGCGCAGTACCGTAGAGAACAGCCATTAACCAACACATCTGCAACGATGGTGCGGATGGTTGGCTGGAAACGCGAAGATATTGTGCCGCACTGGAAGGATGCCGCGCATTGCATTAGAGTTTGATTCCACTACATTCCGTATTATATGAAGTGTACTACGCTCTTGACAATGCATCTGATGAGAGAGCAAAGACTGAGAAAACATGTGTATTTACAATGTAGTTCGTTTGTGGGAACACTGTGTACAAGGAAGTAGGATAAGCATGAAACGTTTCTTTACTTAGAACATTATTGGTCCCCATGGCATTAGCGGCCTCCAGCGGCGTAACGCCCACTCACTGACTAGTGGGGCTTGTATCGAATTATAAGTACCCTGCACTTGCAAGAAGTGTCGCTGCATGTAGCTCGCCGTACGTCTGTAGAGCACTCAAGGTAAAACAGTGAATTTTTACGCGCAAGCGTACATTACCGTCTGTGAAATCGGCGAGAATATGTGTGTCACCGCGAGGGAAGCGACCGGCGGAAGAGGAAGGCGCCTGGAGGTGGAGAAGACAATCGCGCGCCGGGTAAAGTACGGATGAGCGCTGTTGTGCCATTACCACAAGCCCGGATTCAGAATCTGCAAGATGCAGAATTTATCCTGCGAGCGCCCTAATTCTCTCTTGACAAGTCAAGATGCTGAGCCGTCAGGCAGCGGTGTTCTGCGGAGAAGCATCGGCGAGCAGCATGTTCAGACGTGCACACGAGTGCCAGACAGCCCGGCGCCGCACCTCCTTTTGCATGGAGGTCACCGCGCGCGCGAACTTTGAACCGGGTGGCCAGCGCGGTCGCTGGTTGGACCTCTCGGACGACCGCCGAGTGCTGACTTTGTATTGGGCCGTTTGAGTGACAATGGTTCCTCGGGGATTATAAAAGCCGCGACGCGCCGCCTGAAAAACCGGATCCGCCGACCCACCGGGAGCACAGTGCCGCTCTCGACTGGGGTGAGATGTGTCACGCGTTTTCGCCGGACGTCGCCGTGCGGGAACAGTCGCGTTTGCAGTGAGATCTCGGCCCCAGTGCCGACCCGTTCATGTCCTGTATAATGACCTGTATATAGTGTATAAAGTCCCTTTTGTTATTCTCATCGACGCCTGGCTCGGAGTCTTCGCTACCAACGCTCTGTCACAAAACGGGTGACGAGCGCTACGGGACCACAAAGTCGTAATCGTGGAGCAGCGGTGCAAAGTCGCAACAGCGCGCAGAACGCGCGGCAAAGCAACGCCACCTAGAATAAAGTCTATTTGGCGTTGAACGAAGCGGGGAGGAGGAGGAGGAAAAACTTTACTTGCTCTAATTGCTCAGAAATTAGCGGTGGCAAATGTGGTCGGCCGTCGTCACGGTCTTGTTCCCCATCTGCGCAGGGTCGACGCCCCTATTCCAGGGCACCACTGAGGGTGGCTACTCGGTTAGCGTGCCTTATAATACCCCTGTTACACGGGCACTTTAACGGCCGTTAAGGAAAACGGCAGTTGGCCTTAACGGCCGTTAGGCGGAGTTACACGGCAGCGCGAGCGCCGTTGGAAATCCAACGGCGATTGAAATCAACGGAGCTCGCCGGTCTCCGTTGCGCCGCCGCTTCCGTCCGTTTCGTCGTGCAGTAGACAAGATGGCAGCCCCCAGCAGCAACGTGTCCGCGCTGCAGGTGAGCGCGCCGGCGCAAAAGCGCTTTGCTTGGACAGCGTCACTGACGCATTTGCTTATTAACCTGTGGCGAGATCACCTGGCCGAACTGGAAAGCGTCCACACACTCCTTTGCCTAGCAGACATCACCACAGCGAGTGCAGCGAGGCTGCGACATCGCCTCTCGGCCGCCTTCCGCTTCTTCTTGATTGACGCTTTCTGAATGCGCACAGCTTGCAGTTCAGCCCTTTTTGCAGACGACAAGGCCTCGTAGTGCGCAACCAGGAGAAGCAAATCGGGTGGACAATCACGGTCGCAATCATAAGGTGGCCGGCTAACCGCCATTCCGCGGCTGTTCTGGGGTGCGCGTCGCAAAGTCGTACCACGTTCAACACTGCACCTGCTGAATCGCGCAGACGGTCACTCGCGGTACGAAAGAAAAAAGGATATGCACAGTGAAGCTGCGGTTAGTACAAGCGATGAAACGTGAAATGGGACGCTTCACCACGTTGAAACCACAACAAACGCAGCCATTTTGCAACGCCATGGATCGGATTGGATCGGGTAATTGAGCTTGTTCGCTAGTTTTGCAAACAACTTTTGCAAATAGTTAAACAAACACATTGTACAGCATGTAGCGCAGAAAATAATTGGAGAAACAAATTTTTTTTTAGAGTTGGCGAGGTAAAAAGTTCAAGAGTCACGTGATCAATCGTCGAAACGGAGGTGAACCGACTGAGCATGGAAAGTGCCGTATGAGCGCTGCCACTACCGTTCCGTTCCCACTGCCGTTACGGCGTTCAACTGCCGTTTGCGTTAACGGCCGTTGCAAGTGCCCGTGTAACAGGGGTATTACTAGTTATACTTTCGGGTCGCTGCTGGAGAGCACCCTTTCCCACTGCTCCGCACTCGGGTCTTTTATTTGAAGGAATTGTTGATTGTGAACGCATCCCCACGTAATGCGATATAAGGTGGGCTTGGCGCCGCACCAGGAGCAAATGTCTCTATACTGGGCGGGAAACATCTTGCTTAGTGTGTTTAGATTTGGGAATGTTCCTGTTTGCAGCCTCCTCCAAGAGGTTGCTTCATGCTGATTTAGGCTGTTGTGGGGTGGAGGGTTTTTGATTCGGACCCCCTTATAGTAATTCATAATGTCAGAGTAGCTTGGGCCGACTGGCATGGGTTCCTCAGGGTCGGTGCTTGTGGCCGCTCGGTTTGTGTGCTTTCGAGCTGCCTTGTCCGCCCTTAGGTTCCCTTCTGTTCCAGCGTGTCCCGGTCCCCAGAAAATAGTATGCCTGACTTTGTTGTTAGCCCTGCAGGAACGGAGGACGTGAAGCGCTCTGCGTCCTATTCTGCCGTTCATGTAATTCCGACACGCAGCTTGTGAGTCGGTGAGTATTGTTAAGGACCTTTGGGATGGGTAGCCCTCCACTGCCACTAGAGCTACGGCTATTTCTTCAGCTTCCGTTACCGAGCAGTCCTTCATTGACGCGCTGCTGATCTCTTTGTAGTCCAGGCTTATTACTATCGCAGCCGTCTTTACTATGTTTGTTCCTGTTTGCTTGGCGTATACTGCAACATCTGTGTATACTGTTGTGTTTTTTGGCCAGGTACTTTTTGACGTATTTTGCCCTTGCGTCCCTTCGCGCCGTGTGGAGGTTTGGGTTTGGGGAACGAGAAAGGAGGCGAAGCGTCACGGAGAAGGAGGGTAGGTGGAGGCGCGCTGGGTTGACCTCCTCTGGCAGCTTCTATGGCTTCCGTGTGCGCTATGAGTGTACCGGCTCCGTCTCGTGATCGAGAGGCCGGGCGCCGAGCGAGAAGGACGTAGCACGACGCAAGTGGCGGCAGGCAGAGCGCGAGCCGGCCGACCCCGAAGTCGGCGCCAAGGGCCGGGCACGAGCGCAACAAGTCCGGCAAAAGGCGCGGGCTTGGCGTACCCAGGAGTCGCCAGAAGAGGAAGAAGGAAGGGAAAATGAATGGTGTGAATAGTACACTACGCATTTGCTCGAAATAATAAAGACTGTGTATTTCCTTGCAGTACCTTACCATCTTTCCTAATGGCACTTAGAACTTTATAAAGATCGAAAAATGGACATAAAACATTCAGAATAAATATAAGCTTAAAAAAAAGAATCGCCCCACACACAATCTAAGCATTTTTAAAACATTCGATGCGCAGTGCACACAAAGGGAACAGCACCCATACCCTTGCGCGTAACCCGCGTTCACGGAGTCAAACGTCACTATAACGTTTCTTTCCCACTGTGGGCCGTATTCGGCTCAGTTCCTGAAGTATGCTGCCTGGGCCGGAGAACACCGAAAAACAAAACAAGGCCGGGTGCTTCAGCTTTACTAAAACTTATGTGATGGGTTTTCGTGACGTCACGGATGCAGGGAGCATCCACTTGGTGGGGTGACCTTACAACCTAGAACATGTAGTAATGGTTTAATGTGGGTAAAATACGCCGATTTCTGCAGTCCAATAAGGTGCATGGCGCACCGTGAGGGGAAGTGGGAAAAAAAGATGGGAGGGAGGGAAGAGAGGGATAAGCAGCAGGTGTCTTGTCGTCCGTTCGTGGAGGAGGCCGATGATGAAGGCGGTGGCCGGTGGGGTGCGGGCGCTTTTCGGCAGGCTGCGATGCCGTTAGCCTCCACAAACTCCAAGAGGCTGTGGAGAGCTCGTAGGTTGGGGGGCGACGGGAACAGGAGGTCGCTGGCTGTTGCAGCGGGTAGGCCCTGATGCCTGTAGACAATGATCACCCCCTGTATCAGCGCTGGGCAGACACAGACAAGGTGCTCAAGGGTCTCGGGGTCTAGAAAAACCAGTGCTTCGGCGCAGTAATGTTTTCAATTTCCAAAGCGCAGGGGAGGGCAGTATTGGAGACACACAGGGCGAACATTGCGCGTGGAGCCAAATAAGTAAAGCACTGCCTACATAAACGATCTGGGGGAGCCTTCCGCTTTGCTCTGCACACGATGATTATTTTCGCCTCAATTTCTATTTATTGTCATGGACAGTCATAAAATATAAAAGTGAGGATAATGCACTTTAAGCTTTCATACTATCTTTTAACCTAACGTCACAAAATATAGGGTCATTGTAGGCTTGAAGCTACATCACTAAAGCAATGGGCAAGTTCGCCCGACAGGCGATGCACTGACAGCGATGGCACTGAGGCTCGTGCTTGAAATCCTCGCACGGTTTTCTATTATAGTACCGACTTTGCCACAGCTAGTTACAGGTACTGCATGGCAGTCTAAAATTTTTAGCTATATTGACGATCTCGCATAAGCTTTCCGCACAAGGTCCTTCTCCCAGGCCCTGCAGTGCGAGAATGCTTCTCACTTAAGTTTTCGCCGGAAAACTAAACGGAGAGCTTGAGGAGCGCAGGCAAGTATACGCGTACAAGAAACGTCAGCTGTTGACGCCTCGTGACGTCTCCCTGTGTGAGTCACGCAAGCCGAACCATAATTCTTATCTCGACGTGATGATTATAGCTGCTCGTGCCGTGACCTTGGCTCCGCTCGTCGGCACTGCAGAACATTGGCCATTACTTATCAGTGGCAAATTAAGTGCTGACTTAAACGATCACGATGGACGCGATCATCACTTTATCAAAATCGGCGGGCGCACGCGGAAGAAGAGTCCTCTGTTTCGCCTGGAAGGCGGAGCATCGATTGCGATAGCAAATTAGTGGACAGCTATACGAAGTGAGGATAGTAGTTTTATGGGCCGTGTAAACTTGTAAACATAGGCATACTATACTCGCGGACAACTTTCTGTGGCTATGAAGGGAAAGCTGCGTACGGGCGCGTGGCTGCTGCTCATGTGTAACCGTGCCAAATGTTCCGGCAGCGTTTGACAGTGCTTTTGCATGTTGCTCGGAACAGACGCTGAATCGACGCAGCTTGCACGTGCGACGGTATCGCGTTTGCCCAAATGCGGAAGGGAAAAGCCGCAAAATAAGTAAATGTTTACACGCAATGGTGTGTTGTCTTATTTAACTGTTGCTAATAAGGTGTTTGTGTTTTGTCTTCCCCAGCCTAAACTAACGTGGATTAAAACGCTGGACTTTTCAGAAGCGCTCTCACTTAGGCGCGCTTTGCCTCCGCAACTTTCTCTTCATCCACAGAAGCTTGTCCGCGAGTATAACCAAATTAACGAGCATGATGTCACGCGCTCACGAGCCAACATGAACACACCTCACGCGGTGACCCCGAAAACTCGCCTTCAAAACGCTGCAGTGAGGAAACGCGGCAGCAGCAGGGAGCGAATTTACCTTCGTGCAGCCGCTCGCATCAACACGAACTACGCCTTGAAAACACGGCGCAGCGCGGGCCGTCGCAAATGGCTATCAAGATACAGGGGTCCAGCCTGGCGGGCGCGGCCGCCCGAAGTAGACCCCCCCCCCCACCCCCACCCTTCCCCGAAGCCTTACGCGCGGCGGAAGGTGACGCGCTTCCTCCTCGCTTTCCGCTGTTGCGCGCGCGAGAGTGAGACGCGATCGCTGGCTCACCCTCGCAAGCTTTCACTCGCACATGCAGCATACGGCGCGTGGCGACGATATTATCGGCCGTGGACATTACACTGAACATAGCGGCCACTCCGACGCCGACTCCGACAGCAGAGATGCGCCTGGAGTGTCCCTATAAGGGTTATCGCAATAAAAAGCAAAACTCGACGAGCGTGGTCGAGCAACTACTGTGGTTCGTTTTGGCGTATTGATCATCACCTGGTAACTTGAGCATTGCGCAACTGGGCATGTGTGCCACTGGGTAAATGTAGCCCAATGGGTTACTTGGGCCCCTGGGTGTGAACAGCCGGGCGTATTCCACTGGTTATATGCGCCCGAATTGTGGAATCGGGACGTATGGGAATTTTTGGTGAATGCCCTGAAAAAGGTGTTCCACTAGGAGTGTGTTCAATTACACAAGCAAAACAAGAAACGAGAAGTCGGCAGCAGAAGCAGATGAGTGTGTGGAAAGGAGCTAGGTGAAAAAAAAAAAGATCTAGTCCAGAACGCGCATGAATTGGGCGAGGAGTGTTGAGCTATGCATAGGAGAGCATATAGTATGAAAGTGAAGAAAACTTCGCTTATAACCGATTCCTGCATGTGCGTTGGATCCGCCCATTTTTTTCCCGCCGTGACTGTTCGAGAATATATATATATATATCTGTCTGTCACCGCTACGGAGATCAGCGGCTTGTACTCCGCAGTGCACGCTCACACACACACACACACACACACACACACACACACACACACACACACACACACACACACACACACACACACACACACACACACACACACACACACACACACACACACACACACACACACACACACACACATGCGTATATACATATACTCCCAGTCACACACCATAGTTCCTCTAAAGTTCGTTTCTAATACTTAGTTCCCTTAGAGGAATGAAGTAGGTTGTGCATTGAACTGGCTTGCATGTAGAAAAGAACAGAGAAAAGGCCTCGTTTGAGTTTGCCGGAGCGCTGCGCGAGCCACATTGGACACGGATAGCGGGCTCGACTTTCAAGGCAAAGCCGGACGAGACACGGAAATTGCGCAATTTGTTTATTCGTCTCGTTTCCTCAACAGTTCGTCATCGTTCTTCGGGGGCTTCGTCGCAGCTCTCCTTGCGTCCTCTCGCCAACATTTGGCTATGGCGAAAAAAAAATAAAAAGGGGGAGATGAAATCGAAAGTGCGCGCGCGCGAGCACACACGCACGCACGAGACACGCACACGCAGTAGACATGCAGGGACATGCGCGCTATGCAGAAGCGTGTGCATACTCCTGTTGTGCGGCGTGTCGTCGCGCACCGCAGAGCTTTCTTGTTGATGACGTTGGAAGTGGCTATTCCTGTGTGCGCATGTGTTTGCGCGTGTGTACGAGTGTATGTACGTTTTGACGCGGTGAGGAGGACCGCGAATCGTCCACTTGAGCCGCGCACCGAGCCGGCTGACTTGAGGAGTCGTCGAGCCTATCTTATCCCCCAAAAAGGGCAACTCGCCGACAAGCGGTCACCGCTTGCTGTGCCCCGCAGAGCGAGAGAGAGAGAGAGAGAGAGAGAGCTTCATCTTTGGGCATCTCTTCTTTTGTCGGCTGCTCGGAACGAGGGGCTGTATGTCCTTTGCGCGCTCCATCCACCCCCATCCTCCTTGTCGTGTCGGTTCCACAGTCTGAGGAGGGGGGATGCGACGGCGCTCCAAGAAGGGGACATCGCTGCTTGTGTCGTTGAAGCCGATAAGGAGTCACCCCCTCCCCTCCGCCCCCTCTCTTCCCGACATATGTCAGAGAGGCGAAGCTCCCTTCTTGACACCGCTCTCGCGAATAGCAGTAGAAGCAGCAGCAGCAGCCTGCGGAGTGCCTGTACTCCACTATGGAGGTGGCTGAACTAGAGTCAAGGTCATTCTCTCCGGTTGGCACGAGCCACCGTCGACGTCCTGCCCGTTCGAGGCGTTTGCCGTTTAAGTCGTCGCCGTCGTCAAGGGGCGGGAAACAGGAGACGAGTTTTGCGTATCCCAATTCCAATTACGCGGTGACTCATAAGAGAGATGCAACTGATGTTCTGATGTTCCGATTAAGGTGCACAGGGCAAAAAAAAGAAAAAAAGAAAAGGTGACTGATTCCACGAACATGTGGGAATCAGTTAAGCCGAAGCTTTTTATACCTGCATACTATATTCCCTTCTACGTGGCTCAACTGTTCTCGCACAATGAACTCTATGACCCAATGTTGTTCACTTTGTCCGCATTAGGCTGCTACTGCTGCCGACGTCTTCACTTCTACGTAGCCGACTTCTTCAATTTCCTGTTGCCGACTTCTTCGTTTCCTACTTCTTGTTCTGCTTGTATATTTGATCACATTCCTAGTGACACATAACCTTTCTGGGGCATTGGCCAAAAAACGTTCATATGCCCAGTTGCACACACCGAGTGGCGCAAGCTGTCTATTCGGGCATATGATCAGTAGTACATGTCCAGTTCTACATACCCAGGGGTCCATCTGTTCTATCCGAGCTCATATGCCCAATAGGATATGCCTAATTACACGTACCCCTTGACCCAAGTTGTCTGTTCGGGCACGTAAGTCAACAGCATATGCCCAGTGACCGAAGTCGTCTTCTAGGCCAGACAGCAGCCAACTGCAAGTTGTCCATTTAGGGCACATACCCAGTAGCACACGTTGTCTGCTCGTCATGGATGCAGCCAGTGCATACCTAGTGAGCCAAGCTAGTAGACAACTTGGGTCACTGGGTGACAGAGGTTAGATACAAATGGACCAACCGGAAAGTGGGCAAACTTCTCAAAGAATGCTAATCGCATTAAAAAATTTTAACGTGGGGCTGAATGTAAACGTATAACATATCCCACTGCTAAGCAAAAAACAATGTAATAGGTCACTTTAGTACGGAGAGCGACGAAAAAGTAGCATAACTTTTTAATCGATGCACTAGCACGTCTGACGAGAAGTTGGAGACGTGTTTCTCCAGTCACTGGCTGTTAATCTCTTTTCTTTCTTGCATCGGAAGGCCCTCAACTCAACAATAACCGGCACATCTACTTGCAACAAATATGTTGCTTATTTTCATGATAGGGCACATCGTTTATAGCAGGTTAATATCCGTAATCGATTTTTTTTTCTATTTATGACGGCTGGCTGGCCGTGACATAAATATTCGGGCTACGGATCCCAAATTTTACAAGCGAACTCTCCCAGGCTTTCTTGAACCTGGCTGCTGGCTGCTGCTGCTGCTGCTGCTGTCTCGCCGAGCGGATCAGAGCAGATCAGAACACTGCGAGCAGAACAGCGCAGCAGTCTGATGCTCTAATCATTAGGCCACGATCGCACGCATACTTGCGTCGTGCTAACGCCAACAAGCTCTTCGCGATGGTCTCCGCGTGCGTCACTCTGCGTAGCACGGGTGCGCGATCGCGCATGGGCGCTCCATAGTTTCGTTTTTGCCAGAGGTGCGGGAACGGAGCCGATAAGTTTGTAGCATTCGATTAACCGCTTCGCGAACGATTCGCTTCGCTCAGATCCCAAGATATGCTTTGGCTCTGCATAATCTGTTTGTTTTTTTCCGCGAAGTTTCCCGCCGTGTTTCCAGGAAAATATATAAATTCGGAGGCCTTAAGAGCACTCGACGGCAGTCGGTGACTGTACACTGTAAAATAATTTACACCCTAAAAAGTGAAAAAGGGTGTAAATGTGTCTATAACTCACATCATTAGGGTGTTATCTATATAACGGACACCATAAGGGTGTGAGTTGTAGACACATTTACACCCTTTTTCACATTTAGGGTGTAAATTATTTTACAGTGTAGGGGACGCGCGAAGGCGCCCGCGTCTTCATATCAGCTGGACTCGGCCACGAAAGGCTGGTTGCACAACTTCTCTGCCCTTGACGACTACGGAAGCTGGCCGGGACATTTGACTGATCTCTTCTCTCTTTTTTTTTGCATCTTAACTTTTTTTTTTCATTTACCGGGGCGCGTCCTCGAGTTCATCGCTTCGCGCGGCGCGCGCTGCTGGCAGGCCGGCCGCCCGCCCGGAAACAGTGCTGACGAAATTATCGGAGAAAGCATGCAGGCGCCAGATTACGCAGCCGGGACCCCCGGCCGCGGCTGCCGAGGTGCATGCATGCTTCGGCTACGGGGATGCTGCGCGCACGTACCTCCCCACCCCCCCCCCCCCCCCCCACCCCCCGAAGTGTCTCGTAATGCACGCGACGCGTAAACATTTCTTTTTTTTTTCCGCCGTCTACTTCGTTCACTTCGAATATTTCAGTCGGTGAGCCGAGGTGGCGGAATCTATATTTACGACAGACCGTCACCTGCAGGAATGTACGAGACCGCGAGGAAGAAAACATAATATCGCAGATGCCAAGCATCTGTCGAGTCTTAAATAGCCGAAGTTAATAAGGGAAAAAGAAAAAAGAAGACTAAAGTAAGTCGCGGTCTCGACCAATTGTCCAACGGCTGGCATGTATGGGCTGTGGCGCGTTCCTTTGTTGTGTCACAAGCGGAGGACAGGATAGAGGCGGGGCCTTGAAAGCCTCGAGTTAGACGTAACGGCGTTTTATGCTAGATTGTGGGCTCCCTTCTGCACGCATGGAAATAATGTTTGGCCTGCATGTTCGTGGTAACATTATCAGCAGATCACGAATGTTTCCTTTCACCGTGTTAAAAAGTGTTGCAGTGACACTTGAAGGGACCTCCGACAGTATCAGTGCATTAAGCACCTCTTTCTACTCAGAGTGGGTACCGCTAATGGTAGGTAGCCAGTAGCGCATTGAGCACCCTGAAGCATGGTGTATTTTTTTTTGTGTGTGTAATCAGTGAGCGTAACTACTACTCGCTTGAGTGAGAAATAAGACTCGTTGGTGTAATACAAGTAAATGGCTGTCACGTGTTTTCAGTAAATTCGTGGCGGCTTTTGCGAAGCGACATCACAGTCACCGGACACAGGTTATGAGAAATAGACCAGTCATGCATTTACCACAACGAATGGAAGGGGGTGGGGAAGAAAACGAACTTTTGACTTTTTAGGAACACATAGAGTAAGCATTTCCCATATGCACTAGAACCGATGCTTCTCATAGATGGTCGATGGCCACTGCACAGAATGACCCTCTGAAACAGGAAAATTGTCTGCATGTCATGTCTGAGGTGGTGTTTTACCGCTCAGTACTGGTGAATGACTATTTCTATAGAATAACATGTTCCACAGGTTCAGTGGAACATGTGGAACAGTTCAGTGGTTCAGGTTCATTAATTCAGTGGCAATTTCACGGTAAATTTCACTTTCAGGTTCCGGATCCACGTTTTAAACCGCTTTCATCACGTTGCAAATTCTACTTCAAGAGTTCAATCGGCACACGTCCTGCCTCTTCCAGGAGCGAAGTACAACTGACAGTGGTCCAGATCGGATCACCGCCAGCTGCACTGTATATATACAGGGTGTCCCAGCTATCATGCACCGAGATTTAGAAATATGCAAATGCCACATAGCTGAACAGAACCAAGGTGATGTTGTTTGCCGTCGCTTGGAGATTGCAAAATTGCCGCGCGACTGGCCGCTTGAGGCACCTTGCGTGTATTCGCGAGCTTCTTTCGCGCTCGAAAAACACGTTTATGTAGCACGTCTTGAGCAACAGAAAGCTGTATCGGAAATGTTTCATGTTGCACTACAATTTTCTCAATGACACATTTAATCTTACTATCATATTTGAGAAGCTAATAAATTCAGACTATTTATGTAATTAGGCGAAATGCAAAGTTAATGTGGGTATCTCCAAGCGACGGCAAACAATATTACCTTGGTTCTGACCAGCTGCGTGGTATTGGCATATTTTTAAATCTTGGTGCATGATAGTTGTGGCAGCCTATATATATATATATATATATATATATATATATATATATATATATATATATATATATATATATATATATATAATTTCTAAGCTCTCCCATCTCCTCTCTACCTCTGCCACATAACCAGCCTACACTTCTTTTCCTCTTTGAGAGTACTAATTCTAACTAGTAAAAAAAGATTGTTCTCTATAAACCAAGGAAACAAAGCAATTCCACTAGGCCCCACAAGGAATGAGCTATTGGGTTAGTTGATGCCTGCTTAAGTGCATCAATAATGCTCGGCACTCTTGCTGAGCACGAGGTCGGTTAGTAACCCGAGCACCGGGTTAGTAAACCTATTTTGTCAAAAGTTATTCGGAGTGCTCCGCTGCAGCGTCTGTCAAGCACCCGTGTTGCCTTGGAGGCATTTCACCCCATTGGTCAATGAATCTGTAGCGGCGGCAGTATTCAAAGAGAGCACTTGCAGGTTGCGACGGGGATGTACTGAATTTACTTATCGCAGAGTGCTGCTATTTTAGGCATAAAGCGCTCACGGTACCCAGCATCTCCGGCTTATTTCGCATCTTCGCCCACGACAAAGTGCTAAATAATGACCGCCCGTGCTCGCGCGATGCCTATCTGCTTTGCCAATGCATTGGCTTCGTCGCCATATTTGAATCCGTGTCCCAGAATAGCGTGATAAATCAAACTTAGAAGCAAGAGTACTGCACTACGTCAGAGTAACGCGAGTAACACTTGTCTGCAATATACTTAAAACAGCCTTGCGTACAGCATACTTGATACAACCTTGCATACAGTATATACTTTAGACAGTCTTTAGACAAGCTTGTGACAGTTTAAACAAGCTTGTGTACAGTGTATTTGAGGCAACCTTGCGCACAGTATAGTTGAGACAATTTTGCTAATGCTATACTTGAGACAGCCTTGCATACAATGTAGTAGAGACAACCTTGCGCACCGTATACTAAAGACAACCTTGTGTACAGTATACTTGAGACAGTCTTACAGTATAGTTTAGACAAGCTTGTGCACAGTTTTGCCGAGGCAATCTTTCGTACAGTGTGCTCTAAACTAACTAGTTTACAGTGCACTAGAGACCGCCTTGCGTACAGTATACTTTAGATAAGCTTGTGTAGAGTGCAGTTGAGGCAGTCTTTCGTACAGTATACTGGAGACAGCTTTTCGTACAGCACTTAAGAGCTGCTTCTGTAGTAACTGCAACTGCGAAGAAATGTGAAATTGCGCAAAAAACTGTGGATAGGAAGCGTACAAGGTGCGCATGGAGCATTTGTGCACATTGTTGCGTTCTCCAGGGTAGCGTACCCCACCGCTGCGGAGCAGTAGTTGCGACGCCTGTTTCTTGACGCCCGACCTGTGTTTATGGGGTACGTAGCGTGGCGTCGTCGGCAGACTGCAGGCGTCCGGTGGACCATGGCGACCAGACAAGGACGAGACGATGGCTAGTGCTAAACTTGCACGGTTTATTCAATGGTTGGTGAAAGATGAGAAGAAGAGAATGAAGTGTAAAAGTACATTGCGGAGTCCCTTTAAATAGGCTCACTAAAATCGTAGGCGGGATCTTGTTTACGTCAACGTCACGTGACAGGCACTGAGTCTGGTTGTGGGTGGGCTGCTCCCACTTTCGCTGAGCCTGTAGGTCCGAGAATGGGCGGCTTGATCCTTTCTTCTAGGCGACGTTGGTTCGCAGAAAGTGTTCTCCTGAAGTGCTTGACAGTTCGTGGAAAGGGTCCCTCTTTTAGTCGCACAGTTTGTGAAAAGGGTTCTCACGCACACACACAAAGGTGCCTGTGAACACTGCGGAGCGCCAGCGAGAACGGCAACCCATCGAGCCAACCACGGCAAATTAGGCATCTATGCTTCGTTCCACTTAGGCATGCACACACACGAAGGGGCCTGGAAGCACTGCGGGGCATTTGCCAGACCGGTCATCCACTCGAGACAACCTTGGCAAATTAGGAATCCATCTTTCGTTCCGGTTGAGCAGGGTCATTCGAGCGTCCTTTTTTCCCGGGATGTTATACGCTAACCGCAACAACATGTATGCTGGCGAGCAAGTTTTGCGCCCACGGCATCATCAATACTTTAGTTTTCTCTAACACAGCCTTGCAACCTTGAGTTGTATCGATCCTTGCATTGATAGAACACGCCTAAGCTTGTTCGTTTTACTTCAGCCCGCATGATCAGTCTGCGAGGAGACATTTTAACGCGATAGCGTTAAGGAGCCCGTGTCGCGAAAAATCCGGCGATGGCGTCTGGCGTCGTTTCGGCAGAAAGACTTTCGAGCCACCCATACTCTGGCCCTCCATGTGACGCAAGGAATTTACTGAATTGAATTTCTCAAGCTGAAACATGTGGAAAAACCGTAAACGATGTCTTACACACAAGCTGCAAACATAATAGCTCTCAGATTGTGCCTTGACTATACGAGAAAACATAATTCTGTTACGCGAAAACTCAAAGAAACCCTTTTTCCACCGTTTCGGCCATTCACCGATGGGTGTCTTGGAGGCCACGGAACGGTGCGCCCGATTCCTTGCAATACCTCCAGCTGGCGCTCGCCTCAGTCGCATCGCGGCACACGCAAGAGGCCGCGTTTTTACCACAGTGCCCGCCTTTGTGCATAGCGTTCGCGGCCAGCGTTTCCCGGTAAACATTACGGTTACATGCGCTCCAGTAGCTGGGAAGGATGAGAAGCTGCAGGGGTCTTTGAATGCTATCGCGTTCCACTCTTAAAGGCGAAGCTTAAGCATCCTCCAAATTTTTTCACGGCACCATTGAACTCCAAATTCTCAAGTGTGCAGGGACATGCCTCTCGTGAAGGTGATGAGAACTTCGGATAACTTCATCTTTACACCTAAGCTGTCGTGCGTGCAGTCGAGATTTGACACGAGAACGTTGTTCCAGCAAACGAGGTCTATTTACAATGAATACTGATACCAAGATTCACTTTGTCAGTCATCTTTCCTCGCAACGCTAAATATCTTTCAACCTAAGAAAGAGATAATGACATTCTTTAATGGATTCTGGAGACGCTTGCCTGGCCGTACGCCTTGAGTATAATACTACACCAGATGTTAGATTTAATACTTGAAATTACGAAGTCTCACATATTTTACGCTACGCAAGCACACACAACCGCAAGCAACTAGAATGATCGATGCCAGTGTACCTGATGAACACAGAGATTATTTGCTTTTCGCTATCAGCACTGCTGTGATGTCCAGTACACGATACAGCTCAACTTGCAAATTTTTATACATTTACCAATTTTGGTTGGCGCGTGGATTCGCTGTGCAATAGAATACTATGTTATTGCCATGGTGCTTATCCGGAACCAACTTGTGGCATTTTAGTTAGGTTAGTTCAGGTTAGGTTTACTCTTTCTAGAGCCGAGTATACGACCCGGTTCCCGTTTGTCGCTTCGCTTGCAGACATAATCGGCGTGAACGCCTTAGCCGTTGCGTAAGGGTTTCGAAACTTTTAGGCAGCACCGTACTGCTCGTTTTCGTGCACCCGTACTACTCTGTGACGGGACCGCATTTCTGTCGCGCACTATCTATTTTTGAGCTTTGTTTCTTCATCACGTCCGAATACGTAACCCGCACGTTTCCTGAAATTCGCTTCTCGAGCGACGCCTTTTCTGAAGCCAGAAAGACGGAAGACATGGCAGCGCTTGTTATTTGGAAACCCGATGCAACCCTGGCTCTGTTCAAGTATCAACGAGATAAGGAACATGCGACAGGCACCCTAGAAACGTTTATACACATTGTTTCACTTTGTAAAGGGATTCGCTCGTGTATAGGAAGGCAAATTCCTGCGAAGATTTGGTGTCAGGCGCTCCTCCAGCTACAGCCCGGCTTACTACGTAACAACTAAAAACAGGGACCAAGCGTTGAGAGCACCACAGACGATAACAGTCACAGTCAAGCCCCGCGCAAACTTTGGGTTACTGAACTCTCTCGAGTTCCTGCACTGGGGTGGGGTTGGTGAAGGCCCGGGCGCGGGCCTTTCGGCTGCACTATCGCGTCGTCTTGAGGAAGCGGCAAGAAGAGGGCACGGTTCCGTCGACGCCACTGACCAACGAGGAGGGGGACGTCCCGCGGCCACGTGATCGGCCCAACTGGCCAATGGCGGCCTTCGCGCGCACCTAGACCGTCTCCCTCGGCGCGTTTTAAAAGCCGCCGGCTCGACGACAGCGGCGGCCGTGATTGAATCGAGAGCATCCTTGTTTGGACATGCCCGAGTAAGCCGCGTTGCGCAAGCCAGCAGCAGCTCCGTCGACGACGCCGACACCAGCGCCGTCTTCGCGCCTAGCGGCCGCCACGAGTCGACACCGCACCCCCACCTCCTCTCGGAGAGGGCCCTGCGGAGTGCGATAGCGGCAAGGGATAAGTGGCTGCGGGTCGGGTGCTTGGGGCTCAGTGGACCTTTGAAGCACCATGCTGATCAGGCTCCTCGCACTGTCCTGCTGGGCAGTGGCTACCTGCCACGCAGGTGAGTACCCGGACGCTTCGGCGACAGTTCTTGTTCTCGAAGCTTCACGGATATCGTGAGGCCTGGACGACCGGGAAAGCGGTCATTAAGCAGTTCAGTATACTTAGGGAATATTTGCGGCTCTTCTCGTGGTCAAGATTCCGGGCAGATTCGTGATCAGTTCCTGTGGCTCAGAAGACTAGTGAAGTGGCTAATTAGTTCTGTATAATGGCAAAACGTCGCCCCGGAAAGGCGTTGGTTGGTCCTTGATTCGATTCCCGGGCCAGGATGAATTACTTTTCTTTTTTAATTGCGAAGCTTTCTTTTTGAGAAACTCCCTTTATAGCTTCGTGCCGCTCTCGAGCAGATGACTTTCTTTGATCTGAGGCCTTGGTGAACGAAAATTTGCGTCTCGAGTCATGGACAACAAAGACGAGTACAACGAGCTCAACGTAGAATTTCGTTAATTTCTGTGCTTCACCTTCGAAGAGTGTTTTTACTCTGGAAGCGAGGAAGGTCGTCGGGGAGTGTCTGGTCGAGCATTTGCTCCGATGTCGCAAAACGGTTCAAAGCGATGCACTCATTCCATAGTTTCTTTTTTGACTTCTGAGTGAGTTCGATTTGTGATTTCAGTGGGTACTCAGTCGCACGTCTCAGTATGGTTAGAAAGCGAAGAGAAAGCATAGACTAACAAAAGAAGATTACCGACCTGTGCCTACATGGCACAAATTTCAATGGCAGTACCTACGCTACGATTTTTTTCCGAGTGCTTTCTAGGAAATAGCAGAAAGTCATTTTGGAGTCACTATGAAAACGTACAAAAAATGGCGCTGCTAAATTCAGAGCATTTTTGCAATTGAACGCGTTCATCCTCTCCTTTGCAAGAAATTTAGCTTGATCCGAAGGCGCAAGTGGTGGCCTGACATTTACAGTTCTTTGAATCGTATCTAGCAAACAGAGAAGACTTCACCCAACTGTCTGGCCTACAGCTATATGAATGTGGCGAGCGCGTTAGCATTTCTTTTACAGAAAGCGCCAAAATGCAAACGAGATAACTTATTTTCTGTGGCGGGAAGCTATATACCCTCCCACTAGAAAGAAAACGTGTTATAACGTTTCCCTGTTTCAAGCTGCCTCAAGCTGCCTGCCAACTGTCAATGTATTTGGGAAAACTATTGAATCATTGTCCCTTTTGCTGGCGGTCTCCTGGTTAACAAGTTACTGTAGCACCACGGAATAGGGTAAGCGGTCGAGAGTAGTTGCTTGCAACTTCGTACAGAGTAAAAAATTACAAATATTTTAGAATTACAAGGCCACAGCAATACTGGTAACACCGAATAGAGGCCACGAAGACTGCACCAAGTCTACTGTTTCGAGTTCCAACTACTTATTTTATCAAAACTTGTGATGGCATGGCTGAGCGCTCCTGTGACTCAAATGCCCTTCTTAAAGCTCCACGCTCGTTCCGTTCCTTTGATTCACCATATTAGGTTGAATAGTTCTGAAGCACGCCTGTTTGTGATGGGCAATGTCAAGGATTAACGAAAAACTCAGGTATTTTACCGTGTTATCTTCGTGTTCGCACTTCGCAGTAGGTTATCTATTTGCTCAATTTAGTATCGATCGTGTGAGGCACGAAAAACGTTGTCAACGGCTTTGTGAGCCTAATATAACGGTCGAAGAAAAAGAAAAAATCATTCCTCATGTTCAAGACCAACTTCGATCCGCTCGTTCACTAGCAGGCTAGCCGGTACGCGTAGCGAATAAAATTAGATAAGCTGAATCGCAATTCAATTTTATATGGACATCAGAGCTCGTACTCTTCACAAGCAAGTGCATAATGTAGAACAGGTGTAAACCGGTCAGCAGCTATTCGTAACACCATTTCCCCAGATAAGCACACTTCACACTTGAGGCTGTGCAGCTTACAAGCGTGCTTTTAGATGCCACTATGCGAGAACACTGTTCTGACTTAACTGGAGGTGTTGTCTTCGCAAGAGAGAAGCGCCTTTGGGTTTTCTTATCTTTATACCTCACTTCACATTCTCTTACTATTTTCGAGGTTGTCTGTAGAAGATGTTAGTACTCCAAAAAGCAACTTCAACTTCTGGCGCCGGCAAGAACATATACATAAATAAAAAAAACATTATTCAAAAGTCCGACACAAATTACACGGCGCACGCTTGCCTGCAAAGTGTGCCTACAAAGCGTACCTGTTATGACGTCTGAAGACAGTCCCGTCGCGGTACTATAGACCATTTCATCTAAGCAACAGCTCTCAAGCTGCAGAACAAACATAGCATAAAGAAGAAGAAAAAGAAGCCTTCGCAGATCTGTACAAATCCGGGTAGGTTATGCATTGAAAACATCGGAGTTGTGTATGAGAGTTCTCACATGTTTGGGAAGTCAGAGGTGTCTGTTTTGCCATTGCCTGAAATTTACCTAAGTACCTGCAAACGCTTCACTGTATGCGGTGCGAGTCATCCGCTATATCCGAGTTTTGTACTTTCATAACACGATGCATATTCCTGTATGCTGTGTCGGCTTACTGCGCTGGCTTCGCCCTGCACAGTGGGCATGTACAGGCAACCTCAATATTTTACGGAACACGAGGTCTCAGAAAAAGCTGAATATCGGCGCAGCCTCACAGCGCAGTCTAGTATTCGCATTTGCAATCTCTGCTAACATATGTGAACAACATTGTGATGTTCTGTTTTACTGACTACTGTTAAGGCTGCTCGGAAATTGAACGTTTTCTGAGACCCCATGGTCAGTAAACTTCTTGTGGTTGACTGTAACTCCTCTGTATAACGACCACGTCGCCACACGTTGCTGCCGCATGCAGACCGAAGTGTAACTTCCCTATACAGCTCCTTTATAAAATGAGGAGTCAAAATGACGGCAGACTCCGTTCGGAAGAGGAAAGAGTGAAACAGTCGGTAGACTCCTTTGTACAGTTATATGACCCTGGAGTGGAATCTGCAGCTAGCGCCAGCCAATCACGAACGTGATCGTTTAATGAACATGAACCGATACGCCGCGCATTCCTCTGCGTCGTGGGACATCTTGTGCTTATTATTCAGCACAGTATCGAGCGTAGCCCAGTGTTGCCACAGCTACTGAGGTTTTCAAATTCTGAGTGATTCAGGGACAAAGCTTCAGAATTTACAGATATTTGGCGTGTTCCAGAAAACCAATAGCGATACAACTTTCTTATGTAGATAACTACTAAAACCTGATCGACTTTTACTGCGCCCGAACAACGAACGATGTATGCTCCTTTTTTTTGGGGGGGGGGGGGGGACGAGGGGGGCTTGAGCATAGATAAGACACACTTTACGCTTGAGGGTTCAGGTACCATCTGTCATCCGGCAGCCTTCCATGACTGGTTTGAAGGTTCGACGAAGGCGTCTTTTTCACATTTATGGTGTGTCAGATTTCCTTTGTTCTATGTGATTTTTCAAAGCATGCAGATCATTGTATCGTGTTTCTGCTTCATGGACGACACATTGTGGAACTGACAATAATGACAATAAGCACTTCTTCGGCGAGAGCAAAAACTTCGTTTAAGATACTTCTTTCTCCTGCAAGATGTCCTGATTTCTACTGAATGTTCAAGCGAAAATGTACAATTTTTTATGACCCGTAGCAACACCAGCGTAGCATCAAAGCCCGGAACACCGTCTTATGAATTCTACACTGTAACAAATGGAATCGTTGCAACACCTTTTGAGGGAGTAACACCATGTCCAACTCCATTTTCGAAAGTTACACCCATAAAAGAAGTTTACACCCTGTGGGTCGTATCTTGTCCCACAACAATAATCGGCATCTGTCTTGCCCGCATTTCTTTTCTTTAACGCTGCGAGCCCGGTACTTACAAGTCACGAACGGCTTGCGCGTTATCCGCGTGGCACAGAATTCTTGACAGGAAAGTATCGAGCGCTGGGTTTTCAAGAAACGCAAGCCATGCAGATGACGATTATTGTTGTGGGACAAGACAAGATCCAGAGGGTGTAAACTTTTTTAAGAGTGTATAGCACTCCCCACTAAAGGAAGTTCAATACAATTGGGCACAACGGGAGTGAACTAGCCGCGACGAGGAACACGGGTACTCCCCAACTTTCCTACGGGTGTTTCTCGTGGGATGAATGCTTACTCCCGCGAATAGTTCTAAAGATAGCGCTCCCTTCGTCCGCAAAGCGTGGTATTTCTGCGCCAGATCGTAACTTTGAGTGATTTGATTGATTGACTGATGGAATAGAACGCGTTTATCTTCATCGCAAGGATAAAAATGTAACGTTCCAAAAACGGGGTTATAACGTCCCAAAGCGACCCAGAAGTTGTGAGGGACGCCGTGGTGCGCTCCGGACGTATTTCTTGTTTTTACTTTACTTATTTTGCAAAAAGGGTGAGGGGGGCGATTAATGGGCACAGAAAGATCGGGAGGCAGCCAGAGCGGCGGGGAATCGAACCCGGGACCTAGTTCACATCACCATATAGGACTCCGCCCTTGCTGAGAACGCCGTGCACTGTAGCGAGCTCACATTATAGTGAAATGGGAGGGGGGGGGGGGAGGGGGCTTTAAGATACGGTATTTGCGACCTCATTTCCGAGTCGAGCAAACGCCGCATGCAAGTTCGGCCACTTCCACTCTTTTCTATCCCTTCCCCCCCTGTGCAGCGCGGTTGAGGTGTCCTCATCTGAGAGATAATTGAGAGAATTACTGCGCTGCACTTTACCCCATGTTTCTTCCTTCCCAAACAAGAATCTCTCTCTCTCTCAGGCGCTTCCCCTCTCCCAACATGCACGCGTGTACGGTTCACGCGCACGCGGCGTCCTCGTCGTCCTGCCACTTGACTGCGAACTGTTGTCGTCTGTCGAGACGCGACGATTTGGCAACCGCTGCCAACTAACGTCGCTGCATAGCGATGCCGACCGACTCTCCTTTCGGGAGCGTGGCTGGGCCGGCGACCGTTTGATGGAGATAAGGGGTCTCGACGATTGTCGGGGGGTGCGCGCGCGCCGCGTCCACTTGTCGTTTGCCGACGTTAGCGTCGCGCGGAGCGGCTTCTGTGCGATGGGATCGGCTCTTCGTTGACGGCGGTTGACAATGACGAGAAGAGAGAAAAAAAAAGAAACGAAACGAGAACCTCTTCGATTGGATTTGTCGCGTGCCCTTATCAGCGGCGGCTCTCTTCTCAGCGGTGCGCCCGCGTTCGGAGACGGTGTTTGCGTCCTACCGCCGGCCTTCCTGCCCACTCGAGCAGATCGTCGTATGCAAATGATGGCGCTTCATGTATAGATATCTACGTCTGCGCGGGCAAGCTTGCGGCCCGGCGTCTGTGTGTTGCGAACATCTCCACACACTTTCACTCGTCGGCTAACGGAGATGTGTGTGTGTGTGTGTGCGTGTGTGTGTGTGTGTGTGTGCGTGTGCGTGTGTGTGTGTGTGTGTGTGTGTGTGTGTGTGTGTGTGTGTGTGTGTGTGTGTGTGTGTGTGTGTGTGTGTGTGTGTGTGTGTGTGTGTGTGTGTTTATTGCGCGTAGGGTGTTGATGCGAAATAAGATGCCCGCTGCGAAAGACGTGCAAAAGACACTTTGATGCAAATAGCGCGTATGAAGCTGATACAGAGGTATGTATACGCGCTGCGCTCTGAACGCAGCTATAGCTTTTTGTAAATACGTGCACTTTCTCGTCTGAATGCGACTAGCTCTCTCCTACGTTAGCCCCACAAAACTCATGCACCGTTGCACATGCTCTCCTGGAGAATCTGCAAAAAAAAAAGAAAAGACCTTCAGCATGCGTACCTACGACACCTTGTGTTCCCCGAAGAATCGGTTATAGACGCAAAGAAACGTCACGTCTCCTTATCGCATTCTTAAGACATACTGGTTTGATGGACATGTGGAACGCGGCAGTGGTATTGTAAGAGATGCTCGGGCGCAGCAATTTCCTGCCTCGATCGCCAGGCTAAACCCGCCTGTTGCTACAACCCACCACCACCACCATGCACATGAAAAAAAACTGGAGCTTGTTCACCTTCACTTCTGGTCATAAAACTCACATTCGCATATACATAAAAAAAACACACAGCAGAAACACATGCTTGCTTGAATTTTGGTAAACGTTAAAGAACCGCACTGGTAAAAACTAATCAGCAGCCATCCGCTAAACGGCATCTATGATCTAGCGTATGTATTGATTCGGCAGATAAGTAAACTTAAATCAGTAGCGTTTAATGTATGAATGTTCCTGCGCAGTATATGGCGCGATGAATAACCGTGTATTAATCAGCATATGTGAGAGCGAACGGTACGGAGTGAGTGAAGGAGAGGGAGAGCTAAGCCAGGAACTCCAGCGAGAGCACACAGCAAGAAAAACTATAATATTGTTACGCATGACGAAAACGAAGACCAGTGAACGTGCTTGCGGTCCCGGGTGGAGGAAGGAAGAAGAGGACGACGCTCAGTGGATAAACCAGCTGACCGCTCTTGCGCTCACCTCCGCGACTTCAAGTAAACGGTCCCCTTCATCCGTAAGGGTTACAAACGGTCTCCTTCGCACGCAACAAAGTGGTGGAGGTGCTGGGTAACGCTCCCAACAACGGAACCATCACTGCCGCAGCTTCGTCGAAGCCGTCGACTTGCCGGCCTCCCGCCATCAGCCGTGACCATCTTCGACATGCCAGAAGAAGGAGCCACCCCGAGGGCAGCGCCTAGCAGTCCACTGCCATACTACCGAGTTCCACCCACCTTCGGAGGCAAAGCGGGGGAAGATGCCGACGAGTGGCTCGTCCACTATAAACGAGTGAGCAAATCCAACGGGTGGGATGCAACCGCTCAGCTCACCAATGTGGTGTTCTCCCTGACCGATACCGCCCTCGTGTGGTATGAGAACCACGAGGACGCGCTTACGACGTGGGAACATTTTGTGGACGAGCTAAAGGCTTGTTTTGGGGACTCAGTCGCCAAAAAGAAGCGTGCGGAGCAGACACTGTCTCAACGGGCGCAGCTACCAGGTGAGACATGCACAACATATATCGAAGAAGTATTAAAGCTGTGCAAGGTGGTCAGTGCTCGCATGTCAGAAGAAGATAAAGTCGGACATTTGCTGAAAGGAGTGGCTGAGGATGTATACAATTTTCTAATTGGAAAGGAGAGCCTCAGTTCTGTGTCTGACGTCATTCGGCACTGCAGGACTTTTGAAACGCTCAAGATGCGTCGGATTGCGCCAAAGTTTGGTCGATTGGCAAACGTGACGACGGTTGCCAGTGTGGACACGAGTCCCTGCCTCGACCTTCCTTCCACCATCCGACAGATCGTCCGCGAGGAACTTTCCCGCCGCGAGGAGTTGCATTCAACTGCTGACCACCATGGCCTGTACACGTCACGTGAGGCTATGACGACGCCACATTCGGCCCCTTGGCAACCGATGGTTACCGCAGCGGCCGTAGAGTACAGCGCAGCCCCACAGCCGAGGATGACAACACGCCCTCCGACTCCGCGCTATGACCAACGCGCTCAACGCACGCCTACTCGACGCCCGATGTATCGTCGTGACACACGCCACGAACCAACCCACTACACGCGGGAAAATGATAATATCCGCTTCATCGACGAACAACCAAGGTTTCGACCTCTCCCGGTGTGTTATTCCTGTGGTGTCCCGGGTCATATATCGCGGTTTTGCAACCAGCGTATGACTACGTGGTATGGCCAGCCCTCAGAGTTTTCTCGGCCCTCCGAATGGTCACACGGTGCCCCGTGGCCAGCACACGTATCATCTGGCGACGAGTATTGGCCGAGAAGCTCCCGGAATCGCTCCCCGGCATCTGACAGGAGTTTGACACCCCCACCGCAACGTCGTGCTCCCCGTTCTCCCTCACCGCGGCATCGCACCACGTCCCCTTCGTCACCGGAAAACTAGCTAGCGCGGCCGATGGAGGTGAGGTCGCTGGAGACGTGCTACTGACAGAAATACCTCCTGTGTTGATGCTGAAAAACAAAGTGCGCGTGCTTGTAGATAATGTCCCTGTGATGGCTCTGGTGGACACAGGCGCAACAATTTCCGTCATGAGTGTCTCGTTTAAACACGTGTTAGGGCGAAAGGTTTTGTTTAAATGGGACGAAGATTCAAAGTTCTGTGGAGTGAGTGGTGAGCCATTGCGACCTATTGGTGTGTGTAGTGCTGACGTATTTTTGGGAGGCCATGTTATTACGACAGAGTTTGTAATTATTCCTCGGTCGACTCATGATGTTATTCTCGGCATGGACTTCTTGCGGGAGTGTGGTGCTACTGTCGACTGCCGCACAGGAAAAGTATTCTTAAGTGGTAGGATTCCATCAGGACTCCTGGAGAACCCTGTAGATCGCGAAACTGCACTGTGTGTTTGTGGTGATACGGTCATACCTGCATCATCTACAGTTTGCGTTCCCGTTGTCTGTTGCGGCGCCGATTCCGACTGCTTCGAAGCTACCGTAGAACCGATGCACTTTAACTGTATGAAGAAGAATGTGTTAGTGCCACATTGTGTGGTGTCGATCAAAGGTGGACGCACTGGCTTATGGACCGTAAACTGTTCTAAGGAGCCCGTTATGCTATCAGATGGCATGAAATTAGCCTTCGCCAGGGAACACGCGTCCTTATCAGTGGCTGAACTTACAGATGTGCCGGAAGAACCTGACGGCCACAGTTCGGAAACGGCCCTTTTGTCGATGGTAAATAAATCGCTCAGCACGAGTGAACGCCGAACGTTAGTGGGTGTGCTTTCGAAGCACGTTTCGGTATTCGACTTTGCGCAGAAGGACAATATACCTGCAATCCCTGCGTCTCGGACGCGCCATACCATCAACACGGGTTCGGCAAATCCGATTAGACAAAAGCCATATCGTGTTTCACCATCAGAGCGCCAGATTATCAACGAACAAGTGCAAGAAATGATTAAAAAGGGAGTCGTACAAGAGTCAGCAAGTCCGTGGGCAGCTCCAGTGATTCTTGTTAAAAAAAAAAGATGGATCTTGGAGATTTTGCGTCGACTATCGCCGTTTGAATGCTGTAACAAAAAAGGACGTGTACCCACTCCCACGTATTGATGACGCAATAGACTGCCTTCATTCCGCCTCTTACTTTTCCTCAGTAGATTTACGATCCGGCTATTGGCAAATTCCGATGCATCCTGACGACAAGGAGAAGACTGCCTTTGTAACCCCTGACGGGCTCTTCGAATTTAATGTGATGCCATTTGGATTGTGCAACGCTCCGGCTACTTTCGAGAGATTTATGGACACTGTATTGCGTGGCTTGAAGTGGAACATCTGCATGTGCTACCTCGACGACGTCGTCATCTTTGGCCGCACCTTCAGCGAACACAACTCGCGTCTGGATATTGTCCTGAACTGCATCAGAAACGCTGGTCTAGTGTTAAACTCTAAGAAATGCCACTTCGGAGACCGCCAAACCCTTGTGCTTGGGCACCTCGTCGACAAGGATGGCATCCGCCCTGATCCCCAGAAAACAGCAGCCGTTGAAGCGTTCAGTGCACCGCGCTGTGCCAAGGAGCTCCGTAGTTTTCTGGGGCTTTGTTCCTATTTCCGCCGATTTATTCCTAAATTCGCCGACGTTGCGTATCCGCTGACATGCCTGCTACGGAAGGACACCCCCTTTGAGTGGACTCTGGAGTGTGACTCTTCTTTTCGTCAGTTGAAGTTCCTGCTGACGTCACGACCGGTTCTTCAACACTTCAGTCCTTCAGCTCCGACAGAACTCCATACAGATGCCAGTGGCATAGGTATTGGTGCCGTCCTAGTTCAACGCTACGGTGACCGCGAACACGTGATCGCATATGCAAGCCGCTCATTAAGTAGGCCCGAGCAGAATTACACTGTGACGGAACAAGAATGCCTCGCGGTAATATTTGCGGTTCAGCGGTTTCGTTCTTACCTGTATGGACGCCCCTTTACAGTGGTCACCGACCACCACTCATTATGTTGGCTTGTGAATCTTCGTGACCCTTGTGGCCGCCTTGCGCGCTGGGCGCTCCGACTGCAAGAATACAGCTTCACCGTCTCTTATAAGAGTGGTCGACGACACGCTGATGCGGACTGTCTCTCGCGTATGCCACTTAGTACTACGGACTGTGACGCCGACGACTTCGATCACCTCGTGGCTTCTGTGTCGCCGCGTTTTCCAGACGTCGACTGCTTCAAAACCGAACAGCGAAAAGACGGTAAATTAACACCGCTCTTCACCGCTACGACCGCCTCGACGACAGCAAACCATTTCTGTGTACGTGATGGACTCCTCTATAAGAAGAACTTTTCCAGCACTGGCGCACGTTTTCTCCTAGTGGTGCCGGAGAGCCTTCGCACAGCGATTCTGAGTGCTATGCACGACGACCCTACGTCTGGCCATCTAGGTTCGGCGAGGACGCTCTACCGGATTCAGGAACGCTTTTATTGGCCTGGAATGCGACAATCTGTTGAGACGTATGTGGCCAGCTGCATGCAGTGTCAGCGCCACAAACGGCCATCTACTGCTCCAGCAGGTCTTCTGCAGCCGATCCCGCCTCCAAGCACGCCTTTCCAACAAGTGGGCATTGACTTCGTGGGCCCATTTCCAAAATCAGCCAAGGGAAACCGTTGGATAGTTGTTTGCGTCGACTACCTCACACGCTATTGCGAGACGGCGGCAGTGCCCTCCGCAACTGCCACTGACGTTTCAACATTCCTGCTGCAATATGTGATCCTGCGACATGGTCCGCCTCGCGTGATCATCAGCGACCGTGGACGACAATTCACAGCAGACGTCGTAGAGGAGCTGCTTCGTTTGTGTGATTCCCACTTGCGTCACTCGACACCATACCATCCACAAACGAATGGGCTTACGGAGCGCACCAACCGAACAATTGTAAACATGCTATCTATGTACGTGTCATCCGACCACAAGAACTGGGATGACGTACTGCCTTTTATCACGTACGCGTTCAACACCGCCAAGCACGAGACCACCGGCTATAGCCCTTTCTTCCTGCTGTACGCACGGCCACCCCGGTACTTAATCGACACTGTTTTCCCCTTTTGCAGTCACGAAAATCCCACTGTCGCCGAGACTCTCTGCCTCGCCGAAGAAGCTCGTCGTATTGCTCGTTTGCGCACTTTGGCATCGCAGGACAGATCGAAAGCACGCTACGACATTCGCCACCGTCCGGTAACCTATCGCCCTGGTGATTTAGTCTGGCTGTGGACTCCAGTAAGGAAACGCGGGTTATGCCAAAAGCTTTTGGCCACCTACGATGGACCGTTTGTGATTATTGACAGACTCACAGAAGTCACGTATAACATAGCTCGCCTCACGGCGAGTGGTAGAAGAGCTGCCAAGACACAAGTGGTCCATGTCGCCCGCTTGAAATTGTTCACGTCAAGACACATGGATTGACTCGCCCGGCGGGCTTCGTCTGCGACGAGAGGAATGTTACGCATGACGAAAACGAAGACCAGTGAACGTGCTTGCGGTCCCGGGTGGAGGAAGGAAGAAGAGGACGACGCTCAGTGGATAAACCAGCTGACCGCTCTTGCGCTCACCTCCGCGACTTCAAGTAAACGGTCCCCTTCATCCGTAAGGGTTACAAACGGTCTCCTTCGCACGCAACAATATATATAAAAAAAATGTGCATTCCGATCATTGACAGTGAAGAAATGTGCACTGTTGCTCCGAACTCCAGGAGAATAAGAGACGAAAGAAAGGCACAGATTCAGCAGTCCTGAGTCAGTGAATGCGCTAAGAAGTTCCATTGCGATGTACCTGGCCCGCTCATTCAGCTTAATGAGTGTTTGTACCTATGCTCAAGTTTCGTCTTCACTTGAACTTCACTGTGCCCTCTACTCACTCTGTACCCTTTCAGGTGGGCAGATTCGTCCTAAGCGTTATTTTCGTTTCCAAGGCTTCGAAAGGGACTTTATACAGGGAGTCGTGATGTTATAACCAGCCTTGGTGTTACAAATAACCCTGAAATTACAAGCGGGCCGTGATGCCACAAGGAACTGTGATGTTACGTGGATACCTGGCTTTCTGGATTACCTGGCTCACCACTACTTAGCGCAGTCAAATGTCAAAGAGAGAAGCAGTTTTGACGATTTCAACGCCTAAGCGCTCCACAATTCAGCCGCCTTAGTCCTGCCGAAAAAACAACATAGCGCCTAAAATCGCAGCCATCTGTTCAGAGCTCGTGGGCTTGCGTCGGCACGGAAAAACCCGCATCTACATTTGCTTTGTCTCTCAGTCTCGGCGCAGCGCTGGCGCGTAACGCGAACCGATTGTTACGGGCGCGCAGTCTTGCAAGTCATTCTGCTGCGTCGTCGCAGCTTGTTAAAAGAGAACAGCCGGGCAACAGAGTTCGGAGCAACAGGCGAGCTCTGCAGGGCCAGCGACTGGCGTGCGATGTTAAGTTATGCCACGTGCTACGCGTTAAGCCTCGGCGCTGTTATACAAACAGTCAGAGATGCTGCGGCGACATTCCGCTCTAGTCCGACCTTCCTGTATTTCCCCGACGCCTGACCTTGAGAGCACGTTTAACAAGTCATGTTTATTATTCTTAAAAAAAAAGATACTCTAAAGCAAAAAATCAGATTTAGCTGCATTAGGAATGTGATCTTCTTTATTAATGGCAATAAAGAGCCGTTTATACCTGTACAGGAGGCTTCATAAGCCAGAAAACACGCAAACAAAAAAAAAGAAAGAAGGAAGGAAGGAAGGAAGGAAGGAAGGAAGGAAGGAAGGAAGGAAGGAAGGAAGGAATGAATGAATGGTGGCGACTCCACCTTGGAAGTTGCCGCACTAGAACGCCGTGGCGTTATGAATGTTTAAGGGGTCTGCTCGGGACTAGATAATTGTTTTTTTTTCTGAAAAAAAAAAGAGTTAACCACAGATTGCATTCTAAAGGAGCCTAAAGTTGGCAGGTTTCCGGAACGTTGATCGGCGCCACAACATCCCGAATAAACGGTAATCCTTCGAAATCAGCGACGTCACACTGACATGACGGCGCAGTGGTTTTGGCGCGAAATTCAGGAAATGAAATTTTGCGACTTCATTTTGCTCTTCTAGTAATCAACATGTTACGGTTAAGTATAGTTTTGGAATAACACTTTTTTTTTATCAGAAGGCACTCAATTAGTGCCTGCTTTTAATGTCTTTTTTCAAGCAGGGTTCTATACATCTCCCGACACAAACTGTCAGGAAATGAAGCGCCTGATAAATAAAACGAACGTCTCGTTTAGTCTTTCTCGACGAGCGAAGAGTTGCGAGATGAATTGGGATGATGTGGTCCTGCTGTAAATGACGCGACGGCGGTGGTTGATTATCGCCCTGCGATGGGTGATAACGTGATGACAGCATTGCAATTCGGCAATGTTCGTTGTAGCGACGTCCTATGAATCATTTGCTGTTACGGCTTCCGCATCCGGAGAGGAAGTAATTTTCTCTCGCAATTGGAACAGACGTCTAGAATACCAGGCTACTTGTACTGTTAGTGTCTCAAGAAAAAAAGAGGGACTGTTTAATAATGCATTTGGCCAAATGCCCCGTGATCTTCGTGTCTGGAAGATGGCACTTCAGTTTGTCTCAAACGAAGAACGAAAGAATGACGGTGTATACTCGCTCGGTGGACAGACACCTTAACACTACGTGTCATCGTAGTTGTAGTGGTAATGCAATTTCGCGCTACGAATTTCATTGTAATGTAATTAAAAAAGCAAAAGGAATACGCGCGCATACACCAGAATTACTGCATTTGCGATACTTGAAAGCCTTCCGGGTAACTTTATGCGCATTGTATGACAGACTAGCTTATATTGGTTCCATGAAAGTCTATTAGAACGGCGGTAAATGGAGATAAACAAACAAACAAACAAACAAACAAACAAACAAACAAACAAACAAACAAAAGAAGTCAGAAAGAAAGCAAACCGGTCTCCCACCATGAGTTAAGAAAAATCTACTTTCCTTGCCGCTTGTGAGAGCTGATAGCCCTACAAAAAAAAAAGCATGTCTCATAACCCCCGAATACAATAATTCCACGTGAGACATACTGGGATTTCCCAGGCCTATGGGAATATCGCATAAGGGAGTTGTGAGGCACACGTAAATTTTTCTACGTGGAGGTTTACGTCATACGAATGTGGACGGTGCCTGCGATCGCTGACCCCCGCCAAAAAAAAAAAAATATGTCAGGGTCTCCGCGGCCGGATGTTATTGCCTGATTTCGCGACTCTCAGGACCGGAACGCACTCGTCTTACACTGCGCGCTTTTTCGTCATTCTGTCTCGACGCTCTGTCGCCATCACGCTGAGCTGTTACGTCATCACGCCTTCACCCCCCCCCCTTTTACTCTTCGCTAGGAATGTTATTTTATCATCATTATGTTGTTGTTGTTGTTTTCATTTCGGGGAGTTGGTACATAGGTGGGTGATGTCGAGAGACGCGCGCGAAACATGCCAGTCGATCGGAGTCTCTCAAATCGCAGCGCGCCTGCAGCACCGCCTGACGTTCGTCGCGCAGAGAGGGGACATTTGACTTTGAGATTGGCTCGCATCGTCGACGAAGACGACCTTGTCAGCGGGAGCGGCGCGAACGAGATATTGATACCCCGATCGCCGTCCCGCGCCGGGAGTTAATAAACGTTCCCGCGCGCTTCAAGGCTGTGTGTGCCACCCCCCCCCCCCCCCCCCCCATCGCCGCCTGCTTCTCGCGTGGCCTTCTGGGAAAAACCGAAACGGCCTCAATGGGCGCACTCGGGTTGAACGGTCCGTCCCCGTTGGTTCAACGGAATGGCGGACGTGGACTCGCCTGGACGCCGCGGTAAACACGGCGCGAACGGGCGGATATGTGTGACGGCGATGTACGCAGAGATGGGACGTCCGAGAAGAGGGGGTAACGGGCAGCGATAGTGTTGTCAATTGCGGTCAGACAAGCCGCGTCGCGCCGTAATGTGACCGTGGCCTGTCATCTCAATGAACGGTAACGGGTTGCCGCGGGAAAATCGACAAATGGAACGACGGGCCCGTTCTGCGCGTACAGGAAAATAGAACTGCGCCGTTTCCTTTGAACTGCCCATTTTTCTTTTTTTTTCGTAAAGAGCTTGGTCCGTAAGAACCTGCGAAACTATGCAGTAACGCTAAGAGAGAGAGGGGGAATAAAGTTTATTGATAGGATAGGTGACGAGGTCGGCCTGAGAAGCTTGTCTCTGGCCTGCTACTAAGAAATGGAATAAAGGATTAGGGACATACAGGGATAGGAAGCGCAGAAAGGGAGGCGATGATGCAATACCATATACGGTGGATGCTATAGTGTTGAGAGCAGTTTAGTGGGCACGCACCGCGTACAGTCCTAAGAGATGAATGAGCAGGAAGTGAATGCGTTGCACAATAGCCTGCAATAGTATTGCGCAGGTCAATATTGTGCTACTGCTTGCACAATGCCGAGAGGCGACGAATCTGATAAGGGAATGCGCGCAACTCCTGCTGAAGTGCAGGATATCCCGGGAGCTTGATTGTACCGCATTTCTTACTGCACAAAGAAATCTGTCGCAATATGTTTCTTAGAATGCTGTTTCGATAAAAGTTTGTAACACTGTACTTGGAATACTGCTTCCGTAAAACATTAAGCTAGAGAATGTGCTGCGCGATGTCCTTACAACACAGCTCAACAACACGCCTTCGTTGCGTTTATCGCTGTAACGCGTCAATTATGCCACGCGGAGTTTGGTGCCTAAAAATTCGAACTTCAGCGCGAAAACTTGATGCATAGCACGTGTAGTACCGCTTTTAGTGCCGCCTTTTTCAGTTGTGCATAGTTCAGCGAACGAGTTACTAATTAATTATAATAATAATTAATCTCCTACCAAGACGACATTCGGTGGAACGCAGCCGTCAAGTGTTTTTGTGCAAATGTACACTCCATGTCAAAAACTAACCGTGCACAACTTTTTTTCAAATTTTGCTTGATCTGGGACTCTGTTTCACCGACCAGTGTAGGGTTACGTGGCGAAGCGCACTATCAGTGCCGCGCAAGTGCGTCGACGTGCTTCCGCGATACTGGCTCGGACAGAGCCGCCTGATGACCGACGTGTTCCGTTCTCCGACGCCCCATGACACTAACCGCCCAG
The DNA here is from genome assembly GCF_038994185.2 of Dermacentor albipictus. Classification (NCBI taxonomy): domain Eukaryota; kingdom Metazoa; phylum Arthropoda; class Arachnida; order Ixodida; family Ixodidae; genus Dermacentor; species Dermacentor albipictus. The sequence goes on from NC_091829.1 coordinate 38,856,405, forward strand.
TGTTGCTGATTTGGTTTTAAAGCGTGACTTATACCCCCGAGTTTGATTGACCATGCAGGAGATAAAAAAAACTGCACGCAACAAGAAAAATAATACGAAAGAAAACAACAATCGAAGACAAAACATGGGGTGACAGAATGAGAGTGGTATTCCACCATGGTTTACTATAGTCAAAGAAAGAAAAGTACACCACGATCGGTACATTTAGCAGCGCGACCTTTCGGACGTAATGATGAATTTATGGAGAGCTGCTATAATAGACCCTTGGCTGGCGTCCAACTGACATGCACCGGACGACAATGGATTGGAGGTTGACAAAGTAAAACCTAGATGACTCGTGGGAATTGGAGGAACGTTCGAAAACAATCTAGGCGAGAGGTTGCTGCCGAGGTCCAGAGGTGATGATACAAATTCGCTGCGGTGTGCAGGGCCAACAGAAAGAAAAATGCCGCAAGCGTTAACAAGGTGCGTGTTTTAAAGACACGAGGAGTGAGTAACCCACGGTTCAGCCTTGGAAAAGCGGGTGTACTTTGTGACAAAATATAGAACACGAGAGACGGAAAGTGGGGTGATTATTCTCAACTACGGTGCGTACCGGCTATTGGGTATATGTCATAATTCCTTCTGCAGGAGAAAACAAAGCCAACAGGCTTTAACTAAGTACTTAAAAAATGCAGAATGAATGTACCAGCAAAGCAAGAAAGAAAATGCGTAAATAAAAATTAGAATAGCTTAAGCTAAGATACCATAGAGTGATGTGAAAATGGGAGAGAAAGGTATCCGCATTAAAGAGCTTGCTCTAGAAAAAAAAAATTGAAATGAATTGTGAAAAAGAAAATGCTTACGCGGTAACCGTCTCCATTTATTCCATTCTGGCGACCTAGGCTCTATTTGTGTCTGCCTAGGTCGCCATAGCAACGCGCACACAGTGCAAGGTCGTCGCTTGGTATTGTTCGCCACACTTTCCTAAGGTGCGATCGTGCAGAACCTGTAATCGCCGTTACGTCACTTCAGAGTTCGTTGCGACAGCGCCATGCACCTTTTGAACGAGTGGATGCTGTTCGAATGCAGTGTAAAGACGGCTGTAGCTGTTGCGAAAACAGTAGGATGAATAAGGCGGTCGTATAGTTGTTGCTGGCGTTGTTGCTAACGGGCAGGGATAACCTGGCAAATGCCGCGGGCAATAGGTGGTTTCCAAATCCAGCGCCTAGCGACCGCTACCTCGGAGCAACAAAAAGACAGATCTCAAGGCGATGGTTTTTCAAACTGTTTGCTCCGGAATCAGTTACAGAGCCGGAAACACTTCACATCCGCCATGTTTCAGACACTTCCAATTGATCCGCCTGAGTATGTCTTGTAACGTCAGGAAGATGCGTCACCGTCTGACGGTCAATTCAGACTCTCGCAGAAATGTCAGCAGAGTGCGCGACGCCTCTTAGTGCACTATATACGATGTGCTTTCAGGAAGGCTGACCATTATACGTGTGCTCGTGGAGACCTTGTTCTTTCCAAGTCGTCTAGAAGCCACTTCATTTAAGCTCGCAAAAGCGCTGGAAGGATTGGATGGCAGCCTGGCACATCTTCACATGATGTGGTATTGTCAGGGATGGACAATCAAAAGTGGCGCAACCTTGTCGAATAACTCACAGTCAAATAAATAGCACACAATATGCCTGCGTTCCATCGGCAGTCAGTGATTTCAAAGCCGACTTGAGAAAGCAAACTTTAGAAAGGAAACTGTGTCACCGTTACACGGCGAGAGCCAATGACCGTCAAGGGTTTGAGCACTTTTTTACCAGGTGCGTTTGGGGTAACTGTTGGCAACTTGAATTTCGGGACTCCCAAGACACTCAGCCCACAACATTGCTTTAACAGACCAAGAAATTGATCACCTATTTATTCATTGCTCGTGAAGAGCTCCAGCCTGATACATCACACTGGAGGGAACAGATGAGGCTTCAAAGAATGCACTGAGAGATGGTACAGTTACGGAGCGATGGCGACCATCGTCCTTGTTTCGAGCGCTCAATCTTTGGCCTGTATAACTGAATCAATAGATAATTTATTTGCGGCATTGTTGACGCTATCGACTGGTTAAGGCATAGAAAGGCTGCGGGTCAGGCGTGGCTAATATTGTCAGGCTACTTGGCGGTTCCCTTCGATGACGTAACGCAGCTTCTTAGTGCATCCACGGGCAGGTGAATTTGGCGATGAGCTTGGCTTTCGACAGGTCCAGGTAGCGCCTGCCTTAGTGGCCTTGGTCGTTGCGTCTTAGGCAGCGGGGCCGTCCAATAGCAGGCGCTTGCTATCCTTGATCACCCTTTTAGTGTGGGACAATAGGAAAGTCACGCTTGGATCTTTTAGCACACCGACCGGACGGTCTCAGCGGCCTCTCAAAATCTCATCGCATGACAAGCGCTCTCCTCTCGTCGACATATATGCATTCTTATTCTTTGTTATACTAGCAAATTCAGCTCACAAATCATGTGCCTCTCGAAGAGATATCCGAGAAAAGCAAAAAGCAGCCGGCAGAATCACGTGCATCCTGCGTGAATAATTTCGAGTGCGCGCACAAGCGCGCGTTCAATCTGAAGAGCGGACCACTCTTCCCTACTCCGCGGTCTTCCTTTTCTTTTTCTTTATCTCAAGTTTTCGCAGTTTCTCGTGGCTTCCTTCTGCCTGTGTCTATCTCTCGCTCTGTCTAGACCTTTTCCTCGAATCGCTCTCTTTTTTTTTCCTTTCTCGGCATCTTTCTTCACCTCTCCGGCAACGTCAGTGGACTCATTGCAGCAGCGGCTTTTGCAGCACGCGCATATGACAGCTGCTGCCTGTGCAGATAATCGCTATCTGGTGACGGTTCGCGTAGCATGCTCGCCTCTCGTGTCGGCGGCAACGCGTCTCAAATGCCCGCGTCCTATGACATGCCTACTTTGACGTCCACTTGACATTCTTGTCACCTTTCATCCAACTTCGCTCCCCCCTCCCCTCCCCTCCCCTTCTCTCTCTCTCTCTCTCTCTCTCTCTTTCGTTCGTTTTCGTTAATCTTGTGCGCCGCTTCATGTTTGTTTTCTTCTCTTCTTTCTTTTCCTCCCTGGTCACTAATCTGTTGACCTGCCTCCATATTCCTGCATCGCTCGCTCTCTCTGTCTTCTGGTTTCTGAGAGTTAAGAAACGCGCGGTGCTTCTCCGAGAAGCCGCGTATCTCTGGGAAACCAGGAGGCCGTGCTTTCCGTCATCTCAAGTTTCGTGTTTTCTCAGGCGCGCATGTGACGGGGCGCTCGAGGTGAGAGCGAACCGAATGTCTACAAACACGCGCGCAGTTTAGCTTGCACGCAGGCCGCGTGAATAAGATGTAACGACAGACATTTAATTATGGGGTTTTACGTGCCAAAACCACTTTCTGGTTATGAGGCACGCCGTAGTGGAGGACTCCGGAAATTTCGACCGCCTGGGGTTCTTTAACGTGCACCTAAATCTAAGTACACGGGTGTTTTCGCATTTCGCCCCCATCGAAATGCGGCCGCCATGGCCGGGATTCGATCCCGCGACCTCGTGCTCAGCAGCCCAACACCGCAGCCACTGAGCAACCACGACGGGTGTACCGACAGACATTGTATTGCGACATTCAAGATTCTCCGGACAGCTGCTCGCTTTAAAGCCCCGTGGTTTATCTGGTCTCCGTAGCCTGACACAAAAGTTCAGGCCGGCTTTTGTTCTCCTTTTTCTTCTTTTACAATTTTCAGTAGTCACAATAGCTTTGCTTGTTACTCTGTTGCGGTCAATCACCGACCGCAAACCGATTTCTTGGCGTCTCGAGACCATGGAGCAAAGAAATAAAATAACCTGCCGTGGTTGCTCAGTGGCTATGGTGCTGGGCCTCTAACCACGAGGTCGCGGGATCGAATCCCGGCCACGACGGCCTCATTTCGATGGGGGCGAAATGCGAAAACACCCGTGTACTTAGATTTAGGTGCACGGTAAAGAAGCCCAGGTGGTCCAAATTTCCGGAGTCCCTCACTACGACGTGTTTCATAATCAGAAAGTGGTTTTGGCGCGTAAAACCCCATAAATTAATTTAAAGAAATAAAATAGGAAGGAGCGCTATGTCAATGCAGCTAGCCTTGGCCAGCCAACTCTCCGTGACAAACCCAGTCAAGCCTTTTCAGGCTTTTTGTCCGTGCTCCAAACATCTGGCAGATGTTGAATAAAGCTGAATTGAATTGCATTGAAGCCGTTCCCTTCGCTTTTCCTCTCGCAAAGTCGGCGAAACCTGCGAGATTAAGCGCACTGGTAGAGAATGTTTGGTTCCCGGTAGCTTTTAATCGAAGCGCACATTTGCTCCGCTGCATGCATTTCCGGGGCTATGGCTGCAGAGTGGCATACACTAATACCATGTGATGATCACGTGCCGCGCCGATTGGTTTGGCTTCAATCGTGTTGTCCCGATGCTATACAGCCTAGTGCTTTTCTTTCTCCGCGCTTGAAACCATAAACTTGTCCTGATCTTCTCGCTTGGTTTCTCGCAGGGCCATTGCCTCAGGATGGCATCTCTAGAGATTGCAGATGTGAGTATTCCTTTACTGACTTTACTGTGCAATCTGCGTTACACTAATTGTTACGTGTTCGGCCGGGAGATACACACATTTCCTTTTCTGACCGCAGGTTTAGATTTGACCGAGAAGTGTTTGAAGTGATGTTCGCTTTGCTGGCGCGATTCGCAAAGTCCGACCGATAACGGAATTAGACATACGAGATGAACTGTAACCCTTAAGCCAGTCTGAGAATCACATTTAAATGTCCGGCTGTAGTTCTCGTCACCGCTCGATTGAATTGGTTCTGGGCCGCCTACAACGTATGTTCCCATGTTCATATGAGATCGGAATTGTCTTAACGCACAGTTTTAAGGCAAAAGCTGTTTAGAGACTCCTTCATCGCTTGCCGCAACTGAAAAGCTTTAATGAACGAGAAGATTGTATAACCCCAACAACGCCGCAAAGCAACGTACCAGTTTTCACAATCAGGTATCGTAAAAACCCGTGATTGAAGGTTATTAAACAGAGCGGCGTAATACTTTTCTTGTGTGAAACAATGGCAAACTTAAAACCCAAGTTCACTGGTTATAAACACGATGTAAGCAACACTCATGGAACACACCACTTGCAAAACGCGTCGCAGTCTTCATGTCTCGAAAATCAACGCGCCAATTGCTCTTACATTTGAAGATCTACGAACTGCCGCGTCATTGTTATAATTATTTTTCTTTAGAAGTAAACAAAACGCGGTGGCCATGGATAAAACCCGTTTTTTTTTCCTTTTTATTTTTTGCCGTAGCCGCCGCGTACGTCCGCATGATGCACGAGACCGATTGGCCAGCGGAAACGGCCACATTTCGGGGGGCGAGTTTCGCAAGTGGTGTACAGCGCGTGAACGAACCCTGAAAGGGAAGTGTTGATTGCCAAATCAGCCGTCGTAACCGGGTTCCATTTGCGTTTGTCTCCGCAGCACCGTCGCCCATGACATCGCAGCAGACGATACTGTACACGTACGTGGGTGAAAACCGCATCGAAAACCAAGACGCGCAGCATCACGTTCAAGTGAAGGCCAACGTCGAAGTCGGAGTGATCTCACCATGCATCTTTTCGTTCAAGGTACATACGACGTCACTTTTGATGCCATAAACTGTCACCACACATTCAAGCGCGAACAAATAGAAAAGACTAAAGAGTGTTGTTGCCTTTCCAGGTTCGACTGTATTCTTACTTGTGGCCTAAACGTACTTCAGGTAGTACGCTATGGTCAGAAACTTTCTATGGAGCGATTGTACGTCGCGGCTTCAAATAGTAAAGCGCAACAGATGTTCTGACCATTTTTTTTCTTGTTCGCGTTTGAATTTATGCCGATGCGACAGGCAAGGCACAATGTAATGCGACATAATGCACAACGTAATGCATCATTCGAAATAGGTGGCATTCTCGAGTGGTGACGGAAGGCACTGAAACATGTTGCATTTATTAGAGTATTTCTGTGCGGACAGACATATTTTCCCATGCAGAGCTTCCAGAGCAGAGCTGTCGCCTCTAAGAAAAAAGCAAGAGGGTTACTGAGACAAAGTCAAAGATTAATATAAAGGATGCACGAGTGTCGAGCACAAATAATGGTACCACAAATACAATTATAGTGTGACTAGCAAAGAATGCATCGCGCTCTGCGAATAGCAGAAAACCACTCACGGGCGCCTCTGCAGCAATGCATGAAAATTATTCGGTAGGTATTTATACGCTTAAAACGCACCGATACCCTCATTAAGCAGTTACTGAACTTTTCCGAACAATATCTGCCGCAAATACAAGAGAAAGGTTAATTGTAGTGGCTTGATTTAGATCACGTTATACTTTTTTTCAGCTTTTTGAAAGACGTGGTCTATATCAAATCACCACAACTAACATTTTTGCTTTTATTTGATTTTCTATTGTATATGAAAGAAAAAAATTCGCTAACTAACGTTCGGCAGCAAACACAGGTGCTGCCACTCTGTCAATGAAACCTCGCAGAGCGCTTGAAGCGCACAAGGCCGACACCGTAAATTTACACTTTACGTGGATTTTTCTCCATCCTTGCGTGCAGATGGCCGACGTAGACCTGCAAGGGGTCAGCGTGGCCAACCGGTACGCTTTCAAGGAGGCCCTGGAGCGGCATCCGCTGACCATGTACATCGAAGATGGCATCGTCGGCGAGATCCGCCACCATCCGGAAGAGCTGCCGTGGGCGCTGAACGTCAAGCGTGCCGTCATCTCCATGATGCAGATACCACGCTCCGCGCTGGACGCCAACAGCATTATCTCCGAGGTACGCCGTTCTTGCAGGTGGCTGAAATGCGCGTACGACGTGCCAACGCACTATAGGCTCGTCACCTGCAGCCCGTTTTCTACCGACGCAACAAGTTTTAGAGCGTCAGGCACCCGTTCCTGCTGCGGGCGCCAGCGTCATTCGTAATTGAGCGAACGAGCACAGCGAAGGATGAAAGAGCGAACGCGGAGCACAGCGCGGGATGAAAGACGGCGATAGGGAAGAGAGCGTGAGGCGGAGGGCGGAGGAGGAGGGTATGGCGAAAGCGTGAGAAATTGGGGCTCAGCTTTTCCTCCGGCTGTCGTGACGTCACGTCACGTCACGTGATTGCGCTAAAGGTCAATGGTGGCTGCCCGGCCGCGCCCAAGGGCTGAACTGAGTGATTGCATTATGCAACGCATAAAAATAGAAGCAACTTAATAACAAACATACCAAACTTAAAGGAGAATAGACCCACATATGAGACGCGCAGCAATGAACAATGGCTCATACCCTCAGTGGTAGCTACGCGGCCGCGCACGGCGCAGCAAGGAAGAGCGTGGTTGTGCGGCTAGTATGCTTCGCATAAAAAAGGGTAGTGCGCCACCCAAGACGGGCTCTGCGGCGACGATGGCTACGAGATGGCGCCACCGGCACAATGTACGAAAACAAAGCGCTTCGTGAGCGGAGATCTGTCTGCGGCGGCGGCGGCTGTGAATGGCGCCCACGCGTCACCCACGCGCTGCCTCTCACGATCTCTCGGTTAGCGAGGCAGTTGCGCCGCTCTTCGTTCCGTTTGCAACGTCCCCCACGAGACAGATTGCCCACGCCAGCCAATATATCGCGAAATGAAAATACGCGTGGAGCTGCGTTCGAATTGCACATTAGGGAGTATCGTAATTGTCGGTCAATTCTTTTCCCTCACGGTGCTGGCTGCCGGTTCTGCCCCACAGTGGCATGCAAATTTGGTGGTTTTCCTGCAATCGGCACATAAGCTGCTTCGCAAGCGCTCTGTCGGGCGTTTGTACATAGCAGACCCCTGAATTGTCGCAAACAAGTCAATTACTTATTCATTCAGTTTCATTAATTCGTTAAAGCATCATATATATTTTGTTGATCTAGACTTCCACGCATTGCTATGCTGTTCTTGGGCTATTAATACACCTTACGAATAAAAAAGAACATCATGAAGATATTAAAGGGGCATGGTAGACAGATGTGGGATGTCAGAGATTTTTCTGATTTTCTCGATTTGCTCTGAATTGAAAATGCTTAAAATTCGCTCGTAGTTAGTAATTGCATTCCTAATTATCTATGCTAAATCTTAGTTTCAAATATCGAGAAGCGTAGAAATTGTAAGCTTTTATATCGATCTCTCTGTATATTGCTCTCGGAACGTTTATTGATAGAAGTAGGAGCCGAGGAGTATTTCTTGGTTGAAAAATTTGAACCAAACAAGAACGCTTTTTGGGGGTATGTTACTTACCATCCCCCCAAATGCAGCAAACCTTTATAAAACCTTTGAATCATTTTCACCCAGGAGAATATTGTGCTCGGCTTATCGCAAGTTTATATTTTCTCATTGTTTTTTTAAATTTTTACATATATTAGGTCTTACAGACCCCATTCCCCTCCCCCATATTTCTTGTTGACGGCCTTTTTTTCTTCCCTCGGCTTAAGTGCCAATCCCTACAAGATACGGAGTAAAGCTAAAGCAAGAGACTACGATACGGCGTCCGATCCGACATGTACGGCTAGCCGTACGGATAGTCGCAACCAGCAGGTTTCCCCCAGTTCCCATCAGGTTCCCCAAGAGTTCCTTCAGTCATGCAGCTATCTTCCGGAAGCATCGCACATCATGTCGTGCGCCGTCGCGTCACACCGTGCTTCTTCGCGACGTCCATCGCTGGCGCCACCGATCTGCTTACAGCCTCATGTTCATGTTTGCTTGGCAGAAAATGTCGCCGCAGAAGAAGCTTATTTTTTTCCCCCGCCCGAAATTGTATCCTATAGGAGCACATACCGTGAGCTGTCGTGCCCTAGTCATTGCTGTTGTCGTAGCCACCGTAGGGCGAGCAAGCGCTGCTCCTTATTCGGGTGATGTCGCAAACTACATCTCAGTAGAAAAAGAATATTTTTCTAGTTATTTTTCTTGTTTTGGCATTAAGAGTGCTTTGAAAGAGTCGAGAACGGCTCCGAGTCGTATAACGCGGTTGTGGTTGCTGTATGCCGGTTAAAACGTCGGCGTCATCTTTGGGCCCACTTAATAACGTCGCCTTTTTTCCCCCCGCGCGTGCGCGCGCAGACCGACGTTTTTGGAACGTGCGAGACCCGCTACACGCCCGGCAACGTTGGCCGCACCGGTGGAACCGTGACCAAGTCCAAGAACCTGGCCACGTGCTTCGGCCGCTTCGGCAGCTCCTTGCCCATCATCTACACGCCTTACGAGGCCAAGGCGTCGGTGAGTTCAATGCGCATTTCACACCTTCCGTCTGTTCAACCCGTTCGTCGTCCTAACGGGATATTAGAGACATTTAGCTTGTTTGCTATTCCGGCAAACGGGGGCAGTTTGGGCGGATTGCCGGATGGTCGGAGGTGTAAACGTGAGTGGCCGGGTTGGTGCAGCCGCCTGGTGGTATAGCGCTCTACGAGACAAACACAGAGCTAAAATTGCAGTAATCTACTGTATTCTGCTTCGTTGCTGATGCAAATTTTCGGCCATGGCGTAATTGTGAACACGATTACGTCGCTGTCGAAAATTTACACCCCAGCTAAGAAGAATATAGTAATTGGCTCTCTGCTTATGTGGTTGAGCTTTGCACCACCAGCTGGTGCCATCAATCTGGCCGCTCACGTTTACGCCCCCACTCATCCGGCAAACCGCCCGTGCTTGCCGGATTACCGGATGCACTAAAATTCTCTATTACCTGAGTGAGGGAAGAGCACCCCGTTGGGGTTGTTTGAGTTGTCTACGCTAAATGGTCGAACTGCTCTCGTTTCTTAGATGACTCGGATAACTCAGGAGCGTGTGACAGCTGTGACGTCGTCTTTCCGAAGTGCCGGTGACGGCGACGGTGCGAGCGCTCCTCCAATGTCCCTCTAATTGTCGTCGCGCGACACTATAGCAGCACACCTATCTGTACGCCAACGGTGGCGAACAAGGCACGGTGAATGCAGTGACCCACTATATACCTGACGAATTTTCAACCGAGGCTGGTGCAGCCGGCAGTGGGTCATGGTTGAATGACTCAGGTATAGTAGTCATTATTGGGCTAGTCCTGCGTAGTGGTAGCTAGCGCTTCGGAGAAATTCCATTGTAGGATCAATACGCATGCCTGTTATTAATGCGCAAGCATTGTAGAGCTGCTTCCATCGGAAATCTGCCTGTCCGGCAACGCGTGACACGATGAGGTCGATACGTGTACAAGGGATTCCATGGGAACACACACACACACACATTATATATATATATATATATATATATATATATATATATATATATATATATATATATATATATATATATATATATATATATATATATATACTTATATACTTCTATATATGGTTAAAGGTGTGCTAGTGCGTGTGTCATTGCACACTTCAAGTAGCGGCCGTCTGGCTGACTATGTGGCCTAGAGCGTCATTGGGCACGTGACGGCGCAGCCAATTGGGAGGAGGTGGCGCCACGTCACGAGCGTATAAAATGAGCGCGTTCATGGCGTTTCCGATGTCTACAAACGGTACGACGCTTTCGCATTCCAACACGCATGCAGCCTCGAGTGTCTCTGCCTAATTTCTTTTTTCATTGAATGTGGAGAGCATCAGTGATTTCACGTGCTTTTTTTATCCCTGTGAGTGGTTACGGCATGCTTCTTGTGTAGTGCATGTGGGCGACCATGAAGATGCATCCCACTTGGGGACAAACGGTTTCCACCTGTTTCCACCTCCTCTGTATTGACAAATAAACCTTGAAACTTTGTCAGTATACGAGCCAGTGCCGGTGGAATTCAATAGCTTTCGCACGATAGGTTTCTATTTTGCCAGCGTTATTTCGGCTCCAGATGGTGAAGCGTTATTTTAAAATATTGCCCCAATTTTCTTGTTAATAGGGTCGCTTATTTCCTTTACGTAGTCGGCCTTATGATGCTCGTAGTTTTCGTAACAGCGTAAACCCGTTAGTTGGCGACGAATTAAGAGTTCAGAGACTCTCACTAGCGATATATTAGCAACCTCGCTAGCTAAGAGAGAGAGAGCATGGAGAGGGCAAGTACGGAAGTAGACCGGGCGAACGTCCGATTAGCTACCCAGTACTAGGAGTAGGGAAGCTGAGAGATAGCAAGAATAGAGTTATCACTGCGCGCGCGAAATGATACGAACAGCATGTCTATAAATTGTCAATAGGACCGGCACCTTTAAAAAGGAAAAAAGAACTGCCGAAACGCACGATTTGCTTTCTCACCTGCGACGCATGTGGTCTACGAATTTATGTTTTGAGACAGTGTACTTGAGTTGAGGCGGTTTAGTGTGGTTTTTAGAAACAGTATGCGCTGGACGTCCTGTTGAGGGTAAGTGCGCAACTGTTCGATGGCTTCTTCAGATCCACAGGTGCCGCACGTTGGTGTATTATCGGTCATTCCAATACGATAAGAATAAGCCATCGGCGGTAAGAGCATTCATTGTTGCATCGCCGCGTGAGGAGCTAGTTGGCACTTGCAGCTTATCTGTGGTTAAAGATAGATAGATAGATAGATAGATAGATAGATAGATAGATAGATAGATAGATAGATAGATAGATAGATAGATAGATAGATAGATAGATAGATAGATAGATAGATAGATAGATAGATAGATGAAAAGGAAAGATAGGGAGGTTAGCCAGAGATTATCTCCGGTTGGCTACCCTGTACCGGAGGAGGGTAAAGCGATGCGATATGTAAGAGAGAGAAAAATAACAAGAAAAAGAAAAATGACTACGCACACACATACAATACAGAACTGTTTATGTGAGCACTGTCAGGCAGTCTGCGAAGGCATTCCTAGTGGGACGGTGACACTCTGTAACATCCACGTCACACAGTGTACAGTCACAATTCGTCATAAAGTGCTGCGTTTTTTAAATAACGCAGCAGTGCATTCGTAGCGGCTCGCGCTGATGTTCGCGCAGGCCAGTTTCCAAGGATCTGTGGTTAAACTTCTCGTTAAGTTCGGCGGGTGAACGATGACGCAACACAAGCGGGTAAATCGAAACATTGGAGAATGAAGAGGTATGTGCGTCCCGTTCGTATCGTGCTCATCAAAGCGGGATCGGGGCTGCGGCGGCCGGGGCACAAGGCGCCGCACGCGCGTACTTCGAACACGTGCCGTTTCGAAGCCGATTGCTCGGAAGACGATCGCTGCGTGCGTTTCCCGCGGCAGACGGTGTTGACGACCGGCGCGCGCGACAGTCTTGCGAGGAGTCGTCGAGCTGAGTCGGCGAAACGGCCGGCGCGCGGAGACAACGCGAACGAAGTTCAAGAGACCGCGGTCTACGCGTTCGGTCGCTCGCACCCCGCCTTGTGGAGTGTTTTTCTTCCTTCCCGTCGAGAATGCTCCGCGTGCCCGGCCCAGACATTGAACGACCTTGTCACGAGCGCCGCGAACCCGATAACGAAAACGGCCGCGTTTGCCTCAGCCGGACCGTGCACGGGTCGCAATGCGAGGACCTCGTGGCACTCTGCTGTTCCGGCACTTGTGCCACGCTTATCGATGCGTGCTTCGGCAAGGAAACGAGCGAAGAGCGGCCGTTTGTTGAAGAGCGATCGAGCTTCTCTTGCGAAATGCGAGGAACCGGTTTTTGTGCAGCCGCGCTTATCTTTGTTTTTTTTACAGTGGGCTGTCTTGACTTAACCGAGTTGGCTCAGTGGCTGTGTTCGTTGCCGAGGTGGGATCAAAACTTGCCGAGCGAAAGGGAGGGGCCGAATGGGGCAGAAGTAGAGCTACCTATCTGGCGTGAAGGGGGCAGGCTGGCAGCCACCATGTTGGGCGATGACATTATTTCCGCTGAACAGAAGTTTGCGGGAGACCTTGACACAAAACCGCTTCGGCGGTAAAGAAAAAAAAATCACTCGTGCGCGCATGTTAAGCAATCTCAAAATGGTCAAGAATGACGCACCGTCCTCATATATGTCTATTTGGATAAGTGTAGCGTTGGGATCAAAAGCATCATCAGTCAGGAATGGGCCGTGGCTTAGCTGTACACCACGTGACGCCTCTACTGTATAGTTATGCTTGATTATGGGATGTTTTCCTGATTGCATTTCGCAATAAGTGAGTTCTTTGCAAGCAAAAAATAACAGTACAGGTTACGTGATTAGACGCTGTCCCACAGCTTCGGTATGCTTTAGTTAGTCGCATTGCAGCGATGCCATGGACATGTAATCTCTTAACATCATACCATGTCCCGCCATCTTCGACATATCCTACCATACATTTGGAGTAACGTGCCAAGATGTAGGCGAGACTGACATCATCAGTTTCTCACTAAAGCGAGCATCTTCCACTCTCTTGGTGTTTTCTGTTATGCGCAGCCTTCTGTCGTGCTTTCCCATTCTTTTCCGTCCTCTTCTCTCCCTCCCAGAGTTTGTTTCGGACTCCTTAATTCTTAAGCTCGCGTGCATCTATGTTCCTCACATCGCGTTGACTCGCAAGTTATATTGTTCCGCTTCTGTTCACAAGGTCGGTGACTCGATTCCTTGCCGTGGTGTGGCAGTCGTACTCAGTCGGGGGCAGAATGCACGAATGCCAATGTATTGACACTTCACTGCATGTTAAAGATCCTTATGTGGCGAAAATCAAACCGAAGTGTTTCACTCGGTGAAAAAAAAAAGAAAGAAAGATTAAGCTTCCTAACAGTTCAATCAATCAATTGATCGGTCGATCAATGGCTCGGTCAGTTGCAGCTGAGAGATTGAAGCTTACGTAGTACTACACCGCGACACTTTGGCTGAACTTTTATACGTCTGTAAACCCATAATGCATATGTGATTATTACCGTTCACCACGTTGTGCTTTATTTCTACTCTCTATACCACTCTGGAGGACTGCCCCATGTCTTATGCTGAATGGCCGTTACTTTTGCACTACTTCAACATCACATTCCAAACTTTACTTGCGAACCGTAAAGCTGGCTTTTCTGCACAGCCGTACTGTCATGAGATGAAGCATTTCGTAAAACGTAGGAGTCATCGTTCTTTGCACTGATAAATTCGACGTATACAGAGCAGGGCTACGTCGCTGTTGAGCTGACGAGGACAAAAGTAGCGGTAAGCTGTCTAGCCGTAGTCACCTTTATGTGAAATTTGATTGCAAATAAGCTACCTGTTTAGCCTGAAGGAATGTATTTGCTGTTTTGGCGGGAAATGATGTCGACATCACAGCCCGCATTTGAATGAGCTTTAGCACACCTGTAAACTATGGCCAATGCAATAGCTTGCTAAATGCCTCTACTATTAAACTTGAAGCTGCTTCAGCTGATTCCATGAAAAGTTCACGTGAACTCCTCGTAACCCAACATAAAGACAACAGGACAGCTAAGTATACTGCTCCAACTATCCCAAAAACGTGTCATACTTATGTGGCTGTGATTTCACCGGTAATGTGCCAGGAGCGCCTTTACCTGAGCTACTCCAGGCATGCGCAGACGTAACATGGACACTATGTAAATTAATCCACGTTCCGCATCCGGTCCTCGTCTGCGCAGCCGTTCCAGACGATACCGATGACGAACGGCAGCTTCATCTGCCAGCAAACGGTGGACGCCAACCGATGGATCACCAAGACCGAGTGCAAGGAGCAGGAGTTCCTCCACCTCGCCGCCAGGGGCCTCCGCGAGCAGACCACGTTCACCTCGACGGGCGTTCTGATCATGCAGCAGATCTTCCCGTCGGTTAAGCCCGTGCCCGGTGCGAGACGATTCTCTGGCTCCTTTCTGCGACGAGAGAATGTGTAAAATTGTCTACGGCGTGTAGCCTAGCTGATACTTCGCGTTGGTGTAACTGTTGTTGCTTAATGGGAAGCTGCAGCAACTGGGAGACACAGGAGGAGACACACCCTATGGGCTCTCAGTGCGCTGATTTGGAGTACAAGTGGCATTGTACATTGTTCAGAGAAACAAATATCAGCTAGAAGAGCATGTTTAGAATTTTCGAGAAGCCACACATGTTCATGTCTGATTCATCTTGAAAGCGTTTATGACGCATGTGTTCTTACCTTGTACGAAAGCGAGCATGTCAATCGTGGTTATAACGAGTAATGGCAATCATTAACATTGATTGACTAGATAAGGCGTCCTTAGTAGGATGAAAAAATACAGAAAACGTTATTTTAGTGCGAACATTTTTGTGGAGCATAGTCTAGTCTCCGCCAGAAGAAGTGATGGCACCCTGAGTCTGCCGTAGTAGAGCTGCTGTCAGTGCAAGGAGGCCAAACTACTTTCGACAAAAGCCGCATATTCTTGTGCTTGGCGCTACGGACGAGCTGCACAAGGGGTGCTTGAAGCTTTCTTTTTTTTTTTTAACTGTTGCAACGTGGTGGAGCGGCCTAGGTGTCCCTGCATTCAATGCAGTGTCAGTGAAAGTTTGAGGAGATCAGATCTGGCATGGAGGTTTGCATATTTGGGAAATGACATATGATATATTGTACAGCATTTGCCTCAATTAAATTGAACACTTTAACGGTGATATAGCCAACGTAATATCATCACTTGTCTGACTTTATCGGAAGAGTCCCATATGAAGCACCAGGCATACACTTCTCCATATGAGTATACACCTTCATTCCAGGTCTCAGCTGAATTTGGTGACGAAGCTTGAACTGGGCATTCTGTTTAAGAGTGAATCGTATGGTATGCTTGAAGAACGGTCTGAGCAGTGGGGATACCCGAGCTTTTCGGAGATGCATCTTCTTTTTTTGAGCGTCGCCATTTACCTTAATTTTTTGAAAATGAAAGAGAGATAAAGAGAGAAAGTGAGGGCTCTTTAATGAATCCTAGGGAGGCTTGCGTGACGGAATACGTTGCATGGATCGCCTGGTGGGCACGATGAAAAATGAAATGATACGCAAAACACACATGAGCACTGAACAAACTAAATTGTCTCATTACGACCATTGTCGATAAAGAAAAATTAAAAGTGCCTTCCTTGCACGAGATACGCTGGCAGCGTTAGTCCGTGATTCAAGTACGTGCTGCAGCTCAAGGGAGGACAATCTTTGATGAAAAATTCAGTGTGACCACTAGGGCTTTTCTTTCCAATCTCCCGTTCATTTAAAGGCTGTCTCATGTGAACCTCTTCGCTGTTGCATAAACCACGTGTTCTGCGTCTGTTCACGCTCGACAGAGACGGTGAACGTCAAGTCCACGATAAAGTTTGACCACAGCGTGACACGTGCTGAGAAGACCGAGCCGAAGGAGGTCATCGCCCTGCTGCGTGACCTGTGCCGCAGCACCCACGAGGACGTCAGGCCTGAGGCCAGTGGTATCTTCGCCCGCCTGGTGGCTGACCTCCGCGGTCTATCACCGCCTGCTCTGAGGCAAATCTACAGCAAGGTGTCCGCCGGGGAGCTGTGCTTCGACAACAAGATCCAGTGAGTGCACGTACCGCCTTCTTGTTGTTACCGCAGGGTCAGGGACATGGGTCAAAATTCCGCCATGTAAAATTTGCCATCTTGTGTGCGCTGATTGGTTCCCAGGGCCACTTCATCCTCCCTGATAGGGTCAACACGCAAACGTGAAGAAAAGGGGAACAGAGGGAGGGGTGGAGGTGGCGACACCACGCTCTTCATATTTAGGTGCTGAATTGACGTTCCTAAAGGCATTTACGAAAGAAAGTATTGCTCAACGTGATGTTCGTAGTGGCACATAATGAAAAGTAATCGGAGTGGGTTATTTACCAGACACGTGCTTGCTGTATTCCCCTAGTGACCTACAAAGAAAATACCAAGCAGGCAAAGGACTCTTCTTCAGTCATCTCCTAAACTTGGCTTTCATTTCTTCCACGTTACGTTGCAGTGTGCCAACTGTTTTAACTGTTGACAAAATGAGACCGTTCTTTTTCAGTCTCTTTGATAGTTAGTGGCCTTGTTTTGTTGTTGTTGCTTTCTTAATGTGTGTTTTTTTTTTTTACTCCACTGTCGTCCATTCGCAATGAAGTTCTGCTGTACCGATTTCAATAGCATCGAGGGCTTGATACTCGGCTGTGACAACCGCGTCCTGGTAAGGAATCAGAGCAATGAAAGGGGAAATCTATCATCCGCCCTAAAGTAGCATGCAGGTACGAAAGAAGCCCATGTGAGTATCTCAGAAGGCTGCACAATTGAAAAGAAACAAAAAAGAAGGAAAAGAAGAACAAGAAGCTCGTTATGGTCTAACGATCGGACAGTACGGCGTTAAGAAAAAGAACTCGCTGCTCTTTCACTTTGTGAAGAAGGATGACCAGTGAAGCTGTGTATGTGGGCCCCTTATTGGTGAAGTGCACCTCCGCCGCGGGTTGGGCCGGCATTGCACTATCTTGCAACGTATCAGGAGTGCTTAACGTCTGCTTCACCTCTGCTGTGGGGCGGCCCGACATTGCACTATCTCTGGGATCGGCTCACGTGTGGGGAGTTTTTTGCTTACCACGCCAACAACACGAAAATTTCCTTTGACGGTAGAGGTATGCAGCTTCGCTGTAAAAGAATCTGCTTCATGGTGTAATTAGTGTTTGGGAAAATGCATATTTTGCTGACGAAAGGACACAGATGAAAGGTGTCGTCGTGTGCCTTCTTTTCGTGTGCCTCTGTTTAGCGGCAGGTATATATTTCAGTATGACCTTCCTATATTTTCCGATGGATGTGTGTTAAAGCTTTAGCGCTGGGTCGTCGGAAGCCGTCCCTGAAGCTTCTATTACGGCGTACGACGTGAGCCACATGCTCTTAGCCTAGCAATATAAATGTCAGTTACCAAACATTCCTTACTCGTATTTCAACTTTTAGAGAAATTTATTCACTCAGGAGGCAGAGCGAGTTAAGTATCTGGGCCTTTCAAGGTTTCATCTAGATCGATCCATAGATAAATCACTAAACCGTTAAATTGAGTAACTTGTTGCTTTTCTCATTTCTTCGTGTTGTGCAGGCATCTCTTCCTGGATGCACTGCCTCTGGTCGGAACTGAGGCGTCCCTGAAGCTTACTGTTGAGCTGATTAACAAGGCCGAACACGCAGACCGTTCAATGGCATGGATCGCTGGAATCAGCTCCATCAGCTACCCGACCGAAGGAATGATCTCCATCCTTGTTGTGAGTCCATGGCTGATAAATTACGCGTAACACCTTTTTTTTTTTTTTCAGAGGATGCTGGACTAGCACTAAAGCGCTTGAAACGACATGTTTGTTCGTTCTAGGTCAAACATAATTCGGCATCCAATTTATTTCAATAATATATTGTTGATAAGTGCTTGTACTTCGCTGATGCAGACAGAACTAGCGTAAACGGCTATTCGTGTATCGTAACACATCGATGACATGTTCTTTTGTTGTCTGCTGAGAACAGTGTTTTTTTTTTTCTTTGCAGCCTCTCGTGAAGAAGTCCAGCGCACCGCGCAGCGCCATCCTCGCCGTGACGTCACTGGCCCACGTGTTCTGCCGCGGTTACCACGGCAACTGCGACGACGTGCCGGCGATCCGTGAGCTGCAAAGTTCGCTCACCAAGCTGCTCGGCTTCAAGTGCCGGGCGAATGATGCTGCTTCGAGGAACAAGGTACACCAGGGCCCTGACGTCACACACAATAGTTGACCGTTGACTTATGACAATTAAAAGACTTCAGACACTTTGTAATAATGGCTAACTCTACCAAAATTTGAAAATTTCCTTGCTTGGCTCTGTTCTGAATGCACACAGATATCCTAGCTGCACGTGTTTTGTCAAGTTAGGTGAAATCAAACCTGTTTTGAATAAAATTTCACTGCTTTGTCTGCGCCTTATTAACATTGTGTTTCGGGCCATCTGTATAAAAGTACGAATGTATTTCAGCGCCCTTCTTTTTTTTTCTTTCATGTGCCCGGCTAATAGTCAAGTGCGCTCATTAGGCGAAAGGCATTACACAAAACTTCCATCGCAGTGATAGCTTTTTTCATTAAAAGAAACTGCCCGGGAATTACACTTCGAAAAAAAAAAAAAGTGAAAAGCCACGCATTTGCAACAATATTACTTCTTGCACACAGCAGATATCGAAAATTTTACAGAATGAAAGGGTGTAAGAAAACGAAGCAATAGATGCAGCCGACGGTGTCGCTGAACTGCTTTTTGTTTTTCCTTTGTTTTTTTCTTCAGATTATCACGGCTCTGAAGGGATTCGGAAACCTTGGATACTACGGCGAAGGCATCAACACCATCATTGAATGCGCCATCTCAGGGAACAGCCCTCTGCCCATACGTATCGCAGCCATCCAAGCAACCAGAAGGGCCTGTGCCCCAGAGGTATGTGCACGAAGTTTTGCGAATTAACGGAACAAGTTCTTTTTCGAAATCTGCCATTCGGACGCTCATTCGCGAAGAGAAAGGTTGGAAAATTTTTTAAAACACGAAAGATGGTTGCCAGTTTTCCCACTCACTCTCACACATTAAACATACGTCTTTTTTTTTGTAAATTTTGCTTTGAGGGAATATTTCAACGCTCCTGTTTTCTTACTTCTATTTTACTTTCATGCCAACATATCAACATGCATGCCTGCAAAAGTTTTTTCTATGTATGCGTTTCAATATCTGTACTGGAACAGTTGGTTAGCACTTATTAGCGTGTAATAGGATGTGAAACAACATCAACGACTACATTTGAACAGCAGCGCGACAAAAAGACACTCTTTCATGTCCTGTTCTCGCTTCATACAGTTTCGAGTCCGATTGCATCATAATAAGGCTTTCTGCACAGTTGCGATTACCATGGGAAATGTTCCAATTTTCCCGAAACTTAATCCCTTATCTTGCTCTGATATATTTTGTGTCATGACGCAGTGCAAAGAAAAATGGTGAGGGTAAGATTAAAAGACACAATTAGAGCAGCATATATTAGAGGACAGATATGAGTAACTGATATGGTTCAGCTTGAATTAGTAAAATAAAAGCGCTAGAATAGACAGTCGGTTGCCCACAAAGGTAATAAAATTGTCGCCAAAAGAAAAATATGTCTCATCCGAGGTGCCATGTAGTTAGACGGAGCGGTCAGGTTAGATATTTTCGCACAATAAGTCAGTCCAGATTTCCCCAGGGGAGAGGTGATTGAACAACAGTGAAAAATAAAAACACCTGTAGTTGTACTGAATAGATTGCTTCTGTTGATAAGGGTGAATTTGTTATGTTAAATTTACATTTCACTTGCGCATTTCCTTGGATATGTGTTCTTATTGTTTCTTGTCGCTTGATTTCAGATTCATTCCAAGCTCTCGGAGCTGATGAAGACCCCCAGTGAGGACGTCGAAATCAGGATTGCTGCTTACCTCGGTATCATGAGGTGCCCCACGATGAAAGATGTAATTGACATCAAGAAAATGCTCGAGAAGGAGGAGATCAATCAGGGTATGTTGCGAACCGTCTTTTTCACGTGGGACTCATTACCTTCTTGTTATCATCTAATGTCAACATTTTTTTTCAATCGACGCTATTAGAAATTGCGTTGGCTAACATGTGGTTTCAGAACAGACAAGAGAACTCAAGTTAATTAGAAGCCTCCCACTGCAACGTACTGATAACTCATCGCCTTGAGATCAATCAAACAAAGCTTAATCGACTGGTTCTCCGACCACATGTCCCGTCGCAGAGGTTAAATGGACCCTGTAACTTTTTTATTATTATTGGTAGTCCTTTTTTTTTCTAGTCCACTGTCATATATTGCAGTTAAACCCGCTCTGATGTTGAAAAAACCTGGTAGCGCCTTACTCCTTCCTTATGTCCAAAGTGACGGACTACGACACCCTCACAATACGATCCCACCCTAACCACCAATAACGTTAACAGAACAACAATGCATGCTCATGTTTTCACCTCTCGAATTGTTTCTTCATTGGCAGCATTTCCCCTGACGCCATGCTGTTTCCTCTTTTCTTGCTCTCCCAGTGGGCTCGTTCATCTGGTCGCACTTGAAGAACCTCCAGAGCACGGATTCGCCCACCAAGATGGCACTGCGATCCTTGGTCTCCGGCATCTACGTGCCCGGCAAGTTCGACAGTGATGCGCGCAAGTCCTCGCAGAACATTGAGTGGTCCGAGCTGTCCGAGAAGTACAACGTCGGTGGCACCGCCGAGGCCAACATCGTTTACAGCCCCAAGTCTTTCATTCCGCGATCAATCGACCTCAACTTGACCGTGGACCTTTTCTCACATTCCATCAACATCTTCGAGGTACGCTTACTAAATTTGTCAGCGGAAAAAGCATTTTCGCTGTTTTTTAATGCTAGCTAGGTCTAGTTCTTTCAACATTCAAGTTGAGTTAGTCATTCACAGTCAGTTGCAGAGGAATCTCCACTGTCACAAGCGTTCACGTAATCCAGTGTGTTATCTGTTCTTCCGTTTTCCCCCTGCCCCAGTGTAGGGTAGCCAATCGGGCACGTCCTTGGTTAACCTCCCTACCTTTCCCTCTTTGTCTCCTTCTCTCTCTCAAGTTTAGTGATTACTCATTAGTATCTGTCACCCACAGTGAGTGTAGAGTAACTGGGCTGTAGAATGTGTCAAGGTTGAACGTTGTAAGTGGCTGGTAGTGTGGCTATTAACTCCTAAAGATAGTCTACAATATGCATCGAACATAAGAAGAATAGTATACTGCTAGAGACTAGATAAAGACTAAATAAACGAATTTATAAGAGGTGCATACCTTGTTTTAGCATAGCTCGTAAATGGATTTGACAAGGCAGTAGAATTGAACTTCGATATTGGTAAAGGGTTTCATGAACGCAGGATTATGACATTCATTTGATGTTTTACTAAGATATTTTTCGACTTAGATATGAAGTGTCGATGACTAATTTGGTTTCGTACAACATGACATTTTATTGACTATTGCAGTGAACTGCCCATTGAAGGTATTGCTCAGGTGATTCCTTAGAGTAGATGCATAAGTGAAGAAATGTGGAAAGATAATTTAGTTTCGTAAAGAGTGGCATTTCAATGTGATGTATCGGTGAATACGACAGTGAATTTGTCTGTGGTTGGACGGTTCTTCACTGTTATGCATGCTATGCACCTATTTCTTTTCATCTTATGTCGAGAGGTTGATGTGGTCGTCCTCGCCAATGTATTTCAGGTTGGTGGTCGCGCAGAGGGATACGACCACATGCTGGAAAGCCTCCTTGCTCCCAAATCGCAACTGAGGAGGACCAACGAAGTCGATTCCTTCTGGAACCGCCTTGGAGACAAGCTGAGCCGATCTCGCCGCGCTGTCTCAGCCAAGAATACTAGGGTCGACATCTTCGACGACAAGGTGTGCCTCTTTCAAACAGCTCCAAACATCAATGTTGAAAAATAAATTACTTCTGCTTATGTTACAGTTCGATATCACTTGGTTTTGGGTTTAAGTTTGCGAGTGAATTGTATAAAATATTTATATATTATATTTTATATATGTATAAAAAGAAATATTATCCTTCTATGTGCATTTTCTTGCCCTTCTTGCTGTTATTGTAAATACGCACACGCCCCTGACTTGTTTATATTACATATGCATAAAGAAATGCCCTCAGTTAGATCAGACAGATAATTCCAAGTTATGTTAATCAGCAGCAAACCAAACGTTGTGCCTAAATGCAAAAGATGGAATGCATCGAAATATACATAAAACACTCTAATACACTTGGTCACTTTTGATTGCATTTGGGCCCGATCCATATCGAATTTCTTGATCACCATCGACAGTGCTGGCTTCTACGTGGTCTAACTACGATGTAAGTATAGTATGGGTGAGCTCTAGCACAATAACGTGGGTCCAAAGCACTTCTCAAATATGCTGTAAAAATTGTGATCTCTCTTTTTTTTTCAATGAATAATTATTTCATTTGTCAATGTGGGTAAGGCTATTGTCTGCTTATCATCTGCTGATCGTCTGCTGCTCTCAGCACTAAATGGTCATCGGCCTATGATCGCGATCTAGAGCCTCGATCGTGATGCACGGATGGCGATTATCTAGATTCGACTCAAGCAAGATCATGATTGGAAGTTACCATGAAGCAGTACTCGATCCAGCTCGCGCTCAAGCCAGATCGGGTCTGATCCCAATCTAATGTGACTGGGCGACGCTGGTATAACACAATACGCTGCATCACTCTATTGTCCGATCCAACAATCTACAAACAAAGCTGCCCGAGTCTATTATTCATGCGGGAATAACACTAAACACCATGAAAACATCTACTGAATGGGACAAAATATCACTAAGGCGCATTATTGTATGATCCTTTCTTGTTTTAACTTCTACTGAATTGTTGCAGGTGAACATCGTAAAGGCAAACCAACCGAGCGGTTCCCTCTACTTCCGCATGTTTGGCAACGAGCTCTCCTGGCTCGAACTTCCCACCATGGACGACATCGCAAACTTTGCCAATGGTGTACAAACGAACAGCTGGCTTGACCAGGTTGGTTTCACTTAATTTATCCGATTCCGCCATCGATACATTACATTATTCCTGGTATCTGAAAAACGCAATGATTTCCCTGACTTACAACCATCCCCATCTCGCCATATGAGAAATGGAAGCAATCTTTGGCTTGGTGTTCTTCGAGTTGTAGAATATAATTTCTTTTACGGCATCACATTGCATTCTATGTTGGAACTGTCTTTGTTGAATGTGATTTATTGAAGTTTGGTGAAGTTTAACAGCGGATTGCATCATATACCCTACTTGTTTGCATTTTTCTTCTTTTACATAGTAAACATTTAAAGAGGATTATACCATGGGCGCTTAGATAAGTTAATGTTCTGTATTGGCTGACCGGGGAAAGTTACTTGCGCCTTTGATCATTGAAATTTAGCATGCTGAAGTTTCACATTGAAACCCAGCATGACACTTGTGAAATGGCTGTAGCTTGAGCTAGCTATTCAAGTAATTTTTCACCCTCGATCGTTAAGACTTCAAAAGTTGACTCATCCTCTCAACGTACATGCAGTATAAGCTAAGTGCATGCGTTTTTAAATGCAACCTGCGGTTAAACACCAGTATCCCCGCTTATTGGGAAGCAATCTTCAATATGTGTATGGTGTGTGGCTCCAGTGCCAATGAGATTAAGTTTAACGCTCGCGTTTTATTTATTTGGTCTTTGCACAGATCATGAGCAAGAAACAGAATGACATCGCCCGCAGCGCCATGCTCGTCGACACCACAGTGACTGTGCCCACAGTCACTGGCTTCCCCTTCAGAATTGACCTGAAGGCAACCGTCACAGGTGGCCTCAAGACCGATGGCCAGATAAACCTTGCCAACGCTCCTGGAGATATGCTGATCGAGGGTTTCATCAAGCCAAGGTGAAGAACCTCCAATGGCGTAATGCATGCCTGCTTTTCCTTCTAGAATCTATTCCGCATCCGTTTTACTGCGGCTGAGTCTCTGGTATTGCGACATCACCGGAAAGAACATTGAATGAGCGTTGTAGGCTTTTTTTTTTCGTCTCCCTTCGCAAGTATAGCGCTGACAGTGAGGTCATTGCTGGGCCGACGTTGTTCAATTTAGCACCTTGGGCACATCAGAGGGGATTCAGGTGCTGAACTCCAGGACCACAGGAACAGGTTACGGGTTTGGACTGGTGTTAAGAACCAGGTTGAGGTGGACTTTGCACCATCCAGCACTTTGGACACTCACACAGGGTCTTCAAGTTCTCGGTCATAGGCCAAGGTTACAGGTTGGGCCTGGGGGTTACACGTCGGGCAGGGGTGGCCCTTGAACTGTTTGGACATTAGAATTCTTCATTTTTATAAGAATGACCCACTCAAATGTTGTGTTTCCAAATGTGGTCATTGCGTTCAACTCCTCACATCCATCTCAGCGCCTTTGTTTCAGACGGCTGAATGCTTTGAACGTTTCCACATACTTATGCGAATCGGCAGGATTGTGAAATATGCACATTAATGTTCACTTTTTGCTCATTTGCCTCTTGCAGTGCTTCAATCGACATGAGCGGCCTGATGTCAATTGACGCCGGCGTCGCCAAGCGTGGCATTCGAGTCTTGTCCACCATGCACACTTCCACCGCACTTGACGGCAAGATCGAGATCAAGTCTACCGGAGAAATGAACTTCAAGTACAACATTCGCAACGACAAACAGGAGATCCTTAACATGAAGTGAGTGAGGTGCCCTCGCATGGTATGTCCGATGGTTGTGTTAAAATAGCTGCCAGCTGGGCGCGTGCAACTGATCGTAACCTTCACCACTCTTGAATGAGACTATATCTACGAAGACATCGACACAAATGTAGGCGCAGTGTTAGTCGTGAGCATGTTAATGAATCCTTTTCACTCGCTACTGCATCAAATTTGCAAAGCCTTCAGCTGAGTAGCTTTAGCTTAACTTAAACATGGACGGAGAGCTACTACGCGAATACACTGCAGGTGGACAGATTAAATTTACTGCAATCGTGACTGAACTTATTTACCTGCCCTAGTGAGCAGAAGAAGAACGTAACTCTCTGCGAGCAGTCAGAGTTTTGTTATTCAATGCTTGCACATACAGCCCAAGGTAATCAACCTCTTTTCCAATTAAGTAAGGTAACTGAGGGCACGCTGACGCTTGCCCCACCCCTTCTTGCATGTGGCTCAACATCCATGCCAGCATGTGTCTTGTGTTCAACGACTATAGTCTGCTCAAGATGCGTGGTGCAGCCACAGCTGAGATGATGGCCTGAAACGTTTGGCCCACAGTGGTCAGGGTATTCGTATTGTTAGCGCAATTCATTGACCTCTCATTAATATGTGGGACAGCATACTCAATGCTGTGAAAAAGGCGCGGTAAATATCGGGGTAGGGAATAGCACGCAGTGATGTTTGATTTATGGAAGAAAGTGTTGGGGGCATCAAACCCATCATCGCGAAGAGGTGCATCAAACCCATTCTTTCCAGGACCGAGATCTACTCTGTGGAGGCCGAGACAGAAACGCCCCTGATGGCTCCGTCTGTCAAGGAGTTCAACGGCTGCACGCAGACCATGTCCAAGGCTCTGGGCCTGAGCATCTGCGCAAAGGGCAAGGTGCCCAAGCCATTCATCAATTACCGCGGACTCAACCTCCCCTTCGACTTCAGCATCATCCTGCAGAAGAACGACCTCGCCATGGAAGGATACGAGATAAAGATGAAGTACCCCATGGACATTTCGGTGAGGTTCTTGAGCTCATCAGTCACGCGCTCTTATTCTCTGAACTCATTCGTGCTAAACGGCTCGAATACTGAGGAGACTTCATGTGACAGGGGCGAAGTGCCGCTTTCTTTCTTAAGCAATGTAATAGAATCAGGAAGATTGAAGGAATCAGGAAGATTAAAAAATGTCGAGGCGGACCGCTCTCACATGTTTTGCATTTTCGCGCTACCAGCTCTCTGCTCGCACTGTGACAGCAATAAAAAGATATATATTTTATTAAAGATATCCCAAAATCAGTTAACAGTCAGCGCAACACTTACTTTTTTTGTTAGTTTGGAAGCGCATCTTCAACTCTGCTAACAAAGGCAGGCAGTGAGTAGTGCCCAGAACACACATTTCCGTGTTGCCGTTTAGCTTTAACAAGTCGATTATTTTACGCAGTTTAGGACAGCAAACCTACGACCTCTTCTTTCTCACTCTCTGGTCACTGTGTTATGCATTCACGTTTATCAGGCTACTCGACGGGTCCCATATTCGAGAAGTCAGTGGGTTTTGAGCGCCGAGAAAGAAAGTAGGCAGGGGTATCCCGGACAGGTAGAAGGAGCACAGTGACGTCAGGTGTAACATGAAGGCGGCAGTCAGAGAGGGTGGAGCGGATTGGTGGGAGAGAAGAGATCGCCGTGGTGGTTGTGGCAAGTGGTTAAAAGAAAGGCAAGTGGGAAAAAAGCTCTGAAGTCATATATTGGAAGAGGAGTTTCATGCAGAGGTCGGCGGATTAATATTAAATGATAAGGTAGTAAGAAAGCTGATGCATTATGCTGCAGGAGAGTTGCACAAGGATGGGTGAGCTTTCGTGCTTTGTGAATGCATGTTACAGAACGCGTTTGATCTCATTTCAAGGCTTATTTCTCATCTGTTGCGGCAGCAAAAAAAGCTATCGTACGCCATTTATGCATTTGTCCTCGGTTAGGACGTCTAGCATGAACCTATCCGTACAGCATTAACCTCGCTCGACTCAAGATCGTTTTCGGAAACAAAAGTCCTTGGACCACAGCTGTGCGCGTCGCTGGAGCGGAAAGCAACGTGAGCATTACTGCAGTACCTCAAGTCGTTACGTCTTTGCGACAGACTTGGTGGGCATCATCACGTGCGGGTGCAACTATAGTGCTTTGTCAATTCTTTTATTTAGCTTTTTTTATTGTGATAGCTATTACATGAACACCCCAGTCACATTTCTGCTGTCACCGCCAATGCCAATAAAGTCCAAGGGCG
This sequence comes from Dermacentor albipictus, assembly GCF_038994185.2. Taxonomy (NCBI): domain Eukaryota; kingdom Metazoa; phylum Arthropoda; class Arachnida; order Ixodida; family Ixodidae; genus Dermacentor; species Dermacentor albipictus. The sequence goes on from NC_091829.1 coordinate 38,883,843, forward strand.
ATAAAATTGTCACCGCGCGTCGTGTCCTGTATGTGTGAGTGAAGTCGTGCGAAGGTGAGCCGGCGATCGCAGCTCAGTCGTGCGTACGCCCGCGAGGGAAGCGGAGAGGAAGCGCGCTGTCTACTGTTGTGTGCAAGGATCCATGGCGAGGGTTGCGAGGGGGGGACACGTTCTAATCAGTGTGGCCCAGGCGGCCCTCCCAGGCCGCTGCATCTTTTTGAAAGTCATCCGCGACGGGGACAGAGTTTGTCGCGAGCTGCGTTTTCACGGCTTAGTTCACGTTAATGCGAGACGCAGCATGAAGCTCAATTCAGACGCTGCTGCCACACTTCCTCACTCCAGCGTTTTGACAACGAGTTCCCACAGTCATCGAGGGAGATGTGTTCATATTTGCATGTGTGTGCGGGACACCATGCTTTTAAATTTAGTTAGTGTGCCTATATTTAGAGGTTTATATGACCGATAAAAGTATTATCCTTACTTCATATAGCTAGTTGTCCGCTGATTTGCTATTGCAATCGATGCTATATATATATATATATATCCCTTTCCCACAGTACGGGGAGCAAACCCTACATGCGTCTAGTTAACTCACCTGCCATTATTCCTTCACATTCCCTCATTCGTGTGCGAAGCCTATTTCTCAACATTTTAGAGAATCTACCCTGATGTGTCTTTTTTTATGGCCCTCATTGTGTTCCGCAGAGCTCTAACCTATTCTACCAGTTCATCTTCGACACCCCCGGCTCCGCAATCCAGCGCAAGCACCTCATCGAGCTTGCCATCAGCAAACCATTCAATGGCGAGAACACCATGCATTTCCTGTACCACTGCCCAATGAAGAAGATTGAAGTGTCGAGTAAGTACAACAACCTTCCTGCCGCTTCCACAGCTCCGACGATAGCCGAGATCAAATATTCGGTATCGCCATCTCCGTGCACTGTAGCGAAAACTGCAGTTCGCGTTCAGCCAGTCAGAACAAGACCTCCTCCCATTGTCTGCTTTTGATCGCTCTACGCGCAACTCTGACTGAATGGGAGCCTCACGGAAGGATTAGTGGAGCACATTGGCGGAGCTTTTCTCTCTGGAATATGCAGCCGGCTGATTGGGTGACACGAACGTTCACTGACTACACTCCGTCTCAACAACTGCCTACAGTATAAAGCGAAGGCTTGGGCTTGTCTTAGCCAATCGTTAAGGAGAGCCCATTGTGCATTCAAACGAAACCTCACCCAATGTCTGCCGATAACTCCTCCGACAGGCTTCCATTCAGTCAGGATCGCACGGAGGGCTATTACAGGATGACAGTGGAGGAGGAGCATTTATGCTTGTTTTTATTTCTCACCTGCTGACGAGGTCCATAGCCCCGCGTCTCACTGACTCCTTGCTGTAGTGCGCGGAGTCAAGGAGACTGATTATAGCTTCACTTCAGGGTCACAAGATGTGCTTTATTGTCGAAATGTATTGAATATTGCCTCGTATTGGACGTCTTTCAAAGACTGAACAACTTATTGTTGTGGAGAAGTCCACTGGACAATAGTTGCCAGCATTTTTGATCTCAATCAAATAGACTACCCTAAACTCACCCTTGCCTTCGATGAACCGCACGGAGTTAGTTAAGGGGAGCATAGTTGCCTGGTAAAGAAACGTTCGCCATTTTCGATATTATGATGCTCTCGCAGCCTTCAATGCACTTTTCGTGGGAGCAACGCTAATTTTAGTGTGAAGGTATCGTAAGAAATAGGTCTCGGGGAGTAGTAGTACATGAAGCTAATTACTTATTATTTGTATTTATTTGTTTATTTACATATACTGTAGGCCTCTTGAGGCCTGTGCAAGTAAAGGGCACACGACATACAAACGTAATTATTGCACTGTTTGACGGAATTCTCAAAGGAAGATGTTAAAGCCTTGCTTGGTCTTCCGCTTTACTAACCGTGCCCATGCGAAATGCCAGGGAACACTCTGACGCTGTCAGATTTGGCATTATTAGTGCTGACGTGTCGCGATGCGATTAGAAAGATAAGCCACAATCCATGACACATTCTTCTAATTAACACCAAATAATTCAAGTTGTTCCATGAGTATCGAGTGAAAGATGCCAGTCAAATGCCAGAGAAATATTCAATTGTCTGAAGTCGGAAATCTATAGCTGTTTATAGCAGTCACGAGTAACTTCTAAGAGTTGTGTCAGGATCGAAAGCCCCTTCGGAAACCATGTTCGTTAGGGTAAGCAAGTTGTTGTTATCTTCCGAGCAACTAACTCATGAGGGCCGTATTTATGACGTGCTCGATTAACTTCCAATATGTGCTAGTTCACAATATCGGTCTCTACTTGTTAAATATATAGACCCGCTGTGGTGGTGTAGTGGCTTTGGTGTGGCATTGCTAAGCCCTTGGACACGGGTTTAAATCCCCGCCGCCGCTGCATTTTGACTGAGCTGAAATGCAAAAAAAGAAAAAACGCCCATGCACCGTGCATTAGGGGCGCGCTAAAGATCCCCAGGGGTGCGCTAAAGATCCCCAGGTGGTCAGAATTAATACGAAGCCCCCTCCCCCCCCCATTACGGTACGCGTCATTATCATGTCATGGTTTTGGTACATAAGATGCCACAGTTTGATGAATTATTATTATCGGTCTGTCTGCCTCAATCATCCATTTGTTCACGTTTTTATGGACAGGCATAATGTTTGCGCGCTACCAGTCACCAGGAAGATCGGCTGTTTACAACTATAAGGCAAATATCTTCTGTAGGAGCGTAGGATAGGAGACAACTGAGCCACGTATCGTTTAAGGAATAGATGAGAAATTTCGTCCGCTTCATGTGACTTTTTGACGTCACCTTGTAGAAGCAGGTTAAGAGCACCGAACGCTGATATCGTAACCTCTGGCATCTAGGACTCGTTGCCTGTCAGCAGCATGTATTATTTATGTTAGCTGTGCGCGTGTAAACACTAACTGCAAGTGGGTGATAAAGAAACTTGTGAATTTTGTGGGTGCTGGAAGAGATGATAAAAATGAGTGAAGTTCCGACATTCGAACGCACATGCAAGCGTCACATGCCTGTGCAGGATGGCACATCACAAAAGCAATGGCGCTTTTGTAACTTTGATCATCGCAGACTCACGAAGCAGCATGCGTGTGCATGATTATAGCCGGAGTAGTTGCCGAGCTCGAAGCTTCTTCTTTGGGCTACGACGAATCGCTTTCAAGGAGGCTCGAGTGCATAAACCGTAAGTCTTACATTTGTCGTGTTTCTTTTCCCCTTTCTTTCGCTCTCATAGCATCTCTCAAGATGCACAGCAGCCCAGCTCACGCGATGCTGGAGGCGAAGGTCGACGACACCCGGCGCTACTTCATCAAATTAGACGTGCCTTATGTGGGCAGCCTCGACTCCGTGTATTTCGAGCCTAGGCTTGAGATGGGCTGCCCCGCGACAGCGCCTGTCATAGTGCAGGGCAGGATTGACGGAAGCTCCTCGGGCTTCTCCATAACTCTCCAGTCCAACATGCCAGCCGAGAAGCCCGCCTACTTGCGAGGTAAGTCTCCTTCTGCATCAGGCGTATGTACGCAAACACGTACACACACAAAAACAAAAAAACAACAAGCTTCTCGCCGCAACAGACACGGACAGACGAAAGGATGACAAAGATGTCAAAATCATTTTCCGGGCCGATGTAGGTTAAAGCCCGCTACAAGCAGCTTGACGAGGTCGATGAGTCTTACAAAGAACGACGAAAACACTCGGAATAAACTAAAGCAAGTGAAAATTACAGGAGTTTCAACGTCGGTTTTCATAGTTGAAAAAAAAATATGCAGTGAAATAATAAACTGTTTTCATTTGCCTGTAAAGCAAAAGGGAAAAAGAAGATAACATGCATTCAGATTGCGACTGAAAACTTTGTGTGAAAAAAGAAATAAATTAAAGTCAATCAAGGAAGACCTGCGAAGTGTTGCTCAAAAAGGGTGTGTAAATATGTGCATGAGTTGAATATGCACATTCACACCACAGTCCATTCTTGTTTGCCCATGACTGCTGCGCTGGGGAATTTTGTAATGCAGCACCAATTAACCCTGTGCTCATATTTGGGGAACTCCTTCATACGTTCAGCAAGAATAGAGAGTGAGAGAGAATTGAAATGAATAAGTGCAGTGGGGTTTACAAAGAGAGAAACTTCTAGTTTAAACTGCTGATTTCGACGATGTATAGGAACTGCACAGTCAGCATTGAGCGACGCCGCATTGCAGGGCTCGGGATTAGCTCTAATCGCCTGGGGTTCTTTAACGTGCACCTAAATCTAAGTAACTGAACCTCTGCACATGAAACATCAATTCGGTCGAATATAATTCAGGTTGTAATGACCTTTGGGAACCTGCGGGACAAGTCTTTTATTTTTCCTTTTTGGAACTCGTTCTTGGAACCGGTGGGTGCTCCCAATATCACGGCGCTTTTTTTTTTCTTCCACTCAGCTTCCCTTTCCGTGGACGAAAAGAAGCTGCAAGCGGACCTCTCCACTAGTGTGCCGTTGGTAGATATCAACTTCAACTCGCTAACGACCAAGCCCCAGGAGGGCACCGTCGTGACGGCCGCTACGCTGGAGTACCAGCGGCGTGGACAGCGGAAGCAAACCGCGAAGCTGAACGCCAAAACTAAGGACCTGAGCACCGAGCACATCTCCAAGAGCGCGATTAATGCCGAGATGCAGTTCAGCGAGTATCCCGAGTACAACTGGAAGGTACGTTGCGATATGCTCTGATCGAGCGTAGTACTGCAATTGGTTGTTTATTAAAATTTTAAAAAAGTAAATGAAGAAGAAGGATTTTCAGCAGTGGGAGGGGGAGTTGTTAGGGGGTAAGGGAGTAAAATTATCGACGGAGAGGGTAGAGTAAACAAGGGAACTATTCAAGTTTAGTATGTCGTCGTTCGGACGCATGACGTCATGTCTGAGCATGCATAGCGCGTAGAGCATTGTCACACACGGACGGGAGCCAAGAGAGCATCACCTTTTGAGACGCAGTACAGCCAGGTTAGCGCACGAGTGAAATGCTTCTGTAATGGTGCTTTACTGCTTACAAGCCGGACCTCCCTGTAGAAAGAAACTTGTATTGTGCAAGCTATCTATTTGTGGATGTCTAAAATAGGCGCCTTTGTCTGCCTTTTGACTTTTCCCTTTAGTTCGTGCAGAACCCATACACTGAACACATGGACAGCAGTCGTTAACTATTGGGAGACTATCTACGCAAGATTTTGTGATGGCTGTGTGTGACAGATGTGAAACAGGGAATCCTGTCTTCAAAGTCGTCGATATTTCGGAAATAGTTTGCCACATCTAGTGCACGTGATTAATCTGAACCCCCATAGCAGAACTTTTTGTTAGACAAATAAGTAATGAACAAAAATGGCGACACCAGACGACACGGTTCACTAAGCACGCACTTTTCTGTACTATGTATGGTCATCTCTCTCTTTTTCACTCCCCCTTCTCCCTCCCTTCGCATCGGATAGGGTAGTGAACTGGACAAAGTCTTGTTAACCTCCCTGCCTTTCCCACCCACTATACTCCAAAGCCAATCCCAATATATATATATATCTGTTTTGCGGGCTGTAGTGTGTTGTAAATTTTGTGAAGTATTACCAGCAATCCCAGAAAATCAATCACTAAACTGTAGGTAGATCACGCTGCGCAAATTTTTACAACTTCTTGTCACCTTCCAGGTGACCACCGACTTCCAGAAGGCTCCTGGAGCCCAGCACAACGAGTACGACATCAAGCTCTGGTGGGGCGAGAACCTCGACGACCAACAGCGACACATCCACGTGTTGACCATCTCCAAGCAGATCGGCGAATACGGACACGGGTACAAGGCAAGCAGCGAGGGCCGACTCGTCGTCTTCGCTCCTGTGTGGGACATTGACTTCAATGGACTCTTCAACGCCATGCTAGACCTACAGGTATGGAAATCTAAAGTCAAGATGGGTAGGGGGGGTGGAGGCGACAGATGGGAACCCACTGTGGGATAAAAGTTGTATAAACTGGGGTAAAGTGTCTCGATAGGTGGACCTATCTCTGTAAAAGGCGGTCCTGTCGTTGTTGTGGTGTTAGTTGTAACGGGTTAGTAGAGTAACGTCACTCTATAACTCGTTATAACTAACACGTCAAGGATAACATCGTAACTCATGTCAAGTTGGACCTAACATAGGTAGGTCTGACTATCCAAACGTTGCCCACCCAATCTGATGCATTTTATCACTGTTTATGCAACACTCAGCCCATGGATTTACAGGTAGGGACGCTTATAGGCATTTATGGAAGTTAAATCTGTTGCAAAAAGGAATTACGAAAAGAAGATTGAGTGAGGGAAAAGAACATTATTGCAAATCAGTATGATTTGCGTCCGGCAGGTCAGTGGGCTGGGGCACCCGCCGAGCTTACGGCCAAGCGTTCTTGTCTTCCGGTGGCTTTCTTGGCCTGCTAGATTGCCCAGAGTTGGTCTGCCAGGTTTGAGCTGAGCAGCGCGGCCTGCCATCATGCGCGGGGGCTGTTGGTTGAGATCTCGCTTCCATTATCGTGTATTAGTTCCTGGCATTCCCGTAGCATGTGTTCTAGCGTGGCTCTGGTGCCACATACTTTGAATCGATCTGTTGTGTACATTTCTGGATAAATAGCATGCGTTAGTATCAGATTCTTGTATGATTTGGTTTGTAGTCATCGCCACTGGACAGCTTGTGATCTATTGAGTTGTGGATGGGGTGGTGCATAAGTGCATCGTTGCATCTTGTAATAGTTGTCGATGTTGTTGAGCCTGGTCATTCTGTCTTCCCATTTCCATACCTCGGAGGGCCCTGTCGAGAGGTCTACATTTGTCGCAGCTCAGGAGGTGAGTCCTCGAGCTACGTTGTGTGCTGCCACATTAGGGTTGTCCTCTCCCGTTGAGTCGGGGGTGTGGGCTGGCATCCATAGGATTTGTACGCATTTGTCTTCCCTTGCTGTTTTGCCTTTTCTTAGTGTGCTTAGTGCCTCAGCTGAAATCTGACCGTTGACAAAGTTGCGTACTGCCGCTTGTGAGTCGCTGATTATATAGTATGCATTGGTTTGTGCTATGGCTAACGCTATAGCCACTTCCTCCACCGTTTCGATGCATCTCGTGTTTATAGTCAAGCTTGTGCAGCATTATCTATTGTGGTTAAGTACTGCTGCGACAAAGCTATGTTTGTGTTTGTAACATGCAGCTTGTACAAAGACAGCGTCTTTTTCTCTTTCGTAGTGCTTCGCCATGGTCATTGCTCTATATTCTTGGGTAGGGGGGATACTGCGAGTTTGGCCCTTATTTCCTTAGGTATGCCTCGTTTGGCTCTGTGTCATGTGTGGTAGCAGGTGCCTAGTTTATCAAAAATGTGTTTGCCCGCTGTGGTCTTGGCTATACGTTGTGCTATACGTACTGTGCGATACGTTGCGCTTCTCTTAGCTCCTCTAGCATATTGAGCAGTCCCAGCTTTGGGAGTTTCTCCATTCTCGTGCTTAGCGGGAGTCCAGTTGCTTGTTTGTATGCGTTCCTAATGAGGCCATCTTGCTTCTTCTTTTCTGCGGCATATTATCTATGGTTTCCCCTCACATATGTGATCTGGCTTATAACGAACACCTGTATGATTCTCATGAGGCTTCCTTCTTTCGTACCCTTGTTGCCTGTTTGTGACTATCTTGATCAATCGCACCGTGTGATAAATTTTGGCTTGAAGTTTGTGAATGGTTTCTCCGTTGCTGCCCTTGGCTTCTATGATCATTCCCAACACCCTTAAGAAAGGATGCTTCGATTGGCTCACTGCAGTGTATAAAAATGTATGCGAAAATCTCGATTTTAATAACTGTACACAGAGAATGATGCAAGGCATGGCGAATGGAACAGATGCAGTCCTCATTGCTTCTATCTGTTCTACGCTCTGTGTTCATGTCGTGTTTTGCGCAATAAATTAACGACGGTAGTCCGAGCGTCTGTGCTTTTAAACTGCAACCAATCTGTTCCGTAGAGGAGGTAAAACTTTGCTAGTAAACGTCTCGCGCCTTGTCATGACCCATTCGGCCTCTTTTTACAGGTGAGTGCCTTGGCACTGAGCACAGAGACAGGGCATCTTTAAGTACCGCGTATGCAATACTGGTTGTTGCGTCACCAGTCGATTGGCATGACAGAGGCCAGTATAAGCTCTTTGGTGTTACCCATGTGTATTCTGTGTATATGTACGCCTGGATCCGGCAGTAGGAGAGTTGCGAATGTCAGACAAGCTCTATATGGCTCGTGTGGCTTAGCCAACCGCGTGTTTAAGAATATTCGCAGCACTGCAAGTTGACCAGTGACTGGCAGAGGCGGTGATCTCATGGTAGAATATTAGTATGCTGAAAGGATCTGATTGTCATTACTAGCACTAATTTATCTTCCTTTTGTTCCGGGATTGGTTCCCGTCAACGCTGCCTGCAGGACGTCTCCAAGGGCACCTTCAACGGTGAGATCCAGAGCCACGGCGAGCGGGTGATGCAGATCGAGATGAACCACAACCTTGAGCGCTCCCCGCCGCGACTTCTCGTGAATGCTCGTGTCGAAACACGTCACTTCCGCTTCCTGTACTCGGACCAGCTGGAAGAGCGAAACCCCAACCAGTATGTCGGTCGTACCAACATTGAGTGGGGACGCGAGGGCAAGAGCATCGCCACCGAGTACGTCATCATAAGCCGCCGGGGAGCCGACGGCAGCCTGCACGACATCGAGTACAAGATCAGCTACCCAGGCATGAGGATGCCGGCCGTGCACAGAACCAAGATCAGGACGGCGCGCGGCACCCTGGACGCCACGTCTTCGACTGAGGTGAACGGCCAGAACTTCCTCAGCATCGCCATTCAGAACACGCCCAAGCTCAAGGAGTTCCACTTTGACAGCACCATGCTGAAGGTCAAGCTCTCCAAGGCCACCAAGTCCCACAGCACCATTTACATCGCCGAGCTGAGACCTCGATTCGCGATGATAAACGCCTTCGTGGCAACGGCGCAGATCAAGGACACCAATGAGAGCACGGAAGTCCAGGCCGAGCTCCTCTGGGACGCGGACAGGTACCCCGACAGGAAGATGCGCTTGAGCGCTAACGGCAATAGGATCGTGATGAACAGGCGTCCTGCATTCCATTACGGCGCCACATTCCAGCACTGCAACGACCTGAGCATCACCGCTAGTGTTAACTACAGTATGGATATTGCTCGGGGTCCTCACTTCATCGAATTTGGCATCGGGGGCACTGACCTGACCCCAAGGACGGTCTCCCTGTCGTACACCCGTCTCGAGACATCGGCGAACGTCATGTTCGGCTACACCCTGGGCGGAGCCGATCAGATCAGGATCGAGTACAACCGGAACCAGGACTACGCCGTTCAGCAGTTCGACCTGAGCGCCACTTCGATCTATCCTGAACTCAACGGGAAGCGCTTGACCGTTACGCACAGCTTAGAGAGGCCCATTTCTGTCAAAATTCAGTACGAGCACGCGGCGAACGAGATCTACGGCCTGGAGCTCAGAGACTCGTCGGGAGGCAACCGCATCAACACAAACTTGAAGATTCGCACTCCTCTCCCACACTATGCCTCGGGAGAGCTCAGGATTTCCGGCGATTACTCTACTGCAGTGACCAACATTGTCATCGAGGCCGTCTCGTCTTCGAGCAGTATTTACCGGTTAGTCTTCAACTACGAGCTCACTGGACTCCGCAACACCGCACTCACAACTACGCTCACTTTGGAAACCCCACACGCGGATGTCCGTAACGCCAAGCTGAGTCTCAGGTATGTTACCTTCTCTTGTAAAAATGAAAGCAATAGTGATGCAGTAGTTTAGCAATTGACGTCAATCGAGAGTGTAGAGTACAGTTGACATTTTCGTATGGCTTACAACACACAACGACAAAAAAAAAAAAAAACAGGCATGAAGGACACAGCTGATTAATTTGCTACATTCAACATCCCTGTGCTCCGAGTTGTCGATTAATTCAAACCTCGCTTGGCGATCTACTCTCTTCCTGGTTAGCTCGCATAGAAAGCGAACACTACCGAAACGGTATTGGTCTCAGGTTTGGTTCCTTGATCAGGACTAATTTTTCTTCAACGGAGAAGCATTCTTTTTGAGAGACCCATATGGATTTCCTTTGTAGCTTCACGCTGCAGTCAGGTGGATGACGGTTCTGCCCTTTCATGCATCTTCCTCTACCTTGCAGGCATTCACAGAAGTGATTTGCAATAAATGTGTCTATCCTGTTCGTCTTCGGGGCTTTTTCACTATAAGCTTACCAAAATCTCGCACCACCAAGGCCGAACCTTCATCCTTATCAAATGCATTGGAGTGAAAAGAAAAACATTCGAAATTCAATGGTATTTCACAGTCTGAAATGCAAGTTGTGAAGGCAGTTAGTCTTGCACGCCGGTTATACTGTCTATGGAAAGCCACTGGCAGCATCAATGAAACTGGAGAGCGATGATGGCATAATTGGTAGTGCTGTAGGGATGCTATAAGCATGTTTATTTCTCCATAGGGGGTCATGCCATAATGCTGAAATGTACGCGTTACATGTCCAACTTTGCATTCCAACTTCAGCCTTATACAGGCTGCACATTCTTGTTGATGCACATTCTTGTTAGCGCTCTCTTCTCACGGTTTTATTTTCGCAAGAGGGTGGCAGTTCACACAGCGATATATGGTTCACATATGGTTATGTGCTGTCTTGAAGCTATTCGCCCTCATCCTGATATAAACTGGGGTCACATGCGGTCTACGTTTCTGGCATTGTGTACATTCGGTGCCTCTTCCTGCGTTTAGCGGGCAGTGAAAACACACCCACGATTACATGCAAGTCCTCCCGTTTCTGTTGATTTCTACAGCAGGTATAGACACACGTGAAACAGGAGCTGCATTCTTTCTTTTTGTTTCACTCACTTCCTGTTGGTTTCATTGCTTCTGGATTCTCTTGTGTCAGTAATTCGCAATTGAGGTTTCAAGGATGTTCTGAAAGGGATTATTATAATCCATGCGTTTTTTACTCTGCCTAAATCCCTTTAAAAAATTTTCCTTTTTTACGTTTTTACGTGTAGGTTACTCTGCCATATATACATAAATAAGATACTGTTGTGTTATGTATTTCATGAGGTGTTGCATCAGGCTATGATATTAATTAGCTTTCATCATTGATCTATGATTGCGATAAAAAGTGTTCGATTGTCCTGAGAAGGCAACACAGTATATTGTATAACACTTTCTTTGTAGGTAGGTTTAAATGGAGTCCAAAGCAGTACGCCTCCGACTGCTTCATTTTACTTAGAAATGAAATATGAGTTTGCCTAAAGAAATAAATGAAACAAAATGAAATGTTGTATGCTACCACCGATATGATGTATATTTAAAATGGCCGTGAACTAGTCGAGCTTGCAGCGGGGCAGTATCTTTTTTCTTTTTTTCACGGATCCCTCTTTTGTATTCTATACAGAGGAAGAATAAAGGTTGAGTTTTATTGTTTGCACGAACTATTTCAGGTTCAACAATGACCACCACGCTACCATTGAAGGTCAGCTCTTGGCCGAAGTCAACGACCGCGTCCACTTGAACCTCGCTGGCAACGTCCGCACGCTGTCGCCACACAACTTCGATGGCCGGATCTCGCTCAAATCATCCGCCACAGTAGACATCGAAGCCATAGTTTCCAGCCGCTCGAGCTCACCTCTCAACGGGGCCTTCGAACTGAAGCTCATCGAAGCGGGCGTAGAGGTGATAGTCGCGTCGCTGGTCCTGAATGACCAACCTAGCGAATTCACGGGCAGACTCGACCTGTCCGGCACGATGATCCAGCAACAGTTCATCCAAGTGGAGAGGAAGATTCCCGCACCAGAACATCGGATCTACTCCCTGACCGCCGGTCGCGCAAACCCTCTCATCACTTTCATTATCGACACCATGAAGCAAAACGACGTGCGCATCACCACGATCAAGTACCAGCCGCACGAGAGGCCCGAAGACTGGGCCTCGATCACGATCGAGAAGAACGACTGGCACAGGGAACACGAGAAGCTGATCGTCACCATTGAACCAAAGGTCAACATCAAGACCACATTTGACTTCCTGTACCTCATCTCCAAGGACACCATCAAGAGCAAGTTCATCTGGACGCTGGACGACATCAAGCTCGGCTACGATCTCAAGAGCAGGGCCGATGGCGAGCACGCCTACAACTCACTGCTCAAGATCCTCTACCTGAGGCGCGAGATCGACGTGCACAACCGCTACGCGCGCACGCCTGACTCCCTGGAGCTGTCGACCAAGGTACTGCTGAACGCCGTCATGATGCCGGACCGCGCCCTCGAGATGACCTACAGGCACAACAGGATCCAGAACGGCTGGGAGGCTACAGCGATCCTCAGGCACCCCACGTTCTCTAAGGTGAGCGGCAAGTCAAATTGGATGTTGTTTGCTGTGTGACTCCCCACCATATGTAATAGAATTGGAGGCATGCCTTTGGGAGTGCTTTAGGGTAACTATACTAGCAGGATGTTTTCTGTAGCAGTGAAGAATAAGCTACGGAGGCAAAGCGCACTCAAGTTACAGCAGAGCACTCCTGAAAATAGTCTCTAATTTCCATCAGCGTTAGCTTAAGCTGGAGAAGAGAAAACATAAACACCTTGTTTACAAAGGCAAAGACAAAATACACCACTAATTGTTAAATTTGACTTTTTTTCTGATTTTCCCTACCGCATTTGGGCAAATGCGAAACTGCCACACGTGGAAGATACACTGATTAATGAGGCATGACGGCAACTTTTTGAAAGTTGCCACACAAGTCAACAACTGACCGAGACAGGAACAAAGCAAGAAGGCAGAGGCGCTGGCGTGAGGACGGACTACAAACGACGTATGACCGCTGTGAAGATGATGTGCGTGCTGATGGTAATTTCTATGGCTCTTAGTTGAGAACACTGCAATAATCTGCTTGGAATAACTAGAGGCTGCTAACTATTACTGATAATTACAGACAGGCTTTGCTGCTAACAAAAAGAAAAGCTTGTCTCTGCTGCATTTCTCTGTTAAATAAAAATTTGCTTTGAAGGCAACAAAAACATAACCGTCGCGTTACATTTGCTCTGTTTCTTTCGTTTAAGACGAAGAGAACAAGATAAAAGACACAATCAGAGTCGTAGGTTTACTTCAACATTGACCATTTTGTCCCGAGCTAGCAAATTTTCTTGCCACCAGCTTTATTGCTTTTAGTCACGCATCCTGAATGAAGCTATGTTTTGTTATCTATACTCACAAGCCTAATGCTGAAGAATCTTTTTTTTTTTTGAAGCAAAACTATTGTTTTCAGCATTAGTGCACTTCGAGTTGTCGATTAATTTGTCCTCGCCCTGCCCTCTCTGCTAAGCTCCTCGTTGGTTCAGATGGTAGAGCGACCACCCCGGCAAAGTGTTGGCCCCAGGGTCGATCCCCGGACCAGGACAAATGTATGGTTCTTCAGCTGCGACGCATTCTATCTGAGAAACTCGAATTGTTTCCTTCTGTATAAAACGGGCCTCCATGCTTATATGCGAATCCATTCCCACGTTATGCCATGTGGCAAACCATGCAGGGGAATAAAAAAATGTTTTCTTTGTAAGGTACGTGTTACGCTCAGATGGATGTCTTTTTTTTTAATAAAACCATTGTGTGTAAGTTATTTTTTTTTTTCGTCTCAGGACATCGTCTTCAGCAGCCAGATCCAGCGGGACATCTCAGAGTCCACTCCTCTGCTCGTGTCCGCCCAGCTTCAGCCTGGTGATGCCTCGAACAGGATCTACTTCAACCTCGCCGAGAAGTTGAACGAGATCACAGCGACCAACAAATCTGTCCACATCCACATCCACCATGAAGGTGAGTCTTCGCATTGGTGTGATACCATATTTATTCTGCTGTGCATATCGGTGCAGATCAAGCGTGGGATGCAAAAAGTCTCGTGACAGTAGTCAGAGCTGCACTGGCCCTAGGGATAGCTATCAACTAACGGTATGATGGTACCAGCAAAGTGAAAAGGCAATATCACCTATAGTAGGAGGACGCCGGACGAATGCTGACCTTACAACTGAGTTTTGATTCGAAGGGATCCCATTGCAAAAGTCCTGTGTCTTTTCAGCTTGCTGGAACCATCATAGTGATCATACCTTTACTATGCATCACCTCGCCCAGCAAACGACACTCCTTAGCATTGAACTGACTCGGCTCAAGACTGTTTTCAAAGACGAAGATAGCCATGACGATGCGCGTCTCTGGCACAGAAAGTAATGAGATCGTTGCTGCATATTTCTCTTAAGTCGACTGGTCTCCAAGACTTTACAAACTCGGCGTGCGGCTACCTCCCTCTCTCTCTCTTTCTGTGCGCAATACGTGTATTGTAGTGAAGCGCTGGCTGATGTTGAAAAGAAAAATGGCCATAAGAAAATCAACAATACCACATTTTGCACCTTCACTTCGCACCTTCGTAGACCGCAGCCTGTTTGATGTCAGCCTGACAGCGTACCACACCATAACCCTCGAGCGGCCTATCTTCGGCGGCTACTACTGGTCGTGGACCACTCAGAGGCAAGGGCCCAAGCGAGGACACGCCACCTTCTTCATCGGCCGCAACGGAGTCGCGCAATTCGATGTGAGTACCATCATCATCTTGGTGCACGGTCCATCATTATCAGCTACACAATTACTGTGAAATGATGTGTAAAAGAAACGGCTCGTTGGATCTATGTAAACGAAACAACCGTCTGCTTAACACTGCAGTGTGATTTCTTAATGTGTTCACTGGTAGACTGCGCACCCCATGCTAAACTTTAATGAGCTGCACATTGTTGCATTTAGATGTTGCAATATTTAGACTACAGCTTTTGAAGGTGATACCGGATGCTGGTAGCTGTATTCTCGTGGGACCTCTTGTTCATTATATAATGGCTGCAGGTTTTAATCACTTCATTGCGATAGCTATTATATGGAAACTGCAAGTGCATTTCCGCCGTCGACATCACATTGTCGCCGTGATGTTCCATATACGGTCCAAGTGCGATAACACCGTGGCCACGTGCCGTACGCTGTAGGTGCGAG
The DNA here is from genome assembly GCF_038994185.2 of Dermacentor albipictus. Classification (NCBI taxonomy): domain Eukaryota; kingdom Metazoa; phylum Arthropoda; class Arachnida; order Ixodida; family Ixodidae; genus Dermacentor; species Dermacentor albipictus. The sequence goes on from NC_091829.1 coordinate 38,898,982, forward strand.
TCAACGCGCACGAGAGTGAGCCGATGATGGCAGTGTGACTTCACGCGCGCCATCTTAACTGCACGCAAGACACCGGGAGACTGGGAGGGGCATTCTACGCAGCTGCGGCTGTGTATGACGTGGCTGAGCACGGCCGCGCAAGCCCTATTCTGAAAGCGATCTGCGATGCGTGTGCGTACAGAGTATAGGTGTGCCAAGGGCTGATAGCGTCGTGTACGCTGTATTCTCACCGCTTTGTTTGCATTGGATCGAGAGACAACACGAAGGTCAATTCGCTCGCTGCTGCTGCTGCCGCTCTTCCTCACGTCAGCACTTTGGCAGCGAGTGGCCGCGCTCATCAAGATGTATTTATGTTTGCCTGTACGCGCGTGACACTAGGCTTGTTAATTTAGTTAGAAAGCAAATCTTTACGAGTTTATGCGACCGATAAAGCTACTACCTTTGCTTCGTATAACTCTCCGCTAATTTGCTATTGCAATCGATGCTTCGCCTTTCGGGCGAAACTACGACTTTTCATCTGAAAGATAATTGTTGTTAAAGTTGGCTTGGAAGCGAGAACGTAAAGTATTATTTCCCGGATATGAAGTAGTATGTAGGGACAATTGAATCAAAGCGATTTAAGAATGTTGTTGCTGTCAGTGTTCTGGAAAATTTATGCTAATTTGATATAGAATGTTGTGCCGTATCAGACGACAAAAAGCACCCGTAAAGTACTTTTCGCATACCATGAGTTGACATAAAAGTCTATTACGCAGCATCAGTGGGATAACTTTGTTACACCTTTATTTCTGTGTTTTAGCCAATACGACTTACCAGCAGTTCCACGTAGCCGTTAGCATCAAAAGTATGTTTCATAATTGCTTTTATTGCTTTACTTAGCTAAGATTTCATATAGCAGGTCTTTTCAATGGCCATACTTCCCATATTTCATGGCTAATAAAGAAAATAAAGAGAATGATGTTAAGGTTAATTAATAACCTTTTTCAGCTAGCAAAATATTGAAATTTTTTTCTCAGTTAACCTCCCTCAGGTGGTATAATCGTAATATCTGCCACAGGTTGTTTTTAAGAACTCCGATTGAATTGAAGGAAAAAAATGTGGCTATATATCTGTGGCACATGTTCACAGTCAGCTTCACTGTCAGGAGGCTGATAATGATTATTCATATGATAACACACTTATATAAGGTACAGAGAGAAAAATAGGGATAAAGCGGTCTGGCAACTTCCATCGAAAGAGGGCACAGCACTTGCCTGCTCTTTAGGAAGGAGGGGACAAAAACAACCTGAAGATAGGAAAAACAAAACGGAAAGGAAAGGAAGAATAAGGTGACAATGAGGCCACAAAGACTAACATAAAGGCTTTTCCCGACGCAGTACGACTCTATGCTGGGCAAGTGGACCGCGTCTGGCCAGTCCCAGAGGGGGTCCAACGGCGACGAGACCGTGGACATCGTTGTACAAGGCGAGCGCGAGCAGTTCACTGGACGCATCATCTACAACCTCAGGAGGTACCGCTTCGAGGGCCTCACTTTCGACAGCCAAGGTGAGCTAGACAGCTGGAATTGCATCGCACATTTTTCTTTTTAAATGAAGCAGGTATATTATCAAGCACATTCATACTATCTAGTGTGGTTTGTAAGAGCAGACGATGACTATCAGCAATATCAAGCATGGCTGTCCTACCCAAGGCAAATAATCATCACCAACGAAAAGCTTTGGAAATAATGAACTCCCATCGCTTGTAGCCTGTAACAAACACACACACACACACACACACACACAAATTCTGTTGTTTTCAGTTACGGTTTATATTATTATTCTTTTGTGAGTGTTAGCTTGAATATTTGGGCTTCTGCTATGTGTTTTGAGTGTTATGTGGAGAAAGGTGTATCATCATTTTTGGTTTCATTGGAACTACTCATGGTTTATATGAGCAGTTAACGCTGTAGAGAGTGAACCATGCATGCCTCAGTCATTACCCACCCACCCCCTTTTCTGTGTTCTTCAGGCAAGACGTCCAGAAGCCTGGAGATAACTGCTTCTAACTCGACCCGAAATGCGGCTCTCAAGGTGGAGTTGAGCCACTTCGAGGACAACAACAAGATGACCGACTTCAGCTACTCCTTTGAGAAGCGTGGCGACAAGGCGTACAGGAGCAAGCTGTTCTTCCCACCGGAGAAGATGAGGGCCATCCAGGTGCGTGAGCACGCTGTTACTATGGCCATTCGGGTGCCTGCCTTACTCGCAATTAGTCCTCTTGATTTTAAGGACAGAGAGGGAGAGAGACAGAGAGGAACTTGCATTCGACAACAGGATTTGGTAAGAGTAAGAAACCAGGCTTCGCGGCTGTTCTCATTGATCTCAAAGTGTGCTGAAGGAAGTTCCAGAAGATAATTCCTGCATGCGCTAGCATTCTACATGCAGCATAAATGGCATTCACTAGCTGGCCTGCACAGCGACCAGTGTTACAGATCTATGAGAGCAGCGCGAGCGTCAGCTTTTGGGCCACGTAGTGACACGCCGGATTGAATCACGAACGCAAGAAACAAAAATAGAAGTTGAATTTCTGGCACACAGGCCATTCATTCACAGGGGCTTATATTGTCACGTGGTAGTGACGGTGAAGAAAGAAGCAGTACGGTGAATACAAAACTAGCTTTTATTGGGCGAACCTGTGCCCACAAAACAGGCTACACTTATAGCACAACGAAAGCGGCGAACACAGTCGGCGATCGTCGAAAATCTGATCAGCGGGTCAAGCGCGTCGGCTTTTATACAGCAATCATCGAATGTTCCAGATCAAACGTTGGGACCCGCATGCCTTCTAAAATGTTCTACACCATTCGTGTCAAGCGATGAAATCAGATAACACAACGTTCGGCGACAACAGACAGCGGATAGAAGCATCGATAACTTTCCAGAAACTTCGGATACATGCAAGCACGTCCCGCGCTGTGCGATAAGATTTGTTAGGCGGTGAAACCTGGTCGCCTGATAAATATAAATACACGTGTCAATACCCCCCTCTTAAAAAGCATCGTCCCGATGCTACAAAGAGAGCGAAACACAATGGGACAATTATTAAACATAAGTAACAAAACAACGAAAAGAAATAAAGTCCAAAGGTCAGTTACGCGAAGTCCCAAAGTTCGTCAACGCTGGTGGTACGGCTTGAGCCGCACAACGTGGACAATTTCAGGTCGTGAGCGGCGCCGCTGTGACAGCGAAATGCCGTCTGGCACGACCAGATGTCACGTGGTAGTGACGATATATTTAGGGGCTCTCAGCGCATTTAGTGTTTGGCTACGCCCCAGTTACACATCTTACTTTGAGGTAATAAGGCATAAGAGGTTCTTTATTTCTTCCATTTCACATTTAGTTCTGGTGGGATAGTAGATTCGTACGTGCGAACTCGGAGTGCTGTAAGCCTCGCTATAACAATACGACGTCATGAAACAGAGCCATAGCAATGCACTATTGAGTTACGGAGAGTAAGGACTTCGAAGGAAGAACGCCCATTTCTTCCCTTCGTACGGAAACATTATAGGCATTTTGGGGCCTCACAAACCTTGACGGAAGAAGCCCTACTGTTGGAAGCTTGGGATGTAATCCACATACCGTCAAAAGTCCGTGAATTTCGCATTTAAAGCGATACGTGGAAGAGCGCTTTTGTGTTTTTTGATTGCATGTTTGTTCTCTTGTTATACCGATTTGCTTTTGAATCTCGGGTGCTCAGATGGCAGTCAATGACATCGAAGCGAAGCTTTCCGACATCGACATCTCTGACTTCGTCCGCGACGTTGCTCACATGGCCGAGGACTCTGGCAACTACCTTGACAGGAACTTCGCCTCACCATTCATCAATATGCTGCTTGACGAATTCGGCGAGATCATGGGTGAAGCGGTCATCGCACTCAGCGACATCCTGTACGAGAGTCCGTAAGTGCTTACTTCAGTCTTATCCGTCTGAGTCAGTGGCTGCAAAGAGTTCATCAAAATGGTTTAGTCGAAGTAGTAAAGTTATTTCAGCTTGGGGGGGCACGTAAAATTATTACCTTTAACGGTTGCGGAACACTGGCCCTATTACCGGAGCCACGGATGGAGTAGCAACGCTAGTAGCGACGTTTTGTGATGCTTTGGCCAACTTCAACAGGTTTTAACCGTTTTTATGTTACGTTAGTGTTGTTGTTGAATAAAATTGAGGAAGCACTGAATGTCAGTGCTTATGTCACTACCTATGACTTGCAACGACAGTTAAGCGGAATACGGTTGGTTGATATAATAGCTCCATCCTCTCTGGTTAAATTTTGCATCACGAGGTGACACCACTAACCCAGCATTCCAAAAACGGAACAAAAACGGAACACTAGTGAGATGCCGCTGCAACATTCCTGCATCAGCTTTTTGTGACGTCTTAGGTTTTGACAGCGTCTACTTTGTCTTCTACAGGCATATGACTGTATTGCATTATAAAGGAACCGCAGACCTAAGAAACTCAACCTATGAAGTTGTAGAAAACATTTCCAGGACTAAATCGGCTCAAATGCGAGAAAGCGTATTGAAATCTGTGACGCCATGCTGGCAGACCGGCATTGAGGTTTTGGCGGAGAAACTCACGAAACAAATATGTTTGGCTTTCATTTCTGCTACTTGTAAATGACCGCCATCTGTCAAATATATTAAACGAGTTGATGAAGGATGGTGTACCAGCCTAATCTTTTGTTACCCATTAGTTTTTTTCTAGCTATGCACATATATAGGCTATGAGGGCGGCCGTACAAATTCGAGATGTTCAGGTGGATTAAGACGTATTCAGAGACAGATATATTCGAACGGATGTTTCAGACAGATATATTCAGTCATATTCAAAGTCAGATTCGGAGACAGACATATTCAGGACAGATTCGGACACACTCAGAGAGCCATGACAGGGTTCGCTATATTATCTAAAGCGTCAGACAGTAATGCCAGTAGGTTTTGTACGCTTGTCCTTGATAGGAAACAGTGGCCTATTTTCCGAGGATGCGTATAAGTTCAGGAAAAGTGCCAGTTTTGGAAAAGCTGGCAAGATGTACGTTCCAGCAAGAATGTGTACCAAAGCCCAGCGTACCAGCGAAGGCTGTAGAGCTGGACTCCAGGACATATCCTGAAACGAAAATTTTGGTCCATCCCTGGCGTGGGGGGACAACTGTCGCCGACGCAATAAAGCAATTCGCAAACTACTGCAGTTTTTAATAAAGGGAAAATATGACATCCACCCAATCGTAGCATTTGCTACAAAGGAAACCTACACGAGTTCCTCGAAAGAAAAGCCTCACAGTTAAAGAAAAATTCATCTTAGTCCAAGACTCAAACCCGGGACCGCTGTCTCTCTGGGGCAGCTGCTCCACCATCTGAGCTAACCAGGTGGCTAACAGATGGCAGGGCGAAGTCGTAATCATCAACGACTTGAAGCAAAGGCAAGTGCCAAGACGAATTTTTCTTCAACTACGAGGCTTTTCTTTCTAAAACCTGTGTGGGTTTCTTTTGTAGCAATTGCTACGATTAGGTGGATGTCTCAATTTCCCTTTATTACTTCATTTTACCTTGCGTGTTTCCACAGTACTGTTATGTCATACTGCAGTGTTTGAAGCGCACTGGTCTTAACGTCCGAGTTCCTCTCGAGTGTACGCCGGCTTCGCTTTCTCCCCATTTTTCTCTTTCTATCCCATTACCCCCTCCGCCTTGTGGGGTAGCAGATGGTACGTTCGCAACTTGTTGCTGGGCAAGTTGGCTTATACTTGGGGAAGCTATTCGCAGGGCAATCTTGACGAGCACTAAGGTGTAGACGACGGGAGAATGTGGTAGCACAGACAGGACAGCACTGTATCTGCCGTGCCTTTCTGTCTTGACCTTGTGCACTTTGCACTCGTCCAGTTTGCGATGCAGCGTCTTCCCCAAGAACCGTACACTTTGCCTGGTCTGGCTTCCCTACTTTTCTTTGACTTCCTTCCTTTCTCTCTAACACACGTTTATCAATACATATGACATCTTACTTGTGTTGCCAAAAGTGTTCGGGAAGCCTTCTCTCTCTCTCTCATCTTTCTATTCTCTTTTCTCAATTCCCCACTTAGCCCTAGCAAACAAACTGATATGACACATATTCAATAATGTCACACAATCATGCGATATTATTTGATATGTGTGGTGTGTCGTATGAGATTTTTTTTTTATACGGTAGGGCAGCCAACGGGGCGCTTTTTAGGTTAACTTCTGCTCCTTGCTCTGTTAATATCCTCTCTTTTACTCTGCCTCAGGTTCGGAGGACTCGTCGCCCACTGTTGACTTCCCTAACTTTCCTCTAATAATATTTTATGAGCAAATTGAGTGTGTGCGAATTGTCTGCAGATATATGCGCCGTTCGTGTGATATATGCGCCGTTCGTTCTAGTCATTGCATATGCCATATTTTTCACCAAACACCTGGAGTAACATGCCAAGCTGTCAGCCAAGCTCACGTCTCCAGGTTTTTGTTATATATAATATATATCTCTCTCTTTCCTTCATCTTCTTGCGTTCTCTCTCTCTTTTTAACGTCTGTTTATCAATTCATTTGACCCCAGGTTCGGAGAACTGATTGCCCACTGGCAACGCTGGATTGACAACGTCGTGAAGATGCTGGCCGAACAGATCAAGAGCTTCATCGAGGAGTTGGCGCGGACCGTGCAGTCGGCCGCCTCCCTTGGCAGCCACAGGAGGCATCGCCGGGACGTTTCGCAGCAGTGGGATGAGCTGGGCGACTACGTGTCCCGCATGTGGGACAACATGTGGAACGCGCCGCTGGTGCGCCAGGTCGTGCGGAAAATTGACGACGCGGCCGACTACATGACAGACAAGTTTCGCGAGACGATGTACCGCATAAGGAGAACCATTGGCGACGCCGTGGATGCCATCAAGGAGAACCCCGACTACCGGGCACTGGAGTCAACCATCAGCGAGCTCTACGAACCGGTGAGATTTCAATGGGGCATGTTGGGAAGGGGAGCTGAGGCATTGCCGTTAGCATGATTGCGGTAGCCCATGGTCAGCATGTGTGGTATGCGTTCATCCCCGCAGTTAGGCACATTAACTGTGAGGTTAAATGGTGGCGGTGGTGGTGCTGTAACGGCAAGTGGGATTAGCCTGATATGCTTAGCGAGTCAATTGTTGCGCCTCAGCATTTCGTACGCTTCAGCAAGGCTGTGTCACCAGACGTTGCCCAACTCCGTGTCTCGAAGAAAGGCAAGCAACAGTTGTTTAACTCTCTTCCTGGTTATTGCGGGCTATTCAAGGAACGCTACATCTTCATAGCTTTCTCTGCAATACTTTTACGGACTAGGAAGCAATGCCTTTCTCTCGGCATCATAGTACGAGTGTAACCAGATAAAGTGGTCCACATCACTTATCTTACCACAGGAGACATAAGAGTGGAAAAGCAGACCGTGGGAGGTTAGAGTTCTTTAAAGAGCGTGTATCTGTCTTTTATTTAATGCCGCAAGGTAAGAATTTACCACTCTATTAGGCGCATAAGTTTGATTTTGTGATAAAACCCAGGATTGCTAGTAGCCCAGATGGTACAGTGGCTTCCCCAGAAAGGCACTGGTCCTGGGTTCTGTGTCCCAAGACTGAGGCTCAGCATTTATCTATATTTGGGACAAGTTCCTTTTTTTTCTCCTTAAGCGCAACAGCGTTCAACCCGAGTGCGGTTCTCACGAACTCCAATGTGCCTTGCACACCGCAGGGAATGTACCAAGGTAACACCGAGTTCTGGAAGAACCTCCAGGCTAGCCTGCAGAACACGTACAAGACTAGCGATGTGGCCATCGTGCGCGAGGCCGACCGCAAGAACGGCAAGTACATCGTGGACTTCAACCTGCCCGCCGACCTGGACACCATCCGGCAGAACTGGCACGAGTGGCTGGCAGAGGACGATGCCATCGAGAGGCGGCCCCGGGAGAGCATGGATGCCGAGCCGGCCATGGTCGACTACCTCAGCTCCATGTTCCAGCGCAAGTGGATGCCGCCCTTTGACGGTGAGGACTATAGGAGAGAGTCGCTCTCTCTACCTGCTCGATGACTGGTTGCATTGATATTTTGCTTGGTTGAACAGTGAAAAAAAGAAGCACAGTGATTGCATGCCGCCGATGCGTCGATCAACAGTAAGCCAGCAAAGAAGCCTCAGTTAGGAGCTCAACGTTTTGACGTCGGGACTTGACTGCGTCAGGCCCAGACAAAGACACGTTTTCTTCTTGAAGCTTCTCTGGCTATGGGTTGAGGCTCCTCTTGTTCGTCCACTGTTGCTCAATTCAAGTATCCATCAGTTTGTGGCCACCTTGCCAATGTTCCGAGATTTCTCCAAAAGGAGCATCAGAGAATGAAATGAAGGAATCATGTGAAGGTCTTTTAGTCAGATTGCTGCAAGTCTCTGGGATATCCATCGCGAGTGTGGCACGTATTCAGTTTTTTTAAAACTTATACGAGAAAAAGGAGCAAGAGCTAAAGGCCATGTGGCCTGCAACGGTATCATCTGTATACCTGTGTTGCAACGGTATCAATTTAAAGGCTGCTGGTTCATTTGGTCAGCCTCAGAAAGAGTAAAATGATGCATGCATGCACCCATGCACAAAAAAAAAGAAGAAAAGGGAGAGGGTAGTTAGATAATGAAATACCACATTTTCTCACTTTTAACCGGCCTTCGCGTGTAACCCGCACACCTTATTACAACACGTTCTCCCCCCCCCCCCAAAAATAAAACAAGAAAGAAAAAAAATCCACTCGGACAACCCGCCAAAATAACTGCATACATCACCGCTCAAATGTTTGTAAACTCCTTTTCCGTTCGACGATGCACTACTCCTTCACGTTATATCTTCGGCTGGCAACTCTGTGTAGCTACTAGCTACACCTCAAGGCTAAGTTCGTATTAACCCGCACCCCGACTTTACTGCTAAGGTTCTTCGAATTTTGAATGCGGAATTATATGTGAAATAATATGATACATCTTTTTATGCAGTAAATAACCAAATCTTGTGGGCTTAGGAGTCGACTGAGCGCACTATACTCAGACACCATCCTAACAGGAAGACCAGCCCGCTTGCATTTTTTATTTTACTTTAAATATAATTGTTTCCTCCTCCTCCACCATGATAGTGCTCACTGATTTGGTTTTCACACGTAAATTAAGGTATACGTAGTAGTGCGTGATGTTGTATCATCCATACAAGCCCATTGACATAATTATCTGAAAAGACAGAGCTCTGCTTCACTTAACCTCAGCAAAAACAATGACACACATACACACAAAAGCAAACAAGATCAGTGAAAAAAATGCCGTATTTCTCCGCGTGTAACCCACACTCTCAATTACAATTAACGCCCCACAAAGGTCAAATGCCATACAACAAATACCTGTGAATACTCCTCTGCCTTCGGCTGAAGACGCTAATGCAGACATTTATTATGCATTTCTCGCACTGTATTTGCGAGTACTGATACGACATGTCTCCCTGCTCTTGTCGAATTTCAGGCCAGGCCATGATCATCGGACACCAACACTTCGTGACCTTTGACGGCACAATCTACTCAGCTACCGGTGATTGCACCTATCTGCTGGCCAGGGACTTCGTTGACGGAAACTTCACCGTGCTCCTCAAGTATCACCCGGAGGACCCCAGCATTCACGGTCGCTTCCCGAAGTCTGTCATCGTCCAGCTTGGGCAAAGCTACATTGAGATCTTCCCCAACGACGGATCTGTGAGTAGCGCTATCTTAATTTAGCTAGAGCTCTCAGGTCAATTCACGACCTCGTCGTGTTGGAAACATCTGGCAGACTGCAGCTACAGATGGTTGGTTCTACACCGTTAGAAACACGTGTCAGGCATAACGCACGCCATTAGGAAATTGGTAGACTGTTTGGACAACTAATGTGCACATTGCAATACACTAAATAAGGCAAATAACAAATGTATATGTAAGTGCAGAAAATTCGCGCAGCAGAATAAATAACTCCAGCACATTAGCGACAACGTCAGAGATCAACAGAGATAGAACTCAAAGACGCACAAGTTTTGTTAATGATCTTTCAGAACAAGAATGAATAAATAAATAAAGCATTCAAGAATGGAATGTTGACCAGGGTAGAGTCCTACTCGCTAGCTTAGACTGAGTGCTTTAGAGTTTGAGACAATTGGCCACTTATGATACTTTGTCTTCTTCGCTCGTGTCAATTTAGCTTCTTACTCATACTTATGACGTCACTGGTTTCGTTTCTGTCCTTGTAGTTGCTGTTTATGCTGTTAGTACCTTTCTCGCTCATGCCATTGGCTTTCTGTGTTGCAAAAAAAAATGAAATAAATTAGAACGGCCCTTTTTCCACTGTACCTGCAGATGTTCCTGAATGGTCAAGCCGTTGAACTTCCGCTGATCCTTGAGGGAGGCGATGTGATCGCCCGCCGCATGGGCGACGTCATCACAGTCGAGGACGAGAAGGTGCTGCGTGTATCTTGCCACCTGTACTACGACGTCTGCACCGTCAAGATCAACGGCTGGTACTTCGGCAACACAGCGGGCCTGTTGGGCACCTACAACAACGAGCGGGGCGACGACCTCATGAAGCCCAAGGGACAGGCGAGTGAATGCTTTCTATTTTGTTTCCCCTCCTCTATTCCCATTGAGATCTTCACACGTCTCCAATTTCTAACAGTTGCTGCAGGCGCAGACTGCAAACAACGGAAAACAATTCAGCGGCGGTTGAATAGTGGCAAATGCGAGAGAAATGCTTTAGCATAACCGTCGCACCTCTTTGAGATCCCGGATCCATGGGTCTGCGTGTTCTTGGCATGATAAAATTTTATCCGTTGTTCGCGTCCGTGCACGACCTGCGCCGCAATTATTTGAGCTGCCTGTTTCCTGCGGTGCTTGTGTCAGACGATGTTTGAAGAATCTCGCACCTTCCTGTGTACTTGCAGGTGACGAGTAACGTGGCGCAGTTTATGAAGAAATGGGAGACCAGCCGCAGCTGCAAGGGACCCGTGAGCGTGCTAAACGAGCAGGTGGCCGTCGACTCCGAGGGTTACAAGCTGTGCGAGAACTACTTCAAGGACGACGACTCGCCCCTCGCCGATGGCTTCTGGCAGGTATGGTACCGCGTCACCTCAAAGAGCACCATGGCCGAGACTTAGCTTCAACTGTAGCATCAACTGCAACGAAATTTTTCTTTGGCTAAATTTGTTTTACACGAGTAGCATATACCATTGAAGCAATCTTGGCAAAGTCGCAGGGCTGGTAAATGTATAGCTTTTTTTGTTGTTGTTGTTAACAGCCTTTAAACAGCACTTAAGCAGACGACGCGAGCACCTGGTGTTTGTTGCTGTGACGTTATGTCTCTGAGATTATTCAGCTTGCCTCGGGCACTTGTGGTTGCCACCTTATCTCTGGGGTCATTCAAAGGAGCAGCGCGTTCTATGTCATACGTCACTTTCAACGAATGGTGATGGCTTTTTTAAGCGAAGCTTGTATTGCCTGACTCGCGCCGTCAGTATGGCTGTCATCTTATGCAAAAAAAAACATAAACTCAAGCCACGTGAAAATAAAAATTGCTTGTCAGGTTGCGAGAGCACCACGTTCACCAATTCAGCCACTCTCAGTTCATCATAGTTG